>NW_020539725.1:564172-731197 GCF_003426905.1 Ctenocephalides felis | reverse complement strand
ACAAATAGAATGTTCAAAATAAATTTGAAAATGAAAGTTATAAAATCAAGAGGGCCTACAGAAATGTATTAATGTAGAAGTATGTGACACACACAATTATTAGATTACAAGACGAATTATCACTATCTTTCATTTCTATCTAGATGTAATGCATCAGAATGGCAACAAGTGTGCTAGCTATTTTTTAAAATTTTCGAAGATTGATGCAGGATTCTCATATAGTTAGAATTCAGTTAGAAATAATCGCGCGATTTTTAAACATCCTATTAAAAATATTGAACTGAATCTGACGCAGAGTATTTTGATCATTATTTGAAATTCGAATTAAATAATAAAATATCATACAAAATTAAACAATTTATGATAATATTAAATTTTTTTTAAAAAAAAGAGAGATCTTGCACCTTGTTAATATTCTTATGCAAATAGAAAAGTTGTTTTTATTATTTTACTATCATAGTAGAAACTTCATTATATATCAAAACCAATTAATGATAGTGATAATGGATCAAATAATTAATCACATAAATTTTTAGAAGTTTTATTGATGTGTAAACAATATAAATCAAATAGGTCACAACTTCGCTTTTGTCTACTAATCATTTTAAAGTAGTCACACAAATTATGCAACTTGAGCGAATTCATATGGTATTAGGTTGCATACTGTATCAAATAAGAATATCCTAATAATGTAACTAATTATTGTTTATGATATTTTGCTGTATTATCAAAATCCTACTTTTGAAATTAAACAAGCTGTTGAAACTAAATCAAAATAATTTAATGAACTATTAAAAATCACAATATGCAGCAAAACGTTACAACAATATTAGATTTTTTTTTATGTTAATTTTTTTTTTTACCAATATTATCATCAGAATGTTAACTAATTATTATATTGCAGACATAGTACAAAATTTTATACTTTTACTTTTTTTTTATATTTTGCAAATAATGTTCAATTTTTTTTTATCTCTCTTTTGCTACAATCAATTATACCATAGATTGCTATTTTAACTTTTATATTTATCGAGGACGATAATAATTTTTTTAAGAGGGGAAGAACCTCAAAAAATTTGCAATTTTTTTTTTCTTTTATGTTTCCTGAGGACAGGCAACAATCTTTAGGGGTGGCGTATTGTGTAACAATGCATTTCGTGCGGGTTTAATAAATAATCAAAGTACAAAGCCAGCGCACGAATGCGGAAGTACACATATGTCACGTCCTATACTGAATAAATAGAGTAGTTATCGTCCAGCAAAGGCAGTGATGTCTTAGGAGAGAATCCAGTTTAATAATGTCTTAAAGAGAGTATGTCTTAGCATGAATCTATGCTAGTTTGTGATGTGAAGTTATTAAAGATTAAATAAAGTTATAGTCAAAATTAGATTCAGTGTTTGTATTCTACTTTGCGTAAAGACTCTTTCAGCCTATACCAATATAAAGTGCTCACGGTTCTGAGGAGACTCATACCAGTGTTGTTATTTTATTATAGCTATAAGCTCTGCCCACGACACACAGGAAAAGGTTGGACGGATCTAGCACCAATTGGAGAGTGGATCAATCTACATTTGGAACCCAACCCAATCCAATCAACACCCCACAACATCTCATATATATATATATATATATATATATATATATATATATTATATATATATATATATATATATATATGTATATTGATGAGTTATTTAGAATCGAGCAGTAACACCAAAGTAAAAAAAAACTAAAGTAGTTTTGAAATACTTTATTTATCCATACGTTTCGGTCTTCATCGAGACCATCATTCAGTGGAAAACTGAAAGATTTTATATGATGTAGAAGGAAAATAATATAAAGTTATAGAACTTATATATAAATACTTACAAAAATTAATTATACAAAATACACTACACTATTACACTGTGATAAACCAAGCTATTAATAACTGGAGCATTTAAACTAATTATTTTTTTAAACAATTTTTTGTTTACATTCTAGTGTGTATAGTTTGACTAACGTCTAAATACTGATTGAATTGTGTTTACAAATTTTGCGAAAGTGTAAAAAAACTGGCAAACATATGTTTTTAGTAAAATAATAACATAATAAAATACACGCTTCATTCAAATATGGTGGTGTTTTTGAAAATGGCCAAAGATTATTTTATAGTCATTGCAATGCGAATTGTTATCTAGTCTTTTATTTATGGCCGTGTCGTTGTGTAAAGATATTAGGCATCCTTCGCTAAAACGTCTTTTAATTAAATTATTTTCGAAATGTAGGATGGTGGGATTGGAAAAGTCAATGTTATGTTTAAGCTGATTAATGTGATCCGTTAATTGTGTTTTTATTCTGATTTTTATTTTTAGAGTTGTTTTTGTGTTGTGATGTTTTTTTGTGCAGGTTTTGACTGGTTTCACCTATGTAGACGCATTTACAATCTAGGCAATTAAGTTCTAATACTAGATTAGAATATAAACTAGATTACTTAAGATTCTTGGGTTAAATTTCGATTTTAATTTTGCAAAAAGAGTTGATAAAGTTTTTTCGGAAGTACAAACTACTCTAATATTATTTTTATTAAAAAGTTTTCTCCACGGGTAATGTAATTCTTTAATGAAAGGTAAACTTATAGTTCCGACGTAGTTTTCAAGGTTTGGATTTTCAAGTGAATTATGACGGTTTTGGAGATATATATTCTATTTTTTGTTATGGATTGGATGAGGTGTTGTGGGTAGGAGTTTTTTGGTTAGGATTTGTGAAATGAGAGAGAGATTCTTTTAAAAAAATACTGTGTGATGATAATAATGCGTGATCTATTAAGTTTATGATAGTGCCTATTTTGATAGAGAGGGGGTGGTAAGAATGGTAATTAGGATAACGGCCTGAGTATGTTGGTTTGTGATACCAATCAGTTATTATATTATTATTTTAAATAGAAGAGTTGGACATCTAAGAAACTGATAGATTTATTATTTTCTAATTCAGTAGTGAATTGTAGGTGTTGGTTGTAGGCATTAAAAGAATTTACAAGAGTTGTTGTGTCACTGTTTGGGATGCATGTTATGATGTCATCAACATATCGGTAGTAAAAAATTTATTTGTTGTAAAAATTCAAAATTGTGGATTCTATGCGTTGAAGGGCTATTTCAGCTAAAGATGGGGAGGCTGGAGATTCTATTGGCGTACCAAATGTTTGGAATAGAATTTACTATTGAACTCAAAATATGTGTTAGAAATTAAAAATTTTATTGTTTCTCGAAACCAGTGTAGGGAAATTGTGGTATGGAAGGATATATCATGCCATTTTTTAGTTATGGCTTCAAGGATAAGGTCTAATGGGACGTTTGTAAACAATGATACTACGTTTAAACTAATTAAAACGTTATCATTTGGAACTGTAATTTGTTTAAGTTTTTCGACAAACTCAAAAGAATTTTTTATGTGAAATGGGGATTGTTTGGTGACACGAGTTATGGAATTGTTTATATATCTTGATAATTTATAAAGTGGTGAGTTAATGTCTGATACAATAGGCGAAAAGGTAAGTCAGGTTTATGGATTTTGGGAAGACTGTATAATCTTGGGTGGTAAGGATGTAAGTTTTTTAAATTTGAAGCAATGTCTTTGGGTAACTGTTTATTAGTAACGAGTTTGTCGATAAATTTGTGGCAACTATGGTTTATGTGATCTGTAGGATCATTAACAGCGATGTTGTAAGTTTTTTTATCTGAGAGTAAATTCGAAACTTTGTCTAGGTAATCTTTTTTGTTTAACACAACGGTTACGTTTTCTTTATCGGCTCTAGTAACAATGATTTCAGGATTATTTTTCAAAAAAGTTTACATTGTTTCAGATCTTTTAAGATATAGTTATAGTCAAGGTTTGTGCATGAGGATTTTGTAAATGAGATGAGTTTTTCTGCAAAAGATGGATCTGATTAAATTTTGATATTTAGATTCTTTAACTTGTTGTAAACAATTTTCTAAGTTACTGATAATTTTAATGAAATTGAATTTGTGAGAATTGATAGGAACCGCAAATTTGGGCCTAGGGCGAAAATATAGCGTAACCTTTCAGGGATGTCAACGTTTGAAAAATTCTTTAACCATTATTTATGGCGCTATCGTCCAATGTGATTTTCGTTTTTTCTAATTTTTGTTGATATGATTTTTCATATTTGTTTTAATAAGAATTTTTAAGTTTTGATGAAAGTTTATTATTTCTGAGGTTTTCTGATTTTAATTTTGCAAAAAGAGTTGATAAAGTTTTTTTGGAAGTACAAACTACTCTAATATTATTTTTATTAAAAAGTTTTCTCCACGGGTAATGTAATTCTTTAATGAAAGGTAAACTTATAGTTCCGACGTAGTTTTCAAGGTTTGGATTTTCAATTGAATTATTGTGACGGTTTTGGAGATATATTCTATTTTTTGTTATGGATTGGATGAGGTGTTGTGGGTAGGAGTTTTTGGTTAGGATTTGTGAAATGAGAGCGAGATTCTTTCTTAAAAAATTACTGTGTGATGATAATAATGCGTGATCTATTAAGTTTATGATTGTGCCTATTTTGATAGAGAGGGGGTGGTAAGAATGGTAATTAGGATAACGGCCTGAGTATGTTGGTTTGTGATTCCAATCAGTTATTATATTATTATTTTAAATAGAAAGAGTTGGACATCTAAGAAACTGATAGATTTATTATTTTCTAATTCAGAAGTGAATTGTAGGTGTTGGTTGTAGGCATTAAAAGAATTTACAAGAGTTGTTGTGTCACTGTTTGGGATGCATGTTATGATGTCATCAACATATCGGTAGTAAAAATTTATTTGTTGTAAGAATTCAAAATTGTGGATTCTATGCGTTGAAGGGCTATTTCAGCTAAAGATGGGGAGGCTGGAGATTCTATTGGCGTACCAAATGTTTGGAAATAGAATTTACTATTGAACTCAAAATATGTGTTGGAAATTAAAAATTTTATTGTTTCTCAAAACCAGTGTAGGGAAATTGTGGTATGGAAGGATATATCATGCCATTTTTTAGTTATGGCTTCAAGCATAAGGTCTAATGGGACGTTGTAAACAATGATACTACGTCTAAACTAATTAAAACGTTATCATTTGGAACTGTAACTTGTTTAAGTTTTTCGACAAACTCAAAAGATTTTTTTATGTGAAATGGGGATTGTTTGGTGACACGAGTTATGGAATTGTTATATATCTTGATAATTTATAAGTGGTGAGTTAATGTCTGATACAATAGGGCGAAAAGGTAAGTCAGGTTTATGGATTTTGGGAAGACTGCATAATCTTGGGTGGTAAGGATGTAAGTTTTTCAAATTTGAAGCAATGTCTTTGGGTAACTGTTTATTATTAACGAGTTTGTCGATAAATTTGTGGAAACTATGGTTTACGTGATCTGTAGGATCATTAACAGCGATGTTGTAAGTTTTTTTGTCTGAGAGTAAATTCTAAACTTTGTCTAGGTAATCTTTTTATTTAACACAACGGTTACGTTTTCTTTATCGGCTCTAGTAACAATGATTTCAGGATTATTTTTCAAAAAAAGTTTACATTGTTTCAGATCTTTTAAGATATAGTTATAGTCAAGGTTTGTGCATGAGGATTTTGTAAATGAGATGAGTTTTTTGCAAAAGATGGATCTGGTTAAATTTTGATATTTAGATTCTTTAACTTGTTGTAAACAATTTTCT
The DNA here is from genome assembly GCF_003426905.1 of Ctenocephalides felis. Taxonomy (NCBI): domain Eukaryota; kingdom Metazoa; phylum Arthropoda; class Insecta; order Siphonaptera; family Pulicidae; genus Ctenocephalides; species Ctenocephalides felis. The sequence goes on along the minus strand of NW_020539725.1, from coordinate 725,498 downwards.
AAGTTACTGATAATTTTAATGAAATTGAATTTGTGAGAATTGATAAGAACCGTATTTGGGCCTAGGGCGAAAATATAGCGTAACCTTTCAGGGATGTCAACGTTTGAAAAATTCTTTAACCATTTATTTATGGTGCTATCGTCCAATGTGATTTTCGTTTTTTCTAATTTTTGTTGATATGATTTTTCATATTTGTTTTTATAAGAATTTTTAAGTTTTGATGAAAGTTTATTATTTCTGAGGTTTTCTGATTTTAATTTTGCAAAAAGAGTTGATAAAGTTTTTCGGAAGTACAAACTACTCTAATATTATTTTTATTAAAAAGTTTTCTCCGCGGGTAATGTAATTCTTTAATGAAAGGTAAACTTATAGTTCCGACGTAGTTTTCAAGGTTTGGATTTTCAATTGAATTATTGTGACGGTTTTGGAGATATATATTCTATTTTTTGTTATGAATTGGATGAGGTGTTGTGGGTAGGAGTTTTTGGTTAGGATTTGTGAAATGAGAGAGAGATTCTTTCTTAAAAAATTACTGTGTGATGATAATAATGCGTGATCTATTAAATTTATGATTGTGCTTATTTTGATAGAGAGGGGGTGGTAAGAATGGTAATTAGGATAACGGCCTGAGTATGTTGGTTTGTGATACCAATCAGTTATTATATTATTATTTTAAATAGAAAGAGTTGGACATCTAAGAAACTGATAGATTTATCATTTTCTAATTCAGAAGTGAATTGTAGGTGTTGGTTGTAGGCATTAAAAGAATTTACAAGAGTTGTTGTGTCACTGTTTGGGATGCATGTTATGATGTCATCAACATATCGGTAGTAAAAAATTTATTTGTTGTAAGAATTCAAAATTGTGGATTCTATGCGTTGAAGGGCTATTTCAGCTAAAGATGGGGAGGCTGGAGATTCTATTGGCGTACCAAATGTTTGGAAATAGAATTTACTATTGAACACAAAATATGTGTTGGAAATTAAAAATTTTATTGTTTCTCGAAACCAGTGTAGGGAAATTATGGTATGGAAGGATATATCATGCCATTTTTTAGTTATGGCTTCAAGGATAAGGTCTAATGGGACGTTTGTAAACAATGATACTACGTTTAAACTAATTAAAACGTTATCATTTGGAACTGTAATTTGTTTAAGTTTTTCGACAAACTCAAAAGATTTTTTTATGTGAAATGGGGATTGTTTGGTGACACGAGTTATGGAATTGTTTATATATCTTGATAATTTATAAAGTGGTGAGTTAATGTCTGATACAATAGGGCGAAAAGGTAAGTCAGGTTTATGGATTTTGGGAAGACTGTATAATCTTGGGTGGTAAGGATGTAAGTTTTTTAAATTTGAAGCAATGTCTTTGGGTAACTGTTTATTAGCAACGAGTTTGTCGATAAATTTGTGGCAACTATGGTTTACGTGATCTGTAGGATGATTAACAGCGATGTTGTAAGTTTTTTATCTGAGAGTAAATTCGAAACTTTGTCTAGGTAATCTTTTTTATTTAACACAACGGTTACGTTTTCTTTATCGGCTCTAGTAACAATGAGTTGTTTTTGTGTTGTGATGTTTTTTGTGCAGGTTTTGACTGGTTTCACCTATGTAGACGCAATTACAATCTAGGCAATTAAGTTCTAATACTAGATTAGAATATAAACTAGATTACTTAAGATTCTTGGGTTAAATTTCGATTTTAATTTTGCAAAAAGAGTTGATGAAGTTTTTTCGGAAGTACAAACTACTCTAATATTATTTTTATTAAAAAGTTTTCTCCACGGGTAATGTAATTCTTTAATGAAAGGTAAACTTATAGTTCCGACGTAGTTTTCAAGGTTTGGATTTTCAATTGAATTATGACGGTTTTGGAGATATATATTCTATTTTTTGTTTTGGATTGGATGAGGTGTTGTGGGTAGGAGTTTTTGGTTAGGATTTGTGAAATGAGAGAGAGATTCTTTCTTAAAAAATTACTGTGTGATGATAATAATGCGTGATCTATTAAGTTTATGATTGTGCCTATTTTGATAGAGAGGGGGTGGTAAGAATAGTAATTAGGATAACGGCCTGAGTATGTTGGTTTATGATACCAATCAGTTATTATATTATTATTTTAAATAGAAAGAGTTGGACATCTAAGAAACTGATAGATTTATTATTTTCTAATTCAGAAGTGAATTGTAGGTTTTGGTTGTAGGCATTAAAAGAATTTACAAGAGTTGTTGTGTCACTGTTTGGGATGCATGTTATGATGTCATCAACATATCGGTAGTAAAAAATTTATTTGTTGTAAGAATTCAAAATTGTGGATTCTATGCGTTGAAGGGCTATTTCAGCTAAAGATGGGGACGCTGGAGATTCTATTGGCGCACCAAATGTTAGGAAATAGAATTTACTATTGAACTCAAAATATGTGTTGGAAATCAAAAATTTTATTGTTTCTCGAAACCAGTGTAGGGAAATTGTGGTATGGAAAGATATATCATGCCATTTTTTAGTTATGGCTTCAAGGATAAGGTCTAATGGGACGTTTGTAAACAATGATACTACGTCTAAACTAATTAAAACGTTACCATTTGGAACTGTAACTTGTTTAAGTTTTTCGACAAACTCAAAAGAATTTTTTATGTGAAATGGGGATTGTTTGGTGACAAGAGTTATGGAATTGTTTATATATCTTGATAATTTATGAAGTGGTGAGTTAATGTCTGATACAATAGGGCGAAAAGGTAAGTCAGGTTTATGGATTTTGGGAAGACTGTATAATCTTGGGTGGTAAGGATGTAAGTTTTTTAAATTTGAAGCAATGTCTTTGGGTAACTGTTTATTAGTAACGAGTCTGTCGATAAATTTGTGGCAACTATGGTTTACGTGATCTGTAGGATCATTAACAGCGATGTTGTAAGCTTTTTGTCTGAGAGTAAATTCTAAACTTTGTCTAGGTAATCTTTTTTGTTTAACACAACGGTTACGTTTTCTTTATCGGCTCTAGTAACAATGATTTCAGGATTATTTTTCAAAAAAAGTTTACATTGTTTCAGATCTTTTAAGATATAGTTATAGTCAAGGTTTGTGCATGAGGATTTTGTAAATGAGATGAGTTTTTTGCAAAAGATGGATCTGGTTAAATTTTGATATTTAGATTCTTTAACTTGTTGTAAACAATTTTCTAAGTTACTGATAATTTTAATGAAATTGAATTTGTGAGAATTGATAGGAACCGCAAAATTTGGGCCTAGGGCGAAAATATAGCGTAACCTTTCAGGGATGTCAACGTTTGAAAAATTCTTTAACCATTTATTTATGGTGCTATCGTCCAATGTGATTTTCGTTTTTTCTAATTTTTGTTGATATAATTTTTCATATTTGTTTTTATAAGAATTTTTAAGTTTTGATAAAAGTTTATTATTTCTGAGGTTTACAAAATAAAAGAAGTCATTTAAAATTTCGATTTTGACTACTTTTGACAACCAATTCGTTATTCGCTCGACTATTGTTTTCAAATTAAGATTAATTTATAACAATTATCTATTGAGAGAGACATAAGTCTTAAACTAAAACTAGTTAATTTATGATCTTGTGACGAATAATTAAGGTGTTCAAATTTAATAAGTTTAATTTGATAAAAAGTTGGAATGATTTTCTCTTTACGACATCTTAGCAAAAAATATGTTTATTGTTATTGATAGTTAATTTGGAATTAAGTTTGGAGATAGCTTTGAATTGTGACATAGTATAAAAATCGTAGTGTTTGTATGATTTTGTAAAATAGATTATCCGTGGCGTTATTATCTTGTTCATCTTGAAATTTCTTATGTTGCTTCTTTGAAACTTGTTTCTTGTGGTTGTAATGGTACTGTGAATCCATGATCAGAATTGTACAGAATAATTTTAGTAAATGTCCTTGTTTCAGCCCAGGAATTATACTTTGAAATATGTGAGTTTGGTGTTGATATATATTTTGATGAATTTTTTAGAATCGGGCATTAACACCAAGTAAAAAAAACTAAGTAGTTTTGAAATACTTTATTTATCCATACGTTTCGGTCTTCATCAAGACCGTCATTCAGTGGAAAAACTAAAAGATTTTTTATGATTTTTTGTTTACATTCTAGTGTGTACAGATTGTTAAAAAAATAATTAGTTTAAATATTCCAGTTATTAATAGCTTGGTTTATCACAGTGTAATAGTGTAGTGTATTTTCTGTATAATTAATTTCTGTAAGTATTTATATATAAGTTCTATAACTTTATATTATTTTCCTTCTACATTATATAAAACCTTTTAGTTTTTCCACTGAATGACGGTCTCGATGAAGACCGAAACGTATGGATAAATAAAGTATTTCAAAACTACTTTAGTTTTTTTTTTACTTGGTGTTACTGCCCGATTCTAAACAATTCATCAATATATATATATATATATATATATATATATATATATATATATATAGTAGAGTTTCGAACAAGAATCCAAAAGTAATAAAAAACAAGAAAAGTTTTTTAATAAACAATTTCTTTATTCATTTATTTATTTACTGTCGACGTTTCGGAACTAGGTACGTTCCATCTTCAGGACATCTGTCAAGAAACATGATCTTGATGAGATTTCAGCAAACAATATGTTTAAGAAAAGATGATGGCTTTTTCTTAAATAATAAATTAATTGAAAAACTAATAATGTACACAACATACAATGTAATCACATCCTAACATATAAAACACACACATACAATCTCACAGTGCTCAAGGGTTTACACGTGTTGCATGACTCAGACTTAGGTAGTTCGTTTCAAACTGCCGATCTCATAATATCGAGAGAATCATATTGTTTGTGTTTTTCAAATAATAATTTAAAAAAATACAAAACTTTTAGTAATTTTGAGTTACAAAATTTAACTATTCGGCTGAAAAAATAACTCATAAATTGATTTTTTGTTAAAATCTTGTTTAGTGAAAAAGTGCTGAGATATATTCAAACATACAGATAATTAATTCAATTTTGTCATTAACCTTTTCTAAAATTTTCTATAACTTTTAAAAAATGTTATCATTTTTAATATCCTGTTAGATAATCCACTCATTTATTTTTATCATTTTCATTTTGATCATATTATCACATTTAGGTGCATTATTTGTGTTTAATAAGTAAATATATTAATTTAGGCATGTGAATAATTCAAATTGTTTGTTATATTTTTATCAATAGTTTGTGCGGGGGTTTTTAAATCGGGTTTAGTCTGTTGTTATTTATTTCCTTCAGAGTGCGCTAGTATTTTTTTTTATTATAATTCGCGAAATTTCGATAAGAATATATTAATGTGACAAATCCGCATAAATCTTCATTCAGTTCTCCAGTTAGGCGCGAAGTATCAATGGCGAATTCTTATTTAAATTCAGGTGCAAGTGCCAGTAATTTGAATCATATGCGCTCGCATGATCAAATTATATTTGGACCAGCAGAAGAATTTACAGGAGTAAATCTTCCCACAAGTGTGGAAATTATCAGGTATTATTTTTATTTGGCCGAAAACTCAAAAAACAAAATAAAATGTTTTCATATAAAACATTTATTCCAAATGTGGTAACGAAATTGATTCAGACGTGGGAAAAAATTGATATTCCAATTATGGAGAAACGAAGTATCGCTAGAAAATTGAACCAATTGATTGATAAATATAAAAGTACAAATAAAAGCAAGTCTACCCAAGCATCATTTCAAGAGTTTGTAGAATCCACAAAAGAATTATTTTATATTGGAAAATGCAAATGCGATTTGCCAAGAATACTGTGTTCTTGCGGACTAATCCCAGCACATTTACAAGAGTTTATGATGGATCAACATAATGAGAGAAAATCTACGATACCAGAATATATTATAAATATTGAAGATGAAGTATCAGCATCTACAATAACTAGCGATATTACTCCAGGTAAGACATATACCCCAGATGCTGGTTCTTCTCATTTAAAACGTGGACCATATAGTCGAATACAAAGCTCCAAACTATGCCTTAATATGCGACATATTTGCAATCTCTGATAGAGGTTCTGCCGTGGTGACAGCAATTCTGAAAGACCTGGACATAAAGGATGATTGGGGCAATCCTGTAATTATGGATAAAAATAAAAGCGTTCGTGAGAGGCAAAAAATAGGCAAGATCTACACAAACGATATGATCTTTCTGAATTAATAGCATTTTCATTCGACGGCCGAAAAAATGATTCTATTACCATGGAAAAAATCGATAAGAAGTTTCACCCACGAATGATTAAAGAGGCGCATTTAGTTATTTTAAAGGAACCGAATAGTCAATTGCTGGGTTACACAAAATTGGAAAATGAAGATTCGGAAAGTAAAGTAATCAGATTGAACGAGTTTTTCGCTGATAAAGGAATAGCTCTCGATTCTTTGATAGACATATGTTGCGATGGTGAACCAGCAAATACAGGCGTAAAAAATGGAATTTTACATCAAATTGAAATTCAGTTAAATAGGCCACTGCATTGGTTTGTGTGTCTTCTCCACTTTAACGAACTTTCACTTTATTTAACTATTTGGAATCATCATTGACCACTGGACCACGAACAAAAACCGGAATATTAAGCAAACAAATGGAAACATTCGAAAATATACCGGTGAGTTATAACATATTTAATATTTTTTAATACTTTATGTTCAAATTCAATATAATATATTTTTTCTTATTTACTTCCAGACGGTAACAGACTTTGAAACAATCCCACTTGAAAATTTGGCTGATTTAAGTCCTGTTGAATCGACTACTGACTCAAGTTATTTAATAAAAATAGCTAAAGCAGTTGCTTCTGGAGGAGTATCGACAGACTTAGCTAACAAGAAACCAGGGCCAATAGCACATTCCCGGTGGCTCACAAAGGCTAGTAGGTTACTTCGGTTATATGTAACTACTAATAAGTCATCCATAAATTTGAAAATTCTGGTAAACTACGTAATAAAAGTATATATTCCAATGTACTTTAACATTAAATATTACAACTCTGTGGTGTACGGTAGTATAAATTTATTACCTAGACGCAATATTTAGACTCAAATTTTAGACAAATTGTGAACAATGTTGCTAAAGAAAACGCGTACTATGCTCACTCGGAAAATATTTTATTAGCAATGTTGTTCGATAATAAAAAGGAAATACGAAAAATCTTATATTACCGCAATAATGTGGAAGACCTGACGCAATTGAGAGATTACAAAACACCCGAAATAAATTTCGAATGCACCGACTATACTAATATGATAGATATGGATGATTATTCAAATATATTCGAACCAGCCTTTACGCTAAATATTCCTCATGAATATCTAGTACAATATCTACAAAGCAATGAGTGTCAAAAAATTCAAATTCAAATCGCGATGGAGTTATGACTGCAACACTACAATGTCGTAAAAAGCATCCTCGACTGGAAAGCAAGCAAGAATTCAGATATTAGTTTTTTAACTTCCCGAAGGAGAAGTTTATGTTTTCATCAAAAAATCCGAATCGCTAATTTTATGTTTTCTCGACGTTTCGAGCCATTCTGAATCGAATGAGACCAAATTTGGAAAAAGTATGTGTGTGTGTGTGTGTGTGTGTGTGTGTATGTGTGTGTGTGTGTGTGAACAGATTTTTTGCCGTAAATCGACGTTTTCTCCAAAACGGTTGGACCGATTTCAAAAATTTAAAAGCCATTTGATGTATCTCGATGAGGACAATCGTCTCTGAGTTTTGTGCGGCGATCGGCCAAGCCGTTTCTTTGTAAATTGCAGAAAAGTGAAAAATTTTTCGTCCACGTTTTAGCCCGCAATTCTGAATCGATTCTGAAAATTCAAAAACCGTTCGATAGATATTGGTTGGGAATCGTGCTGATTAGTTTTTGGTTAAGATCGGCCGGGCCGTTTTCTTGTAATAAAGTTTTTAAAAAAAAAATTTTGACGATTTTTATGATTATTTTTTTGACGAAAGATACCATAGTTTTCTAGGTCATACTAAAATATTACGGCCCTACGACAACTGGTTCAGCTTTAAAAATTAGTCAAAGTTTGCAAAAATCAGTATGGTCTTTTTGGCATTTGTCAAAATTAGACTTTTGATCGACGTTTTCTCAAAAACGCCTGAACCGATTTTAGAAATTTAAAAGCCATTTGATGTATTTCGGTGAGGACTATCGTTTGTCAGTTTTGTGCAACGATCTGCCAAGCCGTTTCTTTGTAATTCGAAAAAACTTTTCGTCCACATTTAAGCTCATCCTACCGAACCGATTTTGAAAAATCAAAAACTGTTCGAAAGATATCATTTGGGAATGATACTGATTAATTTTAGGTGAAAATCTACCGAGCCGTTTTCTTGTAATTAACTGTTGAAAAAAAGTGTTAAATTTTCGTCCACATTTAAGCTCATCCTACCGAACCGATTTTGAAAAATCAAAAACTGTTCGAAAGATATCATTTGGGAATGATACTGATTAATTTTAGGTGAAAATCTACCGAGCCGTTTTCTTGTAATTAACTGTTGAAAAAAAGTGTTAAATTTTCGTCCACATTTAAGCTCATCCTACCGAACCGATTTTGAAAAATCAAAAACTGTTCGAAAGATATCATTTGGGAATGATACTGATTAATTTTAGGTGAAAATCTACCGAGCCGTTTTCTTGTAATTAACTGTTGAAAAAAAGTGTTAAATTTTCGTCCACATTTAAGCTCATCCTACCGAACCGATTTTAAAAAATCAAAAACTGTTCGAAAGATATTAGTTGGGAATGATGCTGATTAATTTTAGGTGAAAATCTACCGAGCCCTTTTATTGTAATTAACTGTTGAAAAAAAGTGTTAAACTTTCGTCCACATTTAAGCTCATCCTACCGAACCGATTTTAAAAAATCAAAAACTGTTCGAAAGATATTAGTTGGGAATGATGCTGATTAATTTTAGGTGAAAATCTACCGAGCCGTTTTCTTGTAATTAACTGTTGAAAAAAAGTGTTAAATTTTCGTCCACATTTAAGCTCACCCTACCGAACCGATTTTGAAAAATCAAAAACTGTTCGAAAGATATCATTTGGGAATGATACTGATTAATTTTAGGTGAAAATCTACCGAGCCGTTTTCTTGTAATTAACTGTTGAAAAAAAAATTTAATCCTTCTTTCATGGAACTTTTTTTGGCGATATACATCATGGTGTTATAGAACTTACTGTAATATTACGGCCTTACAACAAGTAGTTTAATTTTAAAAATTCGTCAAACTTTGCTAAAATTATTATCGTTTTTTTTAAAGTAGGATTGATGAAGTATATTATTTACACATTTTTTTGATCAAGTCGATTATTTACACATATCGGGAAGTTCATGTAATTTGCCTCAAGGCTAAATACCAAACCAACTAGTTTAATTGTGTTTTAATTGTAAAAAATTTTATTTAAATAAAAATATAACTTAAAGAAATAAAAATGTATTATTTAAACCATGTCATGTAGATAAATAAAAAAAATAAATATATGGTATTCCTAAAAACCCCAAAACAATATTTTTCTATAAAAGTAGTTTGACCTGTTTCAATGCAAGATTTTAGGTTACGCTTTCTCGCAAATGTCCCCTAAAAGTTTACTTGATGTAGTTTGAGGTACCTGTAAGTTATTGATTTCAAAAAGCCGAGAAATGTTTTTAACCTGTTTCGATGCAAGATTCTAGGTTACGCTTTCTCGCTAATGTCCCCTAAAAGTTTACTTGATGTAGTTTGAGGTACCCGTAAGTTACTGATTTCAAAAAGCCAAGAAATGTATTTAACCTGTTTTGATGCAAGATTCTAGGTTACGCTTTCTCGCTAATGTCCCCTAAAAGTTTTTACTAGTTTTTATCGATTTTCAATGGTTAAGTGTGTTCATATAATTTTCTCCAGATTTTCTAATATTTCTTTGCGAAGAACAAAATTTCAAATCAGTTATCCCTGTGACAACTTTTTGGATACTTCGCGCGTCAAGTCAGTTATACCTGTGGTAACTTTTCGGATGTTTTGCTCTACCAAATACAACATCTCGCCTGGTACCTAAAAGTCGTCTATAAACGATTCCGAGTCTCTACATCGAACTAGTGAACCATGATCGACCGCTATAAAACGGCTAAAATGGCTCGCGCGATAAACGGCGTGCGCCGAATACCTAATAAATCACATTGTATTGAGTCTTTCGACTCACGAGACTCCTCAAAATTTCGTTGCTATCTGGAAAGGATATGGCCTTAGAGTCGATCAGGCATACCCACGGATGATAGCTTTGCACCACGTCCGAACCTGCGATTCATCTCGTACTGAGCAGAAATTCTATTGCAACGACAATTCATCAGTCTCACGACGGTCTGAACCCGGCAACTTTTATAAAATCTGCACTTACACAGAGGCTAGACCTTTAACAACCGTCAAAACGGCGGTCCGTACATAAAATTAGCGGTCCGTGACCCAGTTTATTTAGTCTCTTTACCCTTTGTTAGATTGAAACTTCGGGGCAAATTCATCGTCATAACTCACTTTTATTCTCGCTCGGATAGTATTGAGTTGATTGCATTTGTATATTTTATTTTCCGCATAAGAGTCTTTGCGTCAACGACACATGCCCGCGGATATTCTGTACAGTATGGTTGAACACTTATAAATAAGGTCCAGAACCCAGCCGTAAACCGATATCCGAACATATACGGCGTATATGATTCCAAACACGGTCTACGACATTGTTAAAAGTAACGCCGCTATATAGTTGACAGACTAAAAGTATCGAATATAATGTATAAAATACACCGAGGAATAATATTCAAACTGAACAACACAGCGAACTTTTGCCAAAAGTTGATCGCATCGCATACGACGCGAGCTATTCCCCTATATTAGGCGCGCGGCCACACCGTAAGTATTAGAACTGAGTCCCAAGCGATGTGCATTTGACCTGCGGCAAAGCGTCGCTCCGGGTTACGGTGTGAATCGTCAAGACAAAAGTCTGGGAAATTTTCGAACTGCGAACCTTTATGATAGATAATTTTTTTTCGAAATTTTTTTAGATTTTCAAACAGTTTTATATATATGGACAATATAAATTATAGTAATTATTGAGTTTTTAGGTGTTTTTTTGTTTTTTTTTTAAAAACTTTTGTATTGAAATATGTATTTATTGATTTTTATAGATCTCAATGAATATAAAACAAATTTATTTGTAGTTATATTATTTTTTCTTTTTTTTATTAATTTGCCGATTTTTTAATGCAAGTTTTCACTAGTTTTTATCGATTTTCTCCGAAACGGTAAAAGATACGTAAAAACTTTGTTCTTACGAAAGATGCAGAATAAAATTACGAATAAAATGGTATATAAATGGTTAAGTGTGTTCATATATTTTTTTTGAGATTTTCTAATATTTCTTTGCTAAGAACAAAATTTCAAGTCAGTTATCCCTGTGGCAACTTTTCGGATACTTCGCGCGCCAAGTCAGTTATTCCTGTGGCAACTTTTCGGATACTTTGCGCGCCAAGTCAGTTATCCCTGTGGCAACTTTTTGGATACTTCGTGCGCCAAGTCAGTTATCCCTGCGGCAACTTTTCGGATACTTCGCGCGTCAAGTCAGTTATCCCTGTGGTAACCTTTCGAAGGTTTTGCGTTTAAATTCAGTTATCCCTGTGGTAACTTTTCGGATACTTTGCGCATCAAGTCAGTTATCCCTGTGGTAACTTTTCGGATGTTTTGCGAAATAATATGTATAAATACTGAATATATTGTTATAAAATATTCGAAATATTTGTAGATTGAAAGTTATTACTGATTTAGAGTATAATACAAATTTAAATAGAAATAGCAACTTGCACGTATTTTGCACATTGATAACTTACTTGTATTTTACATAATTGTCAACTTGCACGTATTTCAAAAAGCCAAAAATGTTTTTAACCTGTTTCGATGCAAGATTCTAGGTTACGCTTTCTCGCTAATGTCCCCTAAAAGTTTACTTGATGTAGTTTGAGGTACCCGTAAGTTACTGATTTCAAAAAGCCGACGAATGTTTTTAACCTGTTTATATATATATATATATATATATATATATATATATATATATATATATAGACATATATATATATATATATATATATTAAAGTGTCCTGGTATGGTAATGTGTCCTTTGGTTGTTTGTTCCGGATCACCAGTACGACCAGGAATTGTAATGGTAGGCTAGACCCGAGCGGTGAACAGTTGAATAGTTGTTGAAGTATTATATTTGTGATATGGACTCTCCAGAGTCCACTGGTAATGTGAAAGGCCTTTAGGACGAACAACAATTTGATAGTATTTTGTAAACACACTTCTTACTTTGAATGATACTTTTATTATTCAGTATTTTTACAATCAATAATTGTTGATAACCTTTTGGTTATCATATCAGCAAAGACTACATTTTATTGAATACTATGTCTGTCAAACTTACTCCAAGTTTGACTCCAAGCTTGACTGACTGTCTAACTTTTGTCTAAATCTTATATACGAATTTAATGTTTACAACCTATTTACAAAATCCAACAGTAAGCACTTCCGATGTCCGCGTAACCTTCATATAACTAGCAACGCGTTTTGTAATTATTAAACAAAATAATTATTCGAATTGTTATTACAGTTCAACCGCCCTCTTCAAAAGTTTTTCGTCCTCGAAAAACTATAAAAATTAAAAAAAATTTAAAAAAAATGAGTTCCATCTCTTTTTCCTTCGGCCCTTAAAAACTTTTTTCCACAAAAGTGTCATTACTGTTAGAATATGTTTACAAATAATGTGCTCTGAAAATAAAATCTTATAATAATTTTATTTTTATCTCTACATTAATAAATCTTTAATAAAATACATACAAAAAAATCAGCAGTTAAATGCAACTTAGATGGTCGCTGATTATGTAAAGGCATCACTGAAATTCAAAATGTTATTCCGGTAAAGCAAAATATGCTTCGAACAACTTACCATAAATGATGCAAAATAAATTTTTTGTTTTCAAAAACTTTTATATCAATAGAGCATAAAATCATATTATAAAAAATGTCTTTAAAACCTACAAGAAAATATTAATGGTGTAAATAATCTTGCATTTGATAATTTAAATCATAAATAGTAATTAATGAAAATTTAAATTTACGTTGTATTGTTAATACTTGATATATTTGAAATATGCTAGGTAATCAAAATTGAACAAATGTTGCTTTGAGATATGAGAATTCGCTTATGTCAACCAAACAAAATGACTTGCGTTGTTATTGCTATGTTTACACCTTGCGAGTTTTTAGTTTCTTCCGGTATTTGTAATAAAACAATTTTGGTGCTGTTCTGAATATAATAAAATCGGGAATGTTTTTCTTCTTTACATGAGTTTGCGACGATATCAATTTTCTGCTGCTTTGGCTTTGTAAATGTGCATATTTCTCCTTCGTGTTCAAATTCATTTTCTTACGGTTGAACATATCTGTCATAGTGGCTATATTTTCATTTATTGACAATTTTCGTTGTGAAGGTAATTTTCTTATCATATTAACTTTATATTCCCTGATTTCTTAATTATTTTCTTCTGCAATTTGATCATTAATTTGTCTTATTTTAATATTATTTTTCATTTTCTTTTTCTTATTTATTTTAATGGGAATAGTTTTCGTATATTCTGGTCCTTCATCATTAAGTATTCTTATTTCTTCTTGTTCATCATTTATTTCTTTCATGTCGTAAACCACATCTTGGCTTTGTTCCATATCTTCTGCCACATATATGTTCATATTCTTTTCTTCTTCGTATGAATTTGTTCGTTTGGTTTGTTCTATATCTTTCGTCACATATAGATCCTTTCTTCTTTGTATGAATTTGTACGTATGGTTGGTTCCATATCTTCGGCCACATTTTGATTATTTTCTTCTTCGTATGAATTTGCAGCGACTGTCGTCAACTCTTCTATTTTGGTGTTGTGAGTCAAACTTTCTGCTTTGTATTCTTCTTGTTCTTCGGATTCGTCGGATTCTTCGGATTCTTCTTTAGTTGTTATGAATGCCTTGTATGTGCCATCATATGTTTTTGTATATTTCAGATCCTTAGTAGTTTCGTAGTCCATTCTATCGTCATTTTCACCATTGTAGATTCTATGTTTGTCGTCTCTTTTCCTATTTGTAAGTTTTCGACATTGGTTAATGTGGTGTCCCTTTTTCTTGCAATATCTGCAAGTGATAAATCGATTATATTTTTTATCAGATCTGATGTTTAAATATTTTTCTTCCTTTGCAGCAATATGCATAGCATTCTTCAAATTTTCGGGGTTGGCTGATTTAACTGTAATCAAGTCAAATCGTATTCCTTTAATAAAAACTGCCAAAGCCAAGTCACAATATGATGGATACGCTATTTTATTTTGTGTAAAATAGCATTCGTTGTTTATTAACCTAAGCAAATTCTCAACTTTCGCTGCAAATTCCTCAATTGATTCCCCATCTTTTCTTGTTGTTGTTGCTAGCTCGTGATGCAAATCAGTGATTCTCTCTTTAAAACGTTTAATTAGAATAGGTTTGATATTATTCCATAACTGATAATCAGCCCGTCTAACGCAATCAAAAGCTATTCCGTTTAATTTACAAATAACTATTTTTGATATAAATTTGTATGTCTCAAAATCTACATCATCTAAAATAGAGTCTACAGTACTTAAAAATTTAAAGAGGTCATCTGAATTTCCATCAAAATTTGGTGAAAGGCCTTTAGGACGAACAACGATTTGATAGTAATTTGTAAACACACTTTTTACTTTGAATGATACTTTTATTATTCACTATTTTTACAATCAATAATTGTTGATAATCTTTTGGTTATCATATCAGCAAAGACTACATTTTACTGATTACTATGTCTGTCAAACTTACTCCAAGTTTGACTCCAAGCTTGACTGACTGTCTAACTTTTGTCTAACTCTTATATACTAATTTTTTGTTTACAACCTATTTACAAAATCCAACAGTAAGCACTTCCGATGTCCGCGTAACCTACATATAACTAGCAACGCGTTTTGTAATTATTAAACAAAATAATGATACGAATTGTTATTACATTTCAATATATATATATATATATATATATATATATATATATATATATTAGAGTGGGCCAATTTTTTGCATATTCAGTCAACTCGCTAATTTAACTTTTTACATCATTTGAAACAATATTGTAAAAAAAAGCATGATTAATAAAAAAAAAAAAAAATAATATAACTACAAATAAATTTGTTTTATATTCATTGAGATCTATAAAAATCAATAAATACATATTTCATACAAAAGTTCATACAAAAAACAAAAAAACACATAAAAACTCAATAATTCACTATAATTGATATTGTCCATATATATATAAAACTGGTTGAAAATCTAAAAAAAAATCGAAAAAAATTTGTCTATCATAAGGGTTCGCAGTTCGAAAATTTCCCAGACTTTTGTCTTGACGATTTACACCGTAACCCGGAGCGACGCTTCGCCGCAGGTCAAATGCACATCGCTTGGGACTCTGTTCTAATACTTACGGTGTGGCCGCGCGCCTAACATAGGGAAATAGCTCGCGTCGTATTCGATGCGATCAACTTTTGGCAAAAGTTCGCTGTGTTGTTCAGGCAGGTTTGAATATTATTCCCCGGTGTATTTTATACATTATATTCGATACTTTTAGTCTGTCAACTATATAGCGGCGTTACTTTTAATAATGTCGTAGACCGTGTTTGGAATTATATACGCCGTATATGTTCCGATGTCGGTTTACGGCCGGGTTCTGGACCTTAATTATAAGTGTTTAACCATACTGTACAGCATATCCGCGGGCATGTGTCTTTGACGCAAAGACTCTTATGCGGAAAATGAAATATACAAATGCAATCAACTCAATACTCTCCGAGCGAGAATAAAAGCGAGTTATGACGATGAATTTGCCCCGAAGTTTCAATATAATAAAGGGTAAAGAGACTAAATAAACTGGGTCGCGGACCGCTAATGTTATGTACGGACCGCCGTTTTGACGGTTGTTAAAGGTCTAGCCTCTGTGTAAGCGGAGAATTTATAAAAGTTGCCGGGTTTAGACCGTCGTGAGACAGGTTAGTTTTACCCTAAAGTTTCAATTTGTTTGCTTTAATATTCCGGTTTTTGCTCGTGGTCCAGTGGTCAATGATTAGTTAAATATAAATAGTTAAATAAATGCCGAAGTGGAAGTTTGTTAAACTGGAGAAGACACACAAACCAATGCAGTGGCCTATATGCCTATCAAAGAATCGAGAGCTATTCCTTTATCAGCGAAAAACTCGTTCAATTTTATTACTTTACTTTCCGAATCTTCATTTTCCAATTTTGTGTAACCCAACAATTGACTATTCGGTTCCTTTAAAATAACTTAATGCGCCTCTTTAATCATTCGTGGGTGAAACTTCTTATCGATTTTTTTCCACGGTAATAGAATCATTTTTTCAGCCGTCAAATGAAAATGCTATTAATTCAGAAAAATCATATCGTTTGTGTAGAGCTTGCCTATTTTTCTGCCTCTCACAAACGCTTTTATTTTTATCCATAATGACAGGATTGCCCCAATCATCCTTTATGTCCAGGTCTTTCAGGATTGCTGTCACCACGGCAGAACCAACTCTATCAGATATTGCAAATCTGTCGCATATTAAGGCATAGTTTGGAACTTTGTATCTTCGAGTATATGGTCCACGTTTTATATGAGAAGTATTTTGTGAACATTCCGAACTCAAAACCAACATCTGGAGTATATGTCTCACCTGGAGTAATATCGCTAGTTATTGTAGATGCTGATACTTCATCTTCAATTTTTATAATATATTCTGGTATTGTAAATTTTCTCTCATTATGTTGATTCATTATAAACGCTTGTAAATATGCTGGGATCAGTCCGCAAGAACACAGTATTCTTTGCAAATCGCATTTGCATTTTCTAATATAAAATAATTCTTTCGTGGATTCCTGAAATGATGCTTGGGTAGACTTGCTTTTATTTGTACTTTTATATTTATCAATCAATCGGTTCAATTTTCTAGCGATACTTCGTTTCTCCATAATTGGAATATCAATTTTTTCCCACGTCTGAATCAATTTCGTTGCCACATTTGGAGTAAATGTTTTATATGAAAACATTTTATTTTGTTTTTTTTTGAGTTTTTGGCCAAATAAAAATAATACCTGATAATTTCCACACTTGTGGGAAGATTCACTCCTGTAAATTCTTCTGCTGGTCCAAATGTAATTTGATCATGCGAGCGCATATGATTCAAATTACTGGCACTTGCGAATGAATTTAAATAACAACTCGCCATTGATTCTTCGCGCCTAACTGGAGAACTGAATGAAGATTTATGCGGATTTTTCACATTAATATATTCTTATCGAAATTTCGCGAATTATAACAAAAAAAATACTAGCGCACTCTGATGAAAATAAATAACAGCAGACTAAACCCGATTTAAAAACCCCCGCACAAACTATTGATAAAAATTTAACACACAATTTGAATTATTCACATGCTTAAATTAATATATTAAAGTGTCCTGGCTAGTTAGTAATGCCTTTGGATGTATGTTCTGGATCACCAGTACGACCAGGAATTGTAATGATAGGCTGGACTCGATCGGTGAACAGTTTAATAGTTGTTGAAGTATTATATTTGTGATATGGACTCTCCAGAGTCCACTGATAGTGTGAAAGGCCTTTAGAACGAACAGCGATTGATAGTAATTTGTAAACACACTTCTTTCTTTGAATGATACTTTTATTATTCACTATTTTTACAATAAATATTTGTTGATAACCCTTTGGTTATCATATCGGCAAAGACTACATTTTACTAAATACTATGTCTGACTACTCTATGCTTGTCTCCGAGTCTGACTCCAAGTTTGACTGCCTGTCAGCAAAAAAAAAATCAGCAGTTAAATGCAATTTAGATGGTCGCTGATTATGTAAAGGCATCACTGAAATTTAAAATGTTATTCCGGAAAAACTTACCATAAATGATTCAAAATATTTTTTTTTTGTTTTCAAAAACTTTTATATCAATAGAGCATAAAAATCATACTATGAAAAATGTCTTCAAAATCTGCAAGAAAATATTAATGGCGTAAAAAATCTTGCATTTGATAATGTAAATCATAAATAGCAATTAATAAAAATTTAAATTCACGTTGTATTATTAATACTTGATATATCCGAAATTTGCTAGGTAATCAAAATTGGACAAATGCTGCTTTGAAATATGAGAATTCGCTTATGTCAACTAAACAAAATGACTTGCGTTGTTATTACTGTTTTTACACCTGGCGAGTTTTTAGTTTCTTCCGGTGCTTATAATTAAACAATTTTGGTGCTGTTCTGAATATAATAAAATCGGGAATGTTTCTCTTCTTTACATGAGTTTGCGTCGATATCAATTTTCTGCTGCTTTGGCTTTGTAAATGTGCATATTTCCCCATTGTGTTCAGATTCATATTTTTACGGTTGAACATATCTGTCATAGTGACTATATTTTCATTTATAGACAATTTCCGTTGTGAAGGTCTTTTTCTTATTATATTAATATTATATTCCCTGATTTCTTGATTATTTTCTTCTATAATTTCATCATTAATTTTTCTTCTTTTAATATTTTTCTTTTTCTTCTTTATTTTAATGGGAATAGTTTTCATATATTCTGGTCCTTCATCATTAAGCATTCTTATTTCTTCTTGTTCATTATTTATTTCTTTCATGTCGTAAACCTCATCTTGGGTTTGTTCCATATCTTGTGCCACATATATGTTCAGATCCTTTTCTTCTTCGTATGGTTTGTTCCATATCTTCTGCCTCTTATAGATCCTTTTCTTTTTCGTATGAATTTGTACGTATGGTTTGTTCCATATCTTCGGCCACATATAGATCCTTTTCTTCTTCGGATGAATTTGCAGCGATTGTCGTCAACTCTTCTATTTTGGCGTTGTGAGTCAAACTTTCTTCTTTGTATTCTTCTTGTTCTTCGGATTCTTCGGATTCTTCGGATTCTTCGGATTCTTCCTTAGTTGTTATGAATGCCTTGTATGTTTCATCATATGTTTTTGTATATTTCAGATCCTTATTACTTTCGTAGTCCATTCTATTGTCATTTCCACCATTGTAGATTCTAGGTTTGTCATCTCTTTTCCTATTTGTAAGTTTCCGACATTGGTTAATGTGGTGTCCTTTTCTATTGCAGTATTTGCAAGTGACAAATCGATTGTATTTTTTATCAGATCTGATGTTTAAATATTTTTCTTCCTTTGCAGCGATATTCTTCGCATCCTTCAAATTTTCGGGTTTGGCCGCTTTAATTATAATTCTCAAGTCAAATGGTAGGTCTTTAACGAAAACTGCCAAAGTCAAGTCACAATATGATGGATACGCTATTTCATTCTGTGTAAAATAGCATTTGTTGTTTATTAACGTAAGCAAATTCTCAACTTTCTCTGCAAATTCCTCAATTGATTCTCCATTTTTTCTTAGTGTTGTTGCTAGCTCGTGATGTAAATCAGTGATTGACCTTCTATTTTTAAAACGTTTAATTAGAATAGATTTGATATTATTCCATAACTGATAATCAGCCCGTCTAATGCGATCAAAAGCTGTTCCACTTAATTTATATATAACAATTTTTGATATAAATTTATATGTCTCAAAATCTACATCATCTAAAATTGAGTCTACAATACCTAAAAATCTATAAAGGTCATCTGAATTACCATCAAAATCGGGTATAGTGCTAATTGCTAATTGAATTCTTAATTTATTTATTCCTATACTATTATCTTTACCTTGTCTAGCTTCTACAAAAATGGGTTCCATCTTGAGATATGATTAAGTTTCGATTTGCTTACTTGAATCCGATGAGATAGTTACGTCCAAGTTAGTCGTAGTCTTGCGTTCGTTCTAAAGTTCTTCGGTAGGCGCCACCATCCCTTAGTTTGTGATGCGAATGATCGTTCGGTTTATCAAGTTGTGGCAGCTATTAAGCTCGATGTCTCCGTCAGAAAATTCTACAGCGCTACGAGGGAAAAACCCGCTAGGCCACCATAAAGTGTCCTGGGCTGTTGGTAGTATATTTGCATGTAGGTTCTTGATCACCAGTACGACCAGGAATTGTAATGATAGGCTGCACCCGAGCGGCGAACAGTTGAATAGTTGTTGAAGTATTATACTTGTGATATGGACTCTCCAGAGTCCACTGGTAGTGTGAAAGGCCTTTAGGACGAACAGCGATTGATAGTAATTTGTAAACACACTTCTTTCTTTGAATGACACTTTTATTATTCACCATTTTTACAATAAATATTTGTTGATAACCCTTTGGTAATCATATCGGCAAAGACTACATTTTACTAAATACTATGTCTGACTACTCTATGCTTGTCTCCGAGTCTGACTCCAAGTTTGACTGCCTGTCTAACTTTTGTCTAACTCTTATATACTAATTTCTTCTTTACAACCTATTTACAAAATCCAACAGTAAGCACTTCCGATGTTCACGTAACCTACATATAACTAGCAACGCGTTTTGTAATTATTAAACAAAATAATGATTCGAATTGTTATTACAGTTCAATATTTACTTATTAAAAACAGTATTTTATTGAAAATTTTTCTGGCTAAAAAGTTATTTGCGATATATGGTTTTTCAGTCAAAATTTATTTAAATAACACATATATTTCATATAAAAAGGTGCCCATATCGCTTAATTTTACTTCAATAATAAATTGGCCCGGCCTAATATATATATATATATATATATATATATATATATATATATATATATGTATATTGATGAGTTATTTAGAATCGGGCAGTAACACCAAGTAAAAAAAAACTAAAGTAGTTTTGAAATACTTTATTTATCCATACGTTTCGGTCTTCATCGAGACCATCATTCAGTGGAAAAAATAAAAGATTTTATATGATGTAGAAGGAAAATAATATAAAGTTATAGAACTTATATATAAATACTTACAGAAATTAATTATACAAAAATACACTACACTATTACACTGTGATAAACAAAGCTATTAATAACTGGAACATTTAAACTAGTTATTTTTTTAACAATTTTTTGTTTACATTCTAGTGTGTACAGATTGACTAACGTCTAAATACTGATTGAATTGTGTTTACAAATTTTGCGAAAGTGTAAAAAAACTGGCAAACATATGTTTTTAGTAAAATAATAACATAATAAAATACACGCTTCATTCAAATATGGTGGTGTTTTTAGAAATGGTCAAGGATTATTTTATAGTCATTGCAAAGCGAATTGTTATCTAGTCTTTTATTTATGGCCGTGTCGTTGTGTAAAGATATTAGGCATCCTTCGCTAAAACGTCTTTTAATTAAATTATTTTCGAAATGTAGTATCGTGGGATTGGAAAAGTCAATGTTATGTTTAAGCTGATTAATGTGATCCGTTAATTGTGTTTTATTCAGATTTTTATTTTTAGAGTTGTTTTTGTGTTGTGATGTTTTTTGTGCAGGTTTTGACTGGTTTCACCTATGTAGACGCAATTACAATCTAGGCAATTAAGTTCTAATACTAGATTAGAATATAAACTAGATTACTTAAGATTCTTGGGTTAAATTTCGATTTTAATTTTGCAAAAAGAGTTGATAAAGTTTTTTCGGAAGTACAAACTACTCTAATATTATTTTTATTGAAAAGTTTTCTCCACGGGTAATGTAATTCTTTAATGAAAGGTAAACTTATAGTTCCGACGTAGTTTTCAAGGTTTGGATTTTCAATTGAATTATTGTGACGGTTTTGGAGATATATATTGTATTTTTTGTTATGGATTGGATGAGGTGTTGTGGGTAGGAGTTTTTGATTAGGATTTGTGAAATGAGAGAGAGATTCTTTCTTAAAAAATTACTGTGTGATGATAATGATGCGTGATCTATTAAGTTTATGATTATGCTTATTTTGATAGAGAGGGGGTGGTAAGAATGGTAATTAGGATAACGGCCTGAGTATGTTGGTTTGTGATACCAATCAGTTATTATATTATTATTTTAAATAGAAAGAGTTGGACATCTAAGAAACTGATAGATTTATTATTTTCTAATTCAGAAGTGATTTGTAGGTGTTGGTTGTAGGCATTAAAATAATTTACAAGAGTTGTTGTGTCACTGTTTGGGATGCATGTTATGATGTCATCAACATATCGGTAGTAAAAAATTTATTTGTTGTAAGAATTCAAAATTATGGATTCTATGCGTTGAAGGGCTATTTCAGCTAAAGATGGGGAGGCTGGAGATTCTATTGGCGTACCAAATGTTTGGAAATAGAATTTACTATTGAACTCAAAATATGTGTTGGAAATTAAAAATTTTATTGTTTCTCAAAACCAGTGTAGGGAAATTGTGGTATGGAAGGATATATCATACCATTTTTTAGTTATGGCTTCAAGGATAATGTCTAATGGGACGTTTGTAAACAATGATATTACGTCTAAACTAATTAAAACGTTATCATTTGGAACTGTAACTTGTTTAAGTTTTTCGACAAACTAAAAAAATTTTTTTATGTGAAATGGGGATTGTTTGGTGACACGAGTTATGGAATTATTTATATATCTTAATAATTTATAAAGTGGTGAGTTAATGTCTGATACAATAGGGCGAAAAGGTAAGTCAGGTTTATGGATTTTGGGAAGACAGTATAATCTTGGGTGGTAAGGATGTAAGTTTTTTAAATTTGAAGCAATGTCTTTGGGTAAATGTTTATTAGTAACGAGTTTGTCGATAAATTTGTGGCAACTATGGTTTATGTGATCTGTAGGATCATTAATAGCGATGTTGTAAGTTTTTTTGTCTGAGAGTAAATTCGAAACTTTGTCTAGGTAATCTTTTTTGTTTAACACAACGGTTACGTTTTCTTTATCGGCTCTAGTAACAATGATTTCAGGATTATTTTTCAAAAAAAGTTTACATTGTTTCAGATCTTTTAAGATATAGTTATAGACAAGGTTTGTGCATGAGGATTTTGTAAATGAGATGAGTTTTTTGCAAAAGATGGATCTGGTTAAATTTTGATATTTAGATTCTTTAACTTGTTGTAAACAATTTTCTAAGTTACTGATAATTTTAATGAAATTGAATTTGTGAGAATTGATAGGAACCCCAAAATTTGGGACTAGGGCGAAAATATAGCGTAACCTTTCAGGGATGTCAACGTTTGAAAAATTCTTTAACCATTTATTTATGGTGCTATGGTCCAATGTGATTTTCGTTTTTTCTAATTTTTGTTGATATAATTTTTCATATTTGGTTTTATAAGAATTTTTAAGTTTTGATGAAAGTTTATTATTTCTGAGGTTTTCAAAATAAAAGAAGTTATTTAAAATTTTGATTTTGACTACTTTTGACAAGCAATTCGTTATTCGCTCGACTATTATTTTCAAATTAAGATTAATTTTAATACAATTATCTATTGAGAGCGACATGAGGGTTAAACTGAAAGTAGTTGACTTATGATCTTGTGATGAATAATTAAGGTGTTCAAATTTATTAAGTTTAATTTGATAAAAATTTTGATTTTCTCTTTACGACATCTTAGCAAAAAAATATGTTTATTGTTATTGATAGTTAATTTGGAATTAAGTTTGGAGATAGTTTTGAATTGTGACATAGTATAAAAATCGTAGTGTTTGTATGATTTTGTAAAATAGATTATCGGTGGCGTTATTATCATGTTTCTTCTTTAAATTTCTTATGTTGCTTCTTTGAAACTTGTTTCTTGTGGTTGTAATGGTACTGTGAATAAATGATCAGAATTGTACAAAATAATTTTAGTAAATGTCCTTGTTTCAGCCCAGGAATTATACTTTGAAATATGTGAGTTTGGTGTTGATATATATTTTGATAAATTTTTTAGAATCGGGCATTGACACCAAGTAAAAAAAAAACTAAGTAGTTTTGAAATACTTTATTTTTCCATACGTTTCGGTCTTCATCGAGACCGTCATTCAGTGGAAAAACTAAAAGATTTTATATGATTTTTTGTTTACACTCTAGTGTGTACAGATTGTTAAAAAAAAAAAATAGTTTAAATATTCCAGTTATTAATAGCTTGGTTTATCACAGTATAATAGTGTAGTGTATTTTCTGTATAATTAATTTATGTAAGTATTTATATATAAGTTCTATAACTTTATATTATTTTCCTTCTACATCATCTAAAACCTTTTAGTTTTTCCACTGAATGACGGTCTCGATGAAGACCGAAACGTATGGATAAATAAAGTATTTCAAAACTACTTTAGTTTTTTTTTACTTGGTGTTACTGCCCGATTCTAAACAATTCATCAATATATATATATATATATATATATATATATATATATATATATATTTTTTGTAGAGTTTCGAACAAGAATCCAAAAGTAATAAAAAACAAGAAAAATTTTTTAATAAACAATTTCTTTATTTATTTATTTATTTACTGTCGACGTTTCGGAACTAGGTACGTTCCATCTTCAGGACATCTGTCAAGAAACATTATCTTGATGAGATTTCAGCAAACAATATGTTTAAGAAAAGAAAATGGCTTTTTCTTAAATAATACATTAATTGAAAAACTAATAATGTACACAACATACAATGTAATCACATCCTAACATATAAAAACACACACATACAATCTCACAGTGCTCAAGGGTTTACACGTGTTGCATGACTCAGACTTAGGCAGTTCGTTTCAAACTGCCGATCTCATAATATCGAGGGAATAATATTGTTTGTGTTTTTCAAATAAAAATTTTAAAAAATACAAAACTTTCAGTAATTTTGAGTTACAAAATTTAACTATTTGGCTGAAAAAATAACTCATAAATTGATTTTTTGTTAAAATCTTGTTTAGTGAAAAAGTGCTGAGATATATTCAAACATACAGGTAATTAATTCAATTTTGTCATTAACCTTTTCTAAAATTTTCTATAACTTTTAAAAAATGTTATCATTTTTAATATCCTGTTAGATAATCCACTCATTTTGATCATATTATTACATTTCTCAATCAATTTTCTTTTCTTAAACATATTGTTTGCTGAAAGCTCATCAAGATCATGTTTCTTGACAGATGTCCTGAAGATGGAACGTACCTAGTTCCGAAACGTCAACAGTAAATAAATAAATAAATAAAGAAATTGTTTATTAAAAAAATTTTCTTGTTTTTTATTACTTTTTGATTTTTGTTCGAAACTCAGGGGCGTAACTACCGCCGTATCAGCCGTATCAAAGATAAGGGGCCCCAGGGCCCAGGGGGCACCCAACGAGCGTTAACAGAAATTGAGAAAAACTTTTTATTTATTTCACAAACGACAAAGTCAAAAAATCTATTTATTTTTATTGTCGGGACAACCTACATCGATTATCGGCACGTTTTGCCTACGGGGTTTCCCCGTTTAACCCTCAATAATGAATGAAAAACCCTCAATAAACAATGTACAGTTATGCGTACCCAAAATACAATGATATGTTGACAAGCGACGAACGAACAGCAGGGATTTCTTTTAATAAGTAATATTTTTTACAACTGACCCAAAATGGACAAGAAGTACAACATTTGGTACAGAAATAAAGACGTTAAAAAAAATACAATCATATGATAATTGCCAGAGTTAGTCGAAGGTTTTATACATTGAAAGACAGCGGGGGTTATTCACATATTTCAGTTGATTGTGAATTATTTTGTAACCGTTCTTTTTCCGTTTATCATTATTTATATACTAATAAAGCAGGCATAAAGATTTCAAAACCATGGTTATGTTATTCTAATATTTTAAACAAACCATACTGTCACTTTTGTTGGTTATTAGCGGATCGTCGTAGTAAATCATACTCCTCTGCATGGGTTAACGGTGTTTCTATTAGAAGCAATTTTACACAAACTTTACTTGAACATGAAAAGTCACAGCAGCATATTAATGCGCCCCTTTCTCATAATAATTGGTTGCAAGGAAATACTATCGATACTCAATTGTCAAGTGAAATTAATTGCAAAATTACATTTTGGTAAGATGTATTGCATCGTATAATTAATGTTATAATAACATTAGCATCTTGCAATTTACCTTTAAGAGGCCATGACTCCGATTCTGGAAGTTTTATGTCAATTTTGCGTTTGTTATCGAATTATGATGCTGTTTTGAAAGAACTTCTTTTAAAACCAAAGGGAGCAATAAATTATTTAAGCCCTTTGATCCAAAATGAAATTATAAGTTTGTTAGAAACCGCAGTTAGGAACAATATTATTTCAGAAATTAAAAAGGCCTCATTTCTATAATAATTTTAGATACAACGCAAGATTTGTCAAAAATTGACCAACTTTCTCTGGTTTTCCGATACATCTCGATAGCAGAGGATGGTAATAATGTGCTTAAAGAATTAAAAATCTGTGAAACATTTTTGGGATTTGTAGCAGTATCTGACAGCAGAGCCGAAGGACTTAAAATTGAAATTTCGAATATATTTAATCAATATGGAATCGATTTAACTAAATGTAGATTAATAGTATATTGCATCCAGTTTTCCGGATGTAATAACAGCTTGCATTTTATTCTTGACCCTTCCAGTTACAATCCCAACTACTGAAAGGAGTTTTTCAAAATTAAATTTAATCAAAAATTACCTAAGAACATCAATAAAACAGAAACGTCTATCAGACCTGTCTCTATTGTCCATAGAGGCAGAAACATTAGAAAAACTAAAAACATCATCAGCTATAAATGACTTAAGGGGGTTGTTCTTTTTTTATTTTTCTTTGTTTCGGTTTTGAGATTTTTTGATATTATGAAAGATAAAACCCTTAGAATCATTTCAAAAAGAAAATCATCTCAATATCTATTTTTTTGACGAAGTTATAGATATATATATCTCTATATGTATGATCCTCTGAAAGCGTTTTTCTATCGCTCCGCGAGCTATTGTATGCCAGATTCCTCTTTTTCATTATAATACCTCATGCACATGACCTTTTTAATGTGTCAGCATCTTTGAACACCATGGTGTATTTAGTACATTAAATTAAATGGTGTATTCAGTACATTATATTAAGAACTTTAAATACGTTTTTCTCAAATTGACTTTTTTCAATGCGGTGCCACAAATTAAACAAAAACTACAAGTCGGATCGACTTGCATTTTTTTTAATTTGTTCACCACTGCAATACCGAGTCCCCCTACCTCAAACAACTTGATAACATTACGCAAAAAAATTTTGCGAAGCTTCTCGCCCCAAAAAAAGGCCTTCTTTGACACTTTTTTTTTAAAATAGCTGCCATTTTTTTCCTTCTTGCCTTTTTTCTTTTATTTTGGTAGGGGGACTGGAAACAAACTTCTTCTTCAACGTAATTTCTTTTTTTTTGTTTCGGGCGATGCGCAACGGATTTATCTGTGGCACCGCAAAAGAGATCGTTTTTGCAAGACCAACTTTGGCGCCCCCTGGTTAAAAAATGACGGCGCAAAAAGAAAAGAAGAAAATCACGTAATATTCTATGATTTTGTAATTTTTGTTTAAAAAAAACCGCATGTCTCTATGATAAATACATTTCGAGAAAAATCAAAAACAAATACCTTGCATTTTTTGTAACGAAAAAAGAACAACCCCCTTAATAAATCAGTTTGCGGATAAAAAGGCAAGGAGAGTGAATATTTAATTTTAGTTACTTGTAAAATATTAAGAATAATATTCGATGTATATTTGAAAATTTGATAAATAAATGTTCTTTTAATTTTATTAAATGAATTTATTAATCTTTTTATGTTTCTTTAAATTATGAAAAATCTTTAGGGGGGCCTCCAAACCAATTTTGATATGGGGCCCCGCCAAGGCACGTTACGCCCCTGTCGAAACTCTACAAAATATACACAAATCCAAGACTCTACCATTTAATATATATATATATATATATATATATATATATATATATATATATATATCGTATATATATATATATATATATATATATATCTTGATAGTTTTTTCGACGTTGAAACATATTTCAAAGTAACTAGCAGCCCATTTGTCGAAATAAAAAAGGTAATAAAGTATTGAAAAACTTTTATTTATACGTTTCGACACCAGATGCGTGTCATCATTCAGCAACTACAATAAATTTGAAAAATTTTCGTATTTACTATAAATTTTACTATATACTAATGTCCGTTTCTGATATGTTACAAGTTTAATTTTTTAAAATAATATTTTTTAAGTGTTTTTGTTCTGGTAGTATGTATATTGTTTCTCTATGTTATATAATTATTTGATACTGGTTTTTATTATTATTAATTTTTTTTAAATTTATTGTAGTTGCTGAATGAATACACGCATCTGGTGTCGAAACGTATGAATAAATTTTTTTTAATGCTTTATTACCTTTTTATTTCGACGAATGGGCTGCTAGTTACTTTGAAATACATTTCAACGTCGAAAAAACTATCAAGATACATTGCTTAGGCCTTCAACGGATCACTTTTTGCACTTACACCCACCTCCACTTTATGGACCTCAGTTTTTTCCTGTTCATCATTATGTTGGTTCTTCAAATTTAAAATTAATCAAAGCTATTATTAAACAAAATTTTCTATTACGTTGCAGAAAATACAAATTGATTCCTAAGTTATTTGACACAAAATCAATGCTTTTTAAGTTTAATCATTTTACATCTCCTTCCTTAACAAAAAGTTATGTAACATAAGTTTCGAAGCCATGTCACTTGAAATTAAAAATAGTTTGTCCAACATTTCTTCTCTCAAATCTAAAATTGAAAATTTAAATAATGTTTAAACTTCTATTTTTAAACCTCTCATTTTAGAAAATTTTCTAGAATTTGAAAATTTGAAATATGACAGAATTTCTACAAAATTAAAATTTGCTAATATGAAAAAAATTGATAAGCTTTTGGATAATTTTAATAAATCTACTGTACCGTTGATAAGTAAAAATTCAATAGATAAATGGCTCAAAAACTATTCCAACACACCTATCCCCGCAAACTTGAAGTATATCTTTGCCCTTGGTCCTAAATGTTCTTTTCCTCCTCTCAAATCCAACTTTAATTTTATTAAGGTACTTAGTAATTTGGAGTTTGGTTTAAAAAAATTGAATAACCCAGATAAAAAAACAAAATTCAGATCTTTGTGTTGTAAAAAACTTTTATCATTTATCAAAAAGAATAATTCTAACTTTAGTTCCCTTCCTTTACATTTAGAAATTGTTAGAGATTTAAAATTTTGCAAAAAGTTTTTGAGGGATAATCCAGATATCAGAGCAGATAAGGGCTATCTTACTATGGTTTTGGACAGGTCGGTTATTTTTCAAAAACTTGCGATTTATTAAACAACGAAACTTTTTATAAACCTTTAATTAATGACCCCACCGATCATTTAAGCAGACAAACGCACAAACTCATTGGCAATTTAATCACAAAAAAACAAATCTCTAAATAATTAGGTTTTCCCTTAAAAGTTTTCCATCTCAGTTTTCCTAAGTTGTATTGTCTTCCTCAAGTTCATAAACCTAATTTACCCCTCAGACCTATAGTTTCTGACTTAAATTCTCCTTTAAGTAAACTCTCCAAATATATCATCTCCATCCTCTCTAGGTTTCTATTTTATCGAAATTTAATGTATCCAATTTTTTTAGTTTAGTAAAAAATTTAAATAATTTTACAATTCCTCCCAATTCTTTCTTTGGTAGTTTTGA
Organism: Ctenocephalides felis; assembly: GCF_003426905.1. Classification (NCBI taxonomy): domain Eukaryota; kingdom Metazoa; phylum Arthropoda; class Insecta; order Siphonaptera; family Pulicidae; genus Ctenocephalides; species Ctenocephalides felis. The sequence goes on along the minus strand of NW_020539725.1, from coordinate 695,679 downwards.
TGTCATTTCCCTTTTCACAAATATTCCTTTAGATTTGGCTTTAGAAGCTGTTTCTGAACGTTGGAACGATATCCAACCTCACACTTCGATTGACATGGTTTGGTTCAAGACTATTTTTGATTTCATTTTTGTTAACACTTACTTTTATTTTGATGATAAATTTTATTCGCAGATTTTTGGTTTACCCATAGTGTCTAGGATTAGCCCCCCTGTGTCTGATTTAACATTACAAATTTTAAAAAAAATTGTTTTATCTAATCTTTCTGTTCTACCTCACCTTTATTATAGATATGTTATGACGTTCTGTTGTGCCTTGACGTTTCTCACATTGTTGACACATTAGACTCTTTTAATTCTTATAATAAACATTTGCAGTTCACTTGTGAGAGTGAGTCGGATGACTCTATTAGTTTTTTAGACCTAAAAATAACTAAAAATAAAGTAAATAATTCCGTCCTGACTGATTGGTATCAGAAACCAACTTGGTCAGGAAGATATTTAAATTATTTGTCTTTTCATTCGCGTTCCATAAAAATTTCTGTTATTATCTCTCTTATAGACAGGAATATTTTACTGAGTAACATAGATGTTTTGGGAAAAAATGACCATAATTATGTACACGCACTGAATTTTACCATTCAATCAAAAATTGCTGGCGATTTGGTGACATGCCAATGATTCTGACTGGTCTTCCGTTTGACTTCAAACGATTGCAATTTCCAGTTCGCCTTGCGTTTGCAATAACAAGTCGCAGGACCAAACGCTTAGTGTTTGCGGGATAAATTTCAAATAGATTATTTAGAAAATCATTGTTTTTCACTTGGGCAGTTATACGTTGCCTGTTTACGAGTTGGAAAAGTATCCACTTTGTTTGTGTTAACGTCAGACCAAAAAACAAAAAATGTGGTTTACCAAAGAGCACTTCAATGAAACGGATAATTTGCGGATTTACTTTCATTTACTAAGAGAAATTCAACTAAAAAGCACTTCATTTTTGTAATCGAAATAAATTCATTACTGTTGTATAATAAAATCAAATTTTTCCTTTTCAAATATAAAACAAACAAAAAATTTCTTCATCTTTCTCACGAAACCATCTGGTGGCGAAACGGAGTTCGTCGGGTCTGCTAGTATATAAACATATATATATATATATATATATATATATATATATACGCTAGATTACCCGACAGACGTTGCCCTGTACCCACATCTACGTTTTTTCATTATCCTATACTAATATTTACCATTCAGTTGAAAATAATAATTATTGTATTTCGAATTACTATTTACACTAATATATGAGTGATGTTATATGTAGAACTGCTTCAAATAAAATGATGATTCTCAATTCCCACAGTTAACACATTAATTATCCATTTAACAAATATTAAAATATGTTCAAAAAATTGTATATTAAAATTTATACACTGCAAATTTATTTCCAACAGCTCAATTTATTTTAATGCCAAGGATTATACAATTTTTCAGTCATACCTGTAGATGTGGATTTATAAATAAATGATTTTTTGTTTATTCACAAATTTTCCAAATGTATTACACAAAAAATCATCGTTTGCCTTTGTGATTTATGGTCAAGCATAAGACACACGTGTTGAAAATTGAAGTCTATCTAGTAAAAGGTATATCAAATTCAGAAAAAATTAATATATAGCATTTGCGGTAAAGGTACAATATCACCTTGGATTTTTCTACCCAAAATAATTGCTTCAATAATGTTGCCTATAATTTTTATAATTTCGTACCATATTTTAAATGGCTTTTAGTTATTTACGATCTAAATTACATTTTTTTCACTAATAATTCAATATACATTATTACTTACGTTTATATTTGAAGTGAATTAATTCATCAAATCCTGTTCACATGTGCTCTATTCAAGCTACGATCAACAAAATTATTGCAGTAAATAGAGAGGGAAAAAACGTGTATCAAAAATAGGCTAATATTTATCTTAAGTTCACAAGTGAAAATAATTTGCACTCCGTCACCACCCACCGGATTAATTGGATTATAACTCTTTTAATTCTGATGTTACCAGAACTTGTAATACACCATTTTAAAGGTAATTAAATGAGCTACAACTTTCTCTATCATACATTTTACCGTAACTTTTCTTATTTTGAAATGGCGAAGGGTTAAACGGCTCGAAAGGCACTCCGGTTGGACAGCCGCGCACTCTTTAAACAATCATACCTCTATCAATATTTGTGTAACAAAAAAATAATAAAAAGCAATAATTAGTGAGTAAAAGACCTTGAATTTTTATCTATATAGCTTTATACGTATCTTTTATTTTTTTAAATAGATTTTTTTTAATAAAATCATGAGCTTTTTTGAAATCGTTTGCACTAAAGTTGTAGTATTTTCTAGAATCCGTCAAAATCTCTTAAACCAAGTTGATTCTAGAAGGAATACGATTATTTTTAATTTTGGTGGAAATGACACTTAAAAACTATTTGCTTCAAAGAAATAAAATAATTTATGCGTCTTTTATCTGCATGATAGCTCACTCATTTTACACGCAGAAGTACTCATTTAAAGCTTATTTTGAGTACTATAAAACTCCTTTTTAATATCTAGCCTAATATTGTTCCTAGGACAATTTATAGAACACCGATTTATTAGGATTTTTATTGATATAATTTTGTTCATTACGTGGTTCTCGTTTAAATGTATATTTTTAGAAAAATTTGCAAAAAACGATGAAAAAGCAAAAAAACAAATTTTCAGTAGCCAGTATCTTGAAAAGTAATTTCTTTTTTGAAAAACATTATTAAACATTTTTCTCTTCTAATTAGTTCTTTTATCAATATCTGACGTTAGTTTGAAAGAGATACAATTGCACCAATGAAAAGGGATGTCATCCCCCCGGGAAGTGACAAAGGATTATAAATTATTTTTACTTTTAAACTTGAGAGTAAGATGAACCTAATTCTAAAATTTCATGCGAATTGGAGATTAAAATATTATTAAAAACTAGCTGACCCGACAGACTTCGTCCTGTCAAAAAAAATCTACCAAATCGGTTTTGATTGCTCTGTTGATCTTTTAAGGTTTTGCCTAAAGCCTCAAAAGATTATGTATGTGCCATCGTGCATTCATCCCAAACAATCAATTGATATTGCTGCAAAACCTTAGCCATTGCAGAGTTCTTCGAAATGTTGCAAGTTGGAGTTTCATTGCTTTGCATATTAAATGACAATTTTAGTGCTGAATGGGCTGTTCGACCACCTTCGATTAAAGTTGCTGCGATTCCCAATGAAGCGAGTGCAAGTGCAATTTTGTTTTGTGAGCGAATTGTTCCTAATATTAATAAAATCAAAAAAATTTTTCCTGTACCACCAGGCGCATCTAAGAAGTAAATCCCCCCAGTTCCACCATTTGTTACTTTCATAAGAATATCAAATACATAGCTCTGTTGTTCATTCAACAGTGGAAGATTTGTTTCGATTAATTCTTTCAAATTGTTGAGATAATACAGTTTTTCTCGATGCAACTCTTGGTTAAAAGCATCATGCATTGGACAATTGGGCGCGGCCAGTCCTAAGTGAATTAATACTTTGTTTGACATCATCGAGCACATGTTTTCAATTGAAATCAATGCTTCGTTATAAATTTCTTTACTGATTTGCATATTTGGATTTCCCATTCTATTCCGTATTTGACACAAAATATCATCACACATGTAATCTTTATACTTGATCCACAAATGAATTGGGTTTGATGGAAAGCCTGTGGATATGATTATAGAAAACAATGTTCGTATTTTATGAGCATGTGAAGATATTACAGCATCACTGAGAATTTGATCCCAATGAGCATCATTTTCTAGCAATTGTAAACGTTGACGGATCTCTGTAGGATCCACACAATTCACCATCAACAGTTGGAATGATGTTTGGCCACGTACATTGACTAATCGCAGTCGTAAATAAAAACATTCACCATGGCTTGGATGTACTGAATCAATCGCACAAAACAAAAGCACACTCAGTAGAGTATAACAGAAAATGCAAGAAAAACGCCACCGGCAAGGGCGGCAAATGGACATTGGCATTGATTGTTTTAATCTTATATGACTTGAAGTCAAATTCTTCAAAGCCATACCAATTTTATCGCCTGCCAAATGTAAAACAAAAAAAATAATATCGAAAAGCCGACTACGATTATTTGTATTAGTTAGAAAAGGGCTGTTTTTAGGGTTTTCCCGACGATTATTCAATTTTTTGTCACCGTAAGAACCATCCTTGGACATAAACAAACATTTTAAAAAAAGAATTGGCCAAATTGGTCCAGGCGTTGTTGAGTTATGCGCTTACCAACACATTTTGCGATCCATTTTTATATATAAGATATTCAGATCATAAACGCTCCATTGACTTGAGTAAATATTTCGTATCCAATGCCAAACATGACTGCATTTAAAAGTTAAAAAATAATAATCTGTCAAATTGAATTATAGGCTAAGTAAGATATGCAATCACTGGCAGACGCATGCGCATACTGCATCACCTGTCAGACGCATGCTGATTGTAAATCTTATATCATTTTAATTTTTGGCACATCTCAGCTTTTTTTTGGCAATAATAATGTAGTCATTACATTTTTCTTATTCATAATCATAAATATATTGTATTTTAATATTGTCTTAGCCTATAAGAGAATGAAAATGTTTGCCAAATGACAGTCTTCATTTGTTTTTAATGTCAAACTATGGCTTAAATATTTTCAAGGTCAAACAATGATAAGCGTTTTTGTGTAATTTTTTTCCATTTATTTCTACAAACTAACTCTATTTCTATGAATCAAAAAATCCTAGACAAACTTTACGAGGATTTATGAAAATCCGAATAATAGTTTAGAAGGATTAACCATTCATACCCTGTTACAGAAAATTTTTATATATAAGATATAATACACTGCATTAGTCATATATTTATCAAATGCTAGTTCATGCTCATTTTCAGAAAAATAGTAAACTTTTGATTATGATTTTAATAGCATCTTATTAATTAAATTTCTACTCGTTTAATTTAATTGTTTACAATCATGAGTCATTGTTTCATAATTGTAGATTTTGTAGAAAATGATATGTAATCAGTCAAGGCCATAAAGAGCAATAAATAAATAACTATTTAATATGTACGGTTTGACATTATTCAGACAAACGATTAAGCATCCAAAACAATATTCGAATTTTGAGTTGATTAAAATTAAGATAATTTTATTCATCAACAAAAGATCGCATCTTCTCGATCAGTTGAACGTAAAGTCGATTAGACAATATAAATGACCTAATCTATTTAGGAGGGACTTAATGGGAGGTAAACATAGAACAAATGAATTTTATCTCGTATTAGTGTTGCGCTCGTGCGACAGAGTGTTTTACTGTTCGCATATTCAAAGAGCATGTCGTTAGTTGGCTTATTAGATTACAAACAGAAATTTAAAAAAATAAAATAATTATAAATAATTTTAATTATAGCTAGAGTCCCGTACCAGTGTCAAAAAAGTGTTGAATTCAATACTGTTCATAAAGATCAAGAATTCTAGCAGGGTACTAACAAAAGCTCATTTGAAATTATTTGAAGCACATTTAGAAGAAGATGAAAGTGATTCTAGGAATTTTTTTTTTATTTATAAATAGCAATCAAGATACAATTTAATCTTATAAGCTATTGTGACACAAGCGAGAGGAATCGAAAGAAAAAAAAATTATCAAGGGTTCAATGAGTAAAGCCTGGTGGTTCATTTAAAGTCGCTTGGCCAGCATCTTATCAGTCTTCTTAGTGGTGAAGAGTTGTTTAGAGAAGTAATGCGCTGGTTGTAGTGGCAATTAATTTAGTTGGAGAGGTAGATCGAGCTTTTGTTCTTGATGGCATCTGTGACGTATGGAATATGTAAATATATGTGGAATACCTAAATCTTTGTAAATAGCGTGGTTAGTTATGTACCACAGTGCGTTGACTATATTTCTTAGTATTTTATTTTGACATCTTTGCATCATTACTATATTGGATTTGCTCGCGCATTTACATAACTCGATTCCGTAAGTCCAAACGGGTTTTATGATGCATTTGTACAGCAGTACTTTATTATGCAGCGAGAGCTTCGAGTTTCTTTCTATAATCCAAGTGATTTCTTGGGCTTTGAACTTGATGCTTTCAGGTTAGTCTGGAATCCAAGGGCATGCCCAGGTATTTGACCACATCGGTTTGTGGTAATGCGCATTGGTTTAGGGATACTTGAGAACAGGTATCCTTTCTCAGCGAAAAGGTTATATGCTTCGATTTGGCCTCGTTGATTTTTGTTTTTCATGTTTTGGACCAGGTTCGATTTTGTTAAGATGACTGTGCAGTTTCTGTGAGGCTGCTTTGGGATCTAGATCAGTGGTTAAGATTGCGATATCATCGGCAAAAGTACAAAGTGTATAATCACCATATTCTGGAAAATCACTTGTGTATAATAGATAAAGAAATAGACTTAGGACACTTGAGGGACACCTACGTTCACCAGTTTGGGCTCAGTTGATTCTTGGCGGATTTTTACTTAAAATTTTCTTGAGTTATGCTATGTAAAATTCAAAGAATTTTGTGTATGATGGTAAAAGATTTCTGATTTTATGTAGAAGACCAAAGTGTCAGACTTTGTCAAACGCCTGGCTTACATCAAGGAACACGGCGGAACAGCAACAGTTCATGGCTTCGAAAGTTTTGTTGACAGTATCAACTATACGATGACACTGCTGTATGTATGGCTGTAGTGGAGTGTTGTTTACGGAAGCCAATTTGATGGTCCGGAACTATATTTGACTCTTTGCCAATGCTTTCTAGAAGCAACTTTTCAAATACTTTTGAAATTATTGGCAGTAGATATATTGGCATGACCTAACAATGTTGAGGTCTTTTCCAACTTTTGGTACCATTATAATGGAAGCCAATTTGAAAAAAATGGCCAGTAATTCAGTCACAGTATTGCATTGAATACATGAGTAATTAAACCATATTTAACTCTCGGAAGTTATTTCAGCATTGTAGTTGATATTAAGTCGATTCCGACGGATTTGTTGTTTTTCAGCCGATAGATCTCCTTGTGGATTTGTTTCACTGTGAAGAAGCCAAAGTTGTTAGGCTGGCTTACAACTCAAAGCTGATTTATCTTGTGGTGCGTGTGTTCTTTGTCATATTTTCCCAATCTTGCGTTTTCTGGCTATTAGCTTCTTTATTTCTAGCGTTTCGGGTGGACCTTTACTGACACTAGGATTCTGCGCAATGCAGATTCTAACTGTGTTTAGCAGCAATTGTTCAAAATTTTCCGACGCGCTGACAACATCATTTGAACATTTAAGGGGAATTTTCAAATTACTTTGGTATTTGATTGTGTCTCAATATTTATCCCAATTGGTCCTAGAATTATGGAGCTTAGAATTTGAGGAAGAGGGCATAACCATGGAATTTAGGGAAGAAATAGTTGAATGGTCAGATGTCAAATGGTGATTGGGTTGAACTTCTATGCACTTGTAGTCAATTCCACTACAAATAAAGAATCTGAGTAGGTATGGAATCTTAGCCGGGTCTGAGGGCCAACAGGGTGTACCTGTGGAGTGCGAGGCATAGTTATTTTGTTGAATAACATAATTCAGCTCTTTTCCTTTTGGATTAACAAGTTGTAATCTCCAGTTTGGTTGCTTACTGTTAAATTCAAAACCTGCTAAGAATCTTGTACCTAACGTATCGAAAACTTCTTGAAAGTATCTTCTCTTTATGTTGTGTCTTGGGGGACAGTAGACGACTATGAATGTGAGGTCGTAGGGTAAAGGTGTTTACATTACTTTATTTTTGATTACGTCACTAGAGCTACGATCCGAGGTGACTTTACTTGAGTTTATTGATAAGCCAGGTCGTAAAATTCTAGGTGAATTATATGATTCACAGGTTGGCATAAATTCCGTCTTTGCGGGCGTATAGTTCTTGATAACGCTCACAGCCTTTGTAGTTGGATGTATGACCTTGCTTGTAGCATAAGGCACAAGTAGGTACCGCGTTCTTATCAATAGGGCAATCTTTTGTGGCGTGGTTCCAGGCCCAGCGGCGGCAGATAAATAACCGGTTGCAATATTGACGAGTATAACCAAGTTGTTTACGCGCGTTAGGCGGTTCGATCTTAATTATGCAGTTGTAAAACTTGTTTATTTTGCAGATTTCTTTGTTATTAGCTTGTGGTTCCAGATCAGCAAAGAATAAGTTGCACGGTTTGTTTGTGATCCTTTTACGCGAGTTCTATATGTTTCTAACCTTGTGTCCGAGATTAGCGAGTGCTGTAGTAATTTCTTCGGTAATGGTTGAATGATGCAGGAATCTTATTACCACTCGAAACGCCCTATCCTCTTTCTACTGATACGTGTGGTGTTCAGCTTTAGCTTCTGTGAGTAATTTGGCCATTGTTCTGAAGGTGTCCAAATCCTGATATTGTATTATCACGGTCTCGTCAGACAGGCACTTAGTATTGTACTGATTTTGTTGTATAACTGGGTTAATTTCTTGTTTACTTCAAAGCAAATTCTACCAATATTGAATGTCTCAATGTTAATTATATAAAAATTTGAATTACCAACGCATTTAATAATTTTTTTGGTGACGAAGCTTTTAATTTAACTTCAAATATAACTATTGATCCGAACATTTCATATGTAATCTTTTCTACAATATAAACTAATTCAAATTCCTTTTACCTATATCATATATCTTCCAACCAATTGTCGCATGCAATTTTCTCTCTTAATAATTCTTATTCCTTAGAACAAGATGAATTCTTATCTAACATTTTAAAACATTTTTTTCTATTATTCATTGATGAACTTCTCTTGAATAACGCTATCGATAAAGGTACCTATTCAAATCATCCTAAACATTCGTAAGTTAGGCCTCTTCATAAGAAAGGGGCCACTGATTTAATTAAAAATTATAGGCTAATTTTATTATTAAATTCATTAGATAAAATTTTTGAAAAAATAATACATAGCCGTCTTTATAATTTTTCAACAATAAACGGTATTTTATTTAAAAATCAATACTTTCGACAAAAGTGCTCAACATCCCATTCTCTATACACTTTATTACATGATATTTTTCATTCCTCTGGAGATGGTAGTTTTTGCATTACAATTTTCTATGACTTGTCCAAAGCCTTTGATAGTATTTTCCATGATATCCTTTGTAATAAAAAAATACGGCGTACGTGGTTTAGCTTTTGCCTTATTCTCACCTTATTTATCAAACAGGACTCAATATGTTTACTTGGACGATGATGATGGTTCGGTAACAAGCTCATTGTCCCTCAAGGTTCAATACTTGAGGCCCTTTATTATTTCTTATACATATATATATATATATATATATATATATCTTATTGTCTATTCTCTATAATTAATTATTTGTGTACGCGTTCATTCTATGACTCACTCTGCTTCCGACTCCGTTCTCGCCTACATTCACTCTGTTCGCACAGTCACTATCACCAACTGCACACACGCTCATGTCTCACCAACCGTACGGGACTGTCATGATTCGCGCCATATTCAAACATGCATTCAAACATTCACACAATATATTTCGCTAACAATATATATATATATATATATATATATATATATATATTTAACAAATGTATTCTGAGTGGATAATAGATATTATTTTGGAAATATGAACAAACAACATTTTTTTTTGCACTAATTTATTAAATAATAATTTTCACAAACGTTTCGAAACTAGAAGATTTACAAAATTTAAAATATGGAAATCTAAATTAGCATTTTGTGTTCTCCATTACAAGTCGCTCGATACACTGTCCTCTGCCACATCAACGTGACCATTCAATTTCAAGTGGTTTTCAAGTGGGAGAGAATGCGCACACCGACGACCGTTGATTAATCCTATAATAATTTTTTATGTATATATACATGCATATATGTAGTAATATATGCACTATATACATGTACTTGTGTATATGTTCGTGTATATAATTGTATGTACATGAATATATGGATATATGCATATATATGTATGTGTATATGCGTTTATGTGTATGTAGGTGTGCGTATGTATGTGCATGTATATATATACATAATAATATTTCTCAACATTTGCTGAAACAATACATTCCCATTTTTCGTAAATTACCAATACAAGAGCCATAAAAAAAAATATTTTGTGAAGTCAAAACATTTACAAATATCCTCAGAAAAAATCGAGTGTTGTTAATAAAAAATATTAGTGATATGGATATATAAATTATTACAGGTAAATAATTTTTGCTTCTCAATGTTATATAAAACCTTTTTTAGTTAATTTTTATTACTCTTTACACTGGTACATAATCCATTCCTTTATAATTTTTCTAAATAATCTGTAATAACCATCATTAATTAATGTTAATCATTAGTTTTAAAAAAACATTGTCTTTGACAGAATAAACCTGATGATGGAACGTATCTAGTTCCGAAACGTCGTTATTAAACATCTTCAAAAAACAAATTGTTTTTTATTATTGGTATTACTGTTCGGAATAGAAACAATCAATATATTGAAAAAATCCAGGACTTATCTATTGAATATACTCCAGAACACAATGAGACGAAATTTCTTTCAATCACAGTCAAACACTTTAGACCACAAGCACCACACTCTGATGAAAACATTTTCAAAACTCAATATTAAATATGCAAAAGCCATCAACAAAAAAATATTTTTATTACGATGTAAAAATGAATGGATTATACCGAATTTCATAACTAATATTATCAACAAACAGTTTTTACAAACTATATCATACTTACAAAATTCAGTACCTAAATTAGAAATCAAACATTCTTTTATTGACATAAAAAATAAAAAAACACGAATAGATCAGATAATAAATACACATTTTTAGAATTCGAAATTACAAAATACGATAAACACTTTCATATTATTAAAAATAAACAAATACAGAAATTAAAAAATATTATACAAAATTGAGATGAAAATTATCCATTTCATGTTTCTAAATTTTCGGTAGACAAATGGCTAATAAATAAAACCAATACAGTCATTCCAGAAAATATCCAATACATTTTAGCACTCGGTCCAAAATTCAATTGCGCACCTAGTAAATACAGAAATAATGACTTCATAAAAATTTTAAGTAACATAGAGTACAATATCAGGAACATTGAGACTGACAAACAAAATCGGATCAGGTCAAAACTATGTGAAAAACTAGTTAAACATTTAAAAAAAGTTCACGCACCGTAATTAAAAATTCGAGTAATGAAAATAATCAACAATTGTTATAAATAATTTCAAATAGATTATCTACATATATATAAAAATAAGTCGGGTTTTCCTTCCTGACGATATAACTCCAGAACGCACAAACCGAATTCGACAATTTTGCATTCTTTGGAAAGGTCTCGGGCTCCGCAAGGTTTATAGCTAAAAAAATTAGTTGTGCATGACATCGTGCCTTAATGCAAGCTGCTGGAACTTCACGCACCGTAATTAAAAATTTGAGTAATGACATTAGTGAGAATTATCAGAATTATGCTTGGTTAAGTCAACGAGCAATTCTTGCCGCAAAGAATAATGATGTACACGCACTGAATTTCACCATTCAATCAAAAATTGCTGGCGATTTGGTGACATACCAATGATTCTGTCTGGTCTTCCGTTTGACTTCAAACGATTGCAATTTCCAGTTCGCCTTGCGTTTGCAATAACAAGTCGCAAGGCCAATCGCTTTACGGGATAAATTTCAAATAGATTATTTAGAAAATCATTGTTTTTCACATGGGCAGTTATACGTTGCCTGTTCACGAGTTGGAAAACCATCCGCTTTGTTTGTGTTAATCGGCCACCCGGCCAACGTTGTTTTGCTAAATAAGGTATATTCTAAACAATTTCTAGAGAATCAAAAATATTAATACTTTAAGTGCATAAGGATGTGTTGTTTGAATGCTGTATACAATAAGGTATTATAAAAACAATAAATCCCATTAGTTTGTCTATATTTTGTCAATACAATCAAACTGCAAGTTTTATACACTTTCTATAGAAAACATCGTATAATCCAATCCGAGTCTTTTTTGGTCTTTCGGCTTATTAATTACGTTTCAAGTTTTTCATTCTTTTTGGATTCTGGATTTTGTGTATAATTGTAAATAATACTACTGAGCTTATACAAAATTTTCAAATTTTTGCGAGGAGAGATAAAAAATGAATTAAATATTTCTAAGCTTTTTGAAAAGTTTCAAGTTACATTCGATGAATTAAAGTAAATTTAATAAAAAGTATATATGTAGAGCAGGGCGAGACACAAAGGTCCAATTTGACTTTGAGCAAATATATACTATATTGTGAAAACTATAACAATTATATCACAACAAATAACACATATCAAACGAACAATTATCTGACTACTTTCAGTAAACTGACTTCTACTTCATTATTGTAGAAATGTGCTTTTTTGATGTCTTTCAAAAATTTGTTATCTAGACCTTTTTATTCTATATGCGGGGTAACTTGTAACGGGCAGGTGGCCTTATTATAATTTTAAAGGTATTTTACAAAATAATTACATTTTTAACTAATGCTAAAACTACCAACGGAAGAAAATACTTTTATTATGGATTTCGAAAGATTACAGTTTATCTCCCCCATTTCAAAGATTATCGTTTTCAAATCAAGGTTGTAGCTGGCTATACATCTTTTTTCCTTTACTTTCAAATATTGTTGTTAAACAATGCTTAGCTTTACTGATTTTTGGCACATCGGTGGTGGACCTTTTTAATCCCCGACCTTCATATATTACTATCTATTCTTCGATAAATTCTGGGAAATTATAACTGGAAAAATGTTATTCGTTCTAAATTTAAATAACATAAATAAAAAATAATATAACCTAGAAAATGTTTTATAAATACCAATGAGTATATAATTATACAAATGAGATCTTTCAGAGCACCGTGTTTGAGGAAAACATGCCAAAAAGTGCATTTTCATATTAACATATCAAAAAAGTTTATATTTTGAGTCTCTAGTAACACTTGCGGCCCGTTTACTAAAGTTTTTGTATATAAATAAAACTACAAACAAAACTACTTACTACAAATTTATCATAATTAAATAATATTCGCGTAAAACATCCTATTAAACGTAATTGAACATCATCTGTCAAAAGCGTTTGACATTTCACGAAATTGCCACCGTCCATTGTTTTATTTAAATTACGCTTCTACAAACATTTTCAAATTAAAAATGTAAAGTTTCTACGCGGATTTGAAATCATTTCTCACCTTTTGGACTTTCTCTGGATTGGCACGAATTTTTCAAGACTAAGACTGGCCAAATCGTTTCAGCCGTTTTCGAGTTTTACTTGGACATTTGAAAGAGAGCTCCATTTATATATATGAGATATATACATTGAAATATGTGAGTTTGGTGTTGATATATATTTTGATCAGTTATTTAGAAGCGGGCAGTAATACCAAGTAAAAAAACTAAAGTAGTTTTGAAATACTTTATTTATCCATACTTTTCGGTCTTCATCGAGACCGTCATTCAGTAGAAAAAAACTAAAAAAATTTATATGATGTAAGAGGAAAATAATATAAAGGTATAGAACTTACTATAAATACTTACAGAAATTAATTATACAAAAATACACTACACTATTAAACTTAAAAAAAATATTTTTGTAATTTTTAAATATTATTTAAATTTATCTTATAGTATGGTCTTTAAAGTTTCAGTAGAGTAAAAGTGTTATTCTTTATAATTTAAAAAAAATTTCAACTAGTATTTTTTCTTAACAGTGATGACCTATTGTATATGTAACAAATGCAAAATGCGTTATTATCAATTGTATGCTAAAACAATAGGCAAACATAAATGTAACACACTGTAATAATTTGCCTACATTACTGAACTTATAATTATTCATATTATTTTTAAACAACCCAATTTTATGTTTGTTTAATTTTACCTATATTTTAAAATTTCAGCGAATCTCAAGAATCCAACAAAACATTATTGTCAACTTATCTTTATGCAATAATGTCTGCTAATTACACAAGTTTTGAGAATGTTCCGGCTTATAATGGAATCCGCGGTACAGATTTATCATCCTTAATAGAGGTACTGTTTTAATTATGCACACTACTAAATATAATATGTAAAGTAAATCAAACTATATATTTAAATTAGGCTTGCAACAAAAAGTATATTCGGCAAAATACCGAATACTGAATATTTGACATAATCCAGGGACCGAGTACCGATTATTCGGCAACTATTCAACAGGTTTTTGGCGCTTAAACTCGTTTGTATTAATGTAATTATTATCAGTATTTGTTTATTCAAGTTTGATGGCTAGACTTGCAACCACTATTTGGTTACTCTTTATTATTGATAATATTTGGTACCATTTAAACTATTCGGTCAAATACGGAATACTTGAATACCATACGTGATAGACAAATTAATGGTATTTTGCCTTGAGGCAAGTTACATGAACTTCCCGATATGTGTAAATAATCGACATAATCAATAAAAAATAAATTAATTTATGAGCGATTAATAGCATATTTCGAATGGATTTATTACACATAATTGAAAACGAACGAACACGTTAACTCGGAGTATTTTTTAAAAGCAAATTTTCACAAATCAATGATTCTTATAATTGAACCAGTTTTCGTAGGACTTTAATGGTTTAGTATGTTCATTAAGCCCAAGTACTCTATCGTTATACCAAATAAATCGTCTAATTTTAATTTTAACAAGCGTCAAAAAACTACTTATTTTCTCAAACTTTAGTAAATTTTCAAAATTGAACTGCTCGTCGTAAAGCCGTAATGTTTCAGTAAGTTCTATAAAACCATGATGTATATCGCCAAAACAAGATCCATAATAATCGGCTTAATTTTTTTCAACAGTTAATTACAAGAAAACGGTTCGGTAGATTTTCACCTAAAACTAATCAGTATCATTCCCATCTAATATCTTTCGAACAGTTTTTGATTTTTTAGAATCGATTCGGTAGTATGAGCTTAAATGTGGACGAAAAGCTTAACACTTTTTTCCAAATTATAAAAAAAAACGGCTCGGCAGATCGTCGCACAAAACTGACAAACGATAATCCTCATCGAGATACATTAAATGGCTTTTAAATTTCTGAAATCGGTTTAGGCGTTTTTGAGAAAACATCGATGAAAGGTCTAATTTTGACAAATGCCAGAAAAAACAATAATAATTTTGGCAAACTTTGACGAATTAAAATTAAACGACTTGTCGAAAGGCCGTAATATTTTAGTATGATCTATAAGACAATGACAACCGTAAAAAAAACTAGTGGTGTATGCCATCGTACCGTAATGAAATATACGAGGAATATTAAATGTATACAAATAGATTTTTATAAATAAATACTGTAACATTGTATAATATTTATAAGAATTATATAAACTGAAATGCAAAGTTGAAAATATTTGTTTAAGGTATATTATAACTTAAGTCAGAATTACAATTAAAATCTAAATTAGTTTCGATATACAAAAAAATATTATTTGAAAAAAAATTGAAAGCTAAAAGCAATTATTTTGTTAAAACAAACAGAAAGTTCTTTGAATCATCCAAATCGGACGCTTAGTTCTCTCAAAAACTGCCATGTCCGAAACAAAAACTAATCACCAATTCTCCCCGTCATTACGAATAGAATATTTTTGTACCTTTCAAATCCGAAGCTCCGATCTCTCAAAAACACGATTTCTATTTTATGCATTCTTTGCTCCGTATTTTCAAAACGGCTGTACCTGATTTTGCCCAAAACTAATCAGCACATCTCCCTGTCAATAGGAACCTCATGTTTTTTGAACCATTCAAAACAGTTGATCCGTGCGCCCAAAAACTGGACGAAAAATTGTATCCATACATACATACACACACACACGCACATCCATTTTTTCTGAGGTATGCCAAAATATTCAGAAACCTTCAAAACGTCGAGAAATGTCAAAATTTTCAATTTCGATTTTTGGACGATCACAAAAAACGTCGAGAAATGTGAAAATTTTCAATTACGATTTTTGGACAATTACAATAACTTACCATACGGAAAGTTAATAATAATAAAAATCGTCGAATTTTTTTTAACACTTTATTACATGGAAACGGCCCGGCCGATCTCTACCAAAAACTAATCAGCGCAATTCCAAACCAATATTTTTCGAACAGTTTTTAAATGTTCAAAATCGATTCAGCATCGAGGGCTAAAACGTGGACGAAATTTTATTCCTTTTTAACTTCCTGTAGGGTAAGTTATAGTAATCGCAGAAAAATTGAAAATGAAAATGTTTATATATCTTTACATTTTGAAGGTTTCTGAATATTTTGACATACCTTAGAATAAATGTATGCATGTGTGTGCGTGTGTGCGGATACAAATTTTCGTCGACGATTTCGGGAAAACCGATTAATTGATTTGAATAATTCAAAAATCATTCGATTCGTATTGATAAGGAGACGTGCTGATTAGTTTTTGTCTAAGGCAGGTCTAGCCGTTTTGAAGATATGTAGCAGAAAGTGCAAAAAATGGCAGGTTCTGCGAGAATCAGCCGATTTGAATGATTCGAAATACATTCGATTCGTATTGATGTGGAGACGTACTTATTGATTTTTGGTATAGACAGATCCAGCCGTTTTAAAGATACAAATCAAAAAGTGCAGAAATTCTGATTAGATTCTAGACATCCGCTCATAGCGTTGTGCGTGAGCATGTCGTTATATCTGAGTTCATTGGCGCGTTACCGTTCGCGTTGGTAGAGAAGAAAGTCAAAACTGGTCGGGTTCGGATCCAACGTCTGTAATATTTCTTTTTAAAAAATTTTATTACTTTTTATATTTGCATAGTTGATACTATATGAACCATTTAAAATTGTTAACTCAGTGCATATATTTCGCGAACAAAAAATTGATGCATTTGAAATAAAATATGTTCATTCTAAAAACAAGTCCGCTAAATTAGATTCAGTTTATATATATTTCATTCAAGCATATATAAAAAACGTCGTCTAATCTAATAAGTTTTCACATTTTGAGTACAAGAAACAAATAATGAAAATTCTAGTTTTTATAATATTTATTCATACACATTTTTGTTGACTGATTATTAACTTCCCGTAGGGTCAGTTATTGTAATCGTCCAAAAATCGAAATTGAAAATTTTTACATTTCTTTACGTTTTAAAGGTTGCTGAACATTTTGGCAGACCTCAGAAAAAATGGTTGTGTTTGTGAGTGTGTATGAATGTATGGATACAATTTTTCGTCCACCTTTTCGAGCGCACGGAACTACCGATTTGAATGGTTCAAAAAACATTCGATTCCTATTGATAGGAAGATGTGCTGATTAGTTTTTGGCAAATGCAGGTACAGCCGTTTTGGAGATACGGAATGAAGAATGCAGAAAATAGAAATCGAGTTTTTGAGAGATCGGAGCATCGGATTTGAATGATTCAAAACACATTCAATTCGTAATGAACGGGAGAAGTGGTGATTATTTTTGGGCAAAGTTCCAGCGGTTTCGGAGATACAGAGTTAAATGTGCAAAAAATGACAGTTTTTGAGAGAACTAAGCGTCCGATTTGAATGATTCGAAGAACTTTCTGCTTTTATTATCAAAATAATTGCTTTTGGAAAAAACATATTTCAATATTTTTTTCAAAAAAATTTTTTTTTGTCTATCGAAAATAATTCAGATTTTAATTGTAATTCTGAGTTCTACTATACTTTAAACAAATATTTTCAACTTTGAAGTCAGTTTATTTTATTCTTATAAATATTCGACAATGTTACAGTATTTATTAACTTCCCGTAGGGTAAGTTATAGTAATCGCCAAAAAAATCGAAAATGAAAGTTTCTTATATATCTTTACGTTTCAGAGGTTTATTTAAAAAATAGATATATGTGTGAGTGTATGTGTGTGCGGATACAAATTTTCGTCGACGATTTCGGGAACACGGTTCAACCGGTTTCGATTCTTTAAAAAACATTCCATTGCTGTTGATAAGGAGACGTGCTGGTTAGTTTTTGGCATAGGCAGGTCTAGCCGTTTCGTAGATACGGGGCAAAAAGTGCCAAAAATAGTAACTCAAAAAAAGTTCAAAACTTCCAAAATATTTGTAACCAAAGGAAACATTTTTTTCAAAAAGCTTTTTTCCAAAAAAATTTTTTTTTTTCAAAAATTTATAGTTTCTCAAAAATCTATTTTTTTCAAAAATGTTAATCTTTTTAAAAAAATAATTTTTGGTACGGGAAGTTCCAGAAATTTGCCTTTAGGCACGAAGCCATGCGCCCCACTAGTTTTTATTCTTCGAATGTTAGGATAAACGTGTATATACAGAACACGTTGTATTATGTAATATATACACAGTATACAATTTATAGAGTTAGTCAGTAATAATCCCGGATTGGGTATAGGGCTCTTCCAAAGATGCCCGTGCCTCTCTTTCTTGTACTATATTTTTCCAAATCGTGCCAGCTGTTTGTTTTAGGTCGTCTTCCTATCTGGTTAGTGGTCTCCCACGACTTCGCTTACCCGATGGATCACTCCACTTTCACCATCTCTTGTCTCACAACGTGTCCGGCCCATCTTCATTTTTGTTTTAATGCATAAATTATAGCGTCGGTTGCTTTTTTTATTTTTCTTATCTTAGTATATCTGATTTTATTTAATTTTCTTATATGTAACATGCTCCACTCTAGCCCTCTTTGACAGGTTCTAATTTTATTTATGGTTTTAGACGAAAACATCCACGTCTGGCAGCCACACGTAAGATATGGTAGCTACAGTTCAACACTTTTGTTTTGATATCTATCGGCATATTACTTTTGAAAATTTCTTTTAAGTTCCATTTTTTCTTCCAAGTTGATTGTATCCTTCTTTCTACTTCGTATTCGTCAATATTTTTGTCAAAACTCAATAGTTTTATCAAATATATGTAATTATCGACTTTTTCAATTGGCTTGTTATTAACTAGAATTAAAAATTTCCGTCTATTGTTAACTTTCCGTAGGGTAAGTAAGGGGGAAGTTTCGTAACGCCGGACGGCACCAAGCACCGGACACTCTATTTAACACGTATTATTTAAGCGAGTATAAATCTTTTCGTTTCAAAATACAAGTGAAAGGGGCACTGGGGGCATACAGGTACAGGATCACGCGCCAAGCCTCGCCTGTAACGAACACGGCCACGGCGAGAGCAACCCTTTCCAGTTTTAGGCGCAAAATTACGGCGTCACCTAAATATCAATGAAAGTATTTCTAGCATATTTATGCATTTACATTTTAATGGTATGCAAAGATAAAAGTTGTACTTGATTGTTATCCGTAATATGGTAGAACATCATTAGATATTTTAACCAATTTTAGTAGGTGCCACCAAATGAACAAAAATGACTGTCCCTTAGCACCGGACACTAAGTCGTCCCTTAATGCCGGACAGTAAACATATTGATATTTCTTGTGAGAATTTACGTTATTTATTCCAAATATTTAATTTTATTCTGTATGAGTGCTAACGGTCACTACATACCCACATTTTTTGTAATTCCTAGTCAAAGAATGAAAAGCTTATGAATGCACCAGCTGAGAACATTGGTGTGGCCCAGCCAAAGAGTGGATGAATAGTGACTTTTTTTGCAATATCTAAGAATATTTGTCAAAGACACAAGTGCAGACATTCCAGAGCGTGGAGATGGCTACATATGTGATCAATGCAGGTTATTTTGAAATGTCCGGTACTAGGTGCCACTGTTTAAAATCATAATTCTTTATAGCAAATTTTGATTGATATTATTAATTATTTTTTAGCAAAGATTGTGGTTTTGTTAATTTAGTTTGATTTCTGACTTTTCTGTTATCTAATATAAATCATAATTTAATAAACATTTCGTAAAATATTTTTTGACTTATTCATAAATAACCTAAGGTGTTTGCCACTTGCGGACTTCCCCTTATAGTAATCGCAAAAAAATCGAAATTGAAAACTTTTATATATCTTTAAGTTTCAAATGTTTCTGAATATTTTGGCATACCTTAGAAAAAATGGATGTATGTCTGTGTTTCGAAGGTGTGGAGCGCAAAGGGTGTTAAAACGATCATGCAGTTGTTGAGAGAACGAATCTTCCGATTTGATTGATTCAACAAACATTTTGCTGGAGTAGACGGTGTGCAAAAAATGCATTTACAGATAATTTAGTAATTTCAAAAAAAAAATCAAAATTTTCAAAAAATTCAAATTTTCGAAATTTTTCAGGATTAAAAAAAAACTAAATTTTGAAAAATTAAAAAAAAAATCGATTTTTTACAAGAATTTGAGAATATATCGAAATTTTCAAAAAAATCGAATATTTTCAATAATTTATAAATTCTCAAAAAATTTAAAAAATACGTTTTTTTTTAAAAAAAAGATCCGAAAAGCTTCAACTTTCTAAAAAAAATTCAAAATTTCGAAAAAAATTCTATATTATCAAAAAAATTAGATTATAACAAAAAGAACATTATAAACAAACACAAAGTTGTTTGTAGAATACGCTCGTCGTCTAATTTGAAAAGCACTTATAAGTTTACAGTATGAAACATCAAATTCCAATGCCGTTAATCAAACGGATAAAAACATCACAACGTTCACCGCTAAAATACAAAGACCTCCACCAATATTTGTATATGGCATTACAGACTTTCCGGATATGAGAAGTGATTTAAATAAAATCATGGATGAAAATGATTATATACTTAAATCTATGCCGAATGATATAATTAGAATAAACACTAATTTACCTGACCAATACAGGGCAGTAATCAAGTTTTTTTAAATGAAAAATGTAGTATATCACACTTATCAGATAAATCAGGAACGGTCTTATAGAGTTGTGATTAAAAATATACACCATACATATGACACCAATGAAATAAAAAATGAATTAGAGAAACTTAATTTTAAAGTAAGGTGTATAATTAATGTGAAACAACACAAAACCAAATTGCCCTTAAACATGTTTTTTGTTGATTTAGAACCTGCAGAAAACAATGGCAAAATATATAAACTAAAAAAATTGCTTAATCATATGATTGTGGTGGAACCCCCACGTAAAAGCAAAGGTGTTATTCAATGTACAAAATGTCAAATGTATGGACATTCCAAAAATTATTGCAACAGACCTTTTGCCTGCGTTAAATGCGGTGGACCTCATAATACTTCAGTATGTAAGAAAGAAAGATCTTCTCCAGCAACATGTATACTATGTGGTGGTGCTCATCCGGCAAACTATAAAGGTTGTTTTTTTTACAAAGATTATTACAAACAACATAATTACTACTTTCAAGAAGGAAGACGAACCATGGATATAGTTAAAACATCAAAAACAGAAGAAACCAAACGTCCATTAGCTAATTCTTACAGTGGCCATAGAAGCTACTCAGAAGTATTAAAGTTACAACGAAATAACGAAAACGAACAGTCTCAGGTAACCGTTGCTCTTATCACATTAATTAGTGATTTTAAAGACATGTTCAAACAACTAATGGAGCAAAACAGGTTAGTCATAAACATGTTATCCAAAATAGTTAAAAATTAATGGCCAAGTTTCTTCGGATTGCTCAATGGAATGCAAATGGTGTTCTAAACCATAAAAATGAATTAATAATATTTTTACAACAACATATGATTGATGTGATGCTAATCAGTGAAACGCATTTAACAAACAATCTACATTTCAAGATTCCTTTCTATTCCTTCTATAATACTAATCACCCAGACAATACTGCACACGCTGGATCTGCAATATTGATTAAAAACAGCATTTCACACTACACACCAACAAATTTTCAAGAAAATTACTTGCAAGCATCTACAATTTGCATTAATACATTTCCTTATGATATCATTGTCTCTTCTGAATATTGTCCTCCACGTCACAGGATGAAAACAGATGATTATGAAAAATTCTTTGATACATTAGGACACAGATTTGTAGTGGGTGGTGCTTTTAATAGCAAAAATACATTATGGGGCTCTAGACTTACCACTCCTAAAGGTAAGCAGTTGGCACAATTGCTTTTAAACAAAAATTGTTCATTCTTATCGACTGGAAAATCTACTTATTGGCCTACGGATAGAAACAAACACCCTGACTTTCTAGATTTTTATATAATAAATGGTATTTCTGATTTATACACAAGATAATTCAGATTTATCATCAGATCATACACCTATTATAGCAACAATTAGTACCACAGTAATAAGAGTGAAAAAAATTAATGGTCTTTTCAATAGTAAAACAAACTGGAACTCTTTTAGAGAAGAAATCGATGCTAAATTACACCTTAAAGTTAGATTGAAATCTGAAGCAGATATAGAGAATAACTTAAATTTTTATATAAATACTCTGAAAAAATTTGTACAAAATGCAACTCCACATATAACATATAACAATACAACGTCTAATATCCCAATGGAAATTAAAATATTAATAAGGAAAAAAAGACGAGCAAGGAAAATATGGCAAAGATCACGTAATCCTAGGGATAAAACTGTATTCAACAATTTATCTAATGAACTAAAACAAAAGTTGAAAGTCATGCGGAACAACAGTATAGCGGAATACATTACTAATCTTAATATATACGATTATTCGATATGGAATCCAATAAAATCTTTGAAGAAACCAATCCATTTTAACGCCCCAATAAGAATGGAATCACCATCATTAGGCGAATGGGCCAAAAGTGACCAAGAAAAGGCAAATTTGTTTGCAATTTATTTATCAGATGTGTTCACTCCAAATGATGACGTTATCGACAACGACGTAAGGAATGCTCTAAAAGCAATTCATGATGATTCTACAATTATAAAAAAAGTGACACCAAAAGAAATAAAAGAGTTTATTAAACTTATAAACAATAAGAAGAGTGCAGGGATAGATAACATAAAAGGAAGGGTCTTGAAAGAATTGTCAAGAAAAGCAATTGTTCTGCTAACATATATTTATAATGCAATATTTAGGTTGGGATATTGGCCAAAATGTTTTAAAATTTCAGAGGTTATAATGATTTTAAAACCAGGAAAACCAGCTTCAAATGTCACATCTTACAGACCAATTAGTTTACTGCCAATTCTATCAAAGTTGTTGGAAAAACTAATATTAGTAAGAATAAAAGAATATTTAAATATAATACCTGATCATCAATTCGGGTTTAGAACCCAGCACTCCACAATACAACAATGCCATAAGATAGTAAATAGCATCCAAAAGGCAATAGAAAGAAAGGAATATTGTTTAGCAATCTTTATCGATATCAAGCAGGCATTTGATAAAGTATGGCACGAGGGCCTACTCATCAAGATAAAAAATTCTTTGCCGCACAAGATATTTTTACTATTGAAAAGTTACTTAACAAACAGATTATTCAGAACTAGAGTTGGAACAGAAACATCAGAATTATGTAACATCAAGTCGGGGGTTCCACAAGGGAGTGTTTCAGGGCCACTTTTATACCTCACATATACACACGACATTCCAACTGGCAGCAATGTCATAATTGGAACTTTTGCCGATGATACAGTTGTCTTGGGAACTCATACAAATGCATCCGTCGCAACGTCAAAAGTTCAACAATATGTCTCCGAATTTGAAAAGTGGCTCAATAAGTGGAAGATTAAAATAAATGAAACAAAATCTAGCCATATAACCTTCACAACAAGAACCCTGGACTGCCCAAGCGTAAAAATAAACAACATAGAAATACCGAAATATGAGAGTGTAAAATACCTTGGGATTCATCTCGATAGAAAATTAAGCTGGTCAACGCACATCAAAATGAAAAGAAAACAGATAGAGAAGCAGTTTAAAGAGTTGTATTGGCTAATTGGCAGGAGTTCAAATATGTGCTATGAAAACAAACTCCTTATATATAAAACAATAATTATCCCAATCTGGACATACGGCATTGAGCTATGGGCGTGCGCAAGCAATTCAAATATAAAAAAATACAAGTAGCGCAATCAAAAATTTTAAGATGCATTGTGAACGCACCCTGGTATGTTACGAATGACACCCTACATAAATATTTAAAAATAAAAACTATTAATGAGATGTTAAAAGAAAGGAGCAAAAAATACCATGAAAAACTACCAGGTTACCCAAACATTTATTTAAAAGAGTTAAGCGAGGAATATCCCACACGCAGATTGAAAAAAAAATGGCCATACGACCTTAAATAAATGTCAAAATAAAAAAATAAAAGTGAGATATCTCATAGGAGATAATCTCTTATTATGCATTAACACCAACATCACATTGTCTTAAAAAATGTATTTAATTTTGATTGACAATAAAGTTATGCAAAAAAAAAAGTTTACAGTATGTTTTTATAATAAATAATCTATTTGAAATTATTCAAAACAGTTATTGATCATATTCATTTCTCGAATGTTTAATTACGGAACAGAAAGTTCCAGCAATTTGCCTTAAGGCACGATGCCATGCGCCCCACCAGTTCTTATAAATATTAGACAATGTTACAGTATTCATTTATGATAATCTATTTAAAATCATTTAATATTTCTCGAACATTTCGTTATGGTACAGGAAGTGCCAGCAATTTACGTTGAAGCAAGATGTCATATACCACTAGTTTGTTAATGTTTTAGTTTTTGTTAAATTCATCTCCAGGCACACCTGAAGGCTGGCTTGATGCAGAGCCTCTAACATGAATTGCAGTTGACCGGCCGGTTCTGACAAAAACACAATGTCGTCCGCAAATCTGAGGTGGCTTACATGTTTGCCTTAATATTTGTTTACGCCAATCCAGCTTTCCAATAATGTTTTACATAATTGAAATAAATTTTATTGAAAAGAGATGATCCCCCTGCCTTACACCTCTTTTTATGGGAAAACTTGGGTCGATAGAATTTAGTTTGATCCTTCCTTTGATGTTATTGTATATAATTTATATAGTCTTTATGTATATTTCTTCAATCCCTTGCTCTAGCAAGCTTTCCATATGCTATTGTGTAAAACGGAGTCGAAAGCATTCTTATAGTCTATGAAAGTTAAATATAATGTTCTCTGTTGTTCCTGGTATTTTTCTATAATTAGCTCTATTGTATTATATAAAGGTGGTCAATTGTATAGCATCATTTCCTGAAATCCGCTTGTTCCACGGGTTGTTTCATTTCTAGTGTTGTACTTATTCTTTTTTAATAATTGTAGAGAATAGTTTGTATAGGCTAGGTAGTAGGCTAATTGGTCTATAGTTGCCAATATTTCTAGGATCTTCATTTTTATATATTAGTATGATGTTTGCTTCAGACCACTGAAATTGCGTTATAGAGTTCTGGAGTATTAGGTTGAACAGTTTTGCGAGCGGTGTAGCCAAAATTTGCTGACCTACGGTAGTTATAGTAATGGGCCGAAAATCTAAAATGAAAATTTTTGCATTTCTCGACGTTTTGAAGGTTTCTAAACATTTTGGCATACCTCAAAAAAAATGATGTATGTGTTTGTGTTTGGTGTGTCCGCATTATTTCGTTCACGTTTTCGGGCGCACGAATCAACCGATTTTCATGGTTCAAAAAACATTCGATTCCTATTGATAGAGAGATGTGCTGATTAGTTTTTGGCAGAGGCAGGTTCAGCCGTTACGGAGATAAAAGGGCAAAGATCGCAAAAAATAGTAATCGAGTTTTTGAGAGAACGGAGAATCCGATTTGAACGATCTAAAAAATATACAATTAGTAATGATTGGGAGAAATGGCTATTAGTTTTTGGCAAAGGCAGACCAGCCTTGATTACTTATGATAAATTTTATAAATTTATGCTAAACTTTAATTTTTTTATTAATATAAATTTTAAGGAAATTTTAATCAATGGTATTGGATCTATGTTGTTCAAATAATAACCACTGCAAAGCGGCAAAACAACGTTTGCTGGGTCAGCTAGTATATATTTATATATATACATATATATATATATATATATATATATTTGAAATATTTTTGCGGCGCAATATATATATGTATATATACTAGCTGACCCGGCAAACGTTGTTTTGCTAAATAAGGTATATTCTAAACCATTTCTAGAGAATCAAAAATATTAATACTTTAAGTGCATAAGGATGTGTTGTTTGAATGCTATATACTCGTATAATGAGGTATTATAAAAACAATAAACCCCATTAGTTTGTCTATAGTTTGTCTATACAATCCAACTGCAAGTTTTATACACTTTCTATAGAAAACATCGTATAATCCAATCTAAGTCTTTTTTGATCTTTCGACATCTTGATTACGTTTCAAGTTTTTCAGATTCTTTTTGGATTCTGGATTTTGTGTATAATTGTAAATAATACTACTGAGAAAATACAAAATTTTCAAATTTTTGCGAGGAGAGATAAAAAATGAATTAAGTATTTCTTCTTTGACCTGCTTTTTGAAAAGTTTTAAGTTACATTCGATGAATTAAAGTAAATTTAATAAAAAGTATATATGTAGAGAAGGGTGAGACACAAAGGTCCAATTTGACTTTGAGCAAATATAAACTATATTGTGAAAACCATAACAATTATATCACAACAAATAACACATATCAAACGAACAATTATCTGACTACGTTCAGTAAACTGACTTCTACTTCATCATTGTAGAAATGTGCTTTTTTGACGTCTTTCAAAGATTTGTTACCTAGACCTTTTTATCCTATATGCGGGGTAATTTGTAACGGGCAGGTGGCAAAAGGTTTAAAGCCTTATTATAATTTTAAAGGTATTTTACAAAATAATTACATTTTTAACTAATGCTAAAACTACCAACGGAAGAAAATACTTTTATTATGGATTTTCAAAGATTACCGTTTATCTCCCCCAATTCAAAGAATATCGTTCTCAAATCAAGGTTGTAGCTGGCTATACATCTTTTTTCCTCTACTTTCAAATATTGTTGTTAAGCAATGCTTAACTTTACTGATTTTTGGCACATCGGTGGTGGATCTTTTTAATCCCGCCGGACCTTCATATATTACTATCTATTCTGCGATAAATTCTGGAAAATTATAACTGGAAAAATGTTATTCGACAAAATGTTCATTTGATCGATACCAAACTTAGGTTCTGAATTTAAATAACATAAATAAAAAATAATATAACCTAGAAAATATTTTATAAATACCAATGAGTATACAATTATATAAATGATATCTTTTAGAGCACCGTGTTTGAGAGAAGTGCATTTTCATATTAACATTTCAAAAAAGTTGATATTTTGAGTCTCTAATAACACTTGCGACCCATTTACTAACGTTTTTGTATATAAATAAAACTACAAACAAAACTACTTACTACAAATTTATCATAATTAAATAATATTCGCGTAAAACATCCTATTAAACGTAATTGAACATCATCTGTCAAAAGCGTTTGACATTTAACGAAATTGCCACCGTCCATTGTTTTATTTACATCACGCTTCAACAAAAATTTTCAAATTAAAAATGTAAAGTTTCTACGCGATTTTGAAATAATTTCTCACCTTTCCGACCATCTCTGGATTGGCACGAATTTTTCAAGACTAAGACTGGCCAAATCGATTCAGCCGTTTTCGAGTTTTATTCGGATATTTGAAAAAGAGCTCCATTTTTATATATAAGATATATATATGTAAATTTTTTTTTAGCCCAACCGTCGAATTGAAAAAAGATTAAATAACAAAATTATTTATTCCATTATACGTTTCGACACTTGATGTGTGTCATCATTCAGTAATCTAAAAAAGCATTTAACATAAATACACAAGTGATGATAAATATAAATATATAAAAGGAGGAAATTATACATACCAAACCAGGAAAAACAGGAAACATTAATTATGATGTAAAAATTGATTCAACACTAAATTTGTGTAAAATAATAAAATTCTATTAATTAACAAACGAGAAATAGGAGGAGCACATATTGCCCTCCTATATTTAATGTTATGGTAGCATAGCGTTGTGTATACTGTTCAAGGATAAATCGCAGTGTATATGCAACGCAAGTGTATGGGAGTGGGAGGAGTAGCAAGAACGAAAGGGGAAAGAAAAACAGAGAAGAAATATAACGAATGAAAGATTCTAAAACTGTATTGAATTACTTTTCCTGAAATTAATAATTACTTTGTAACTATCATGTACGAGATGAGAGGAATTACGTTTGTTTACACAAAACGTATTGAGGGATATAAGTAAAGACTCAACTATCTTTCTAAGGTCACCGTTTTTTTTTCAATGTAAAGGATTGAGGGATTTGACATGTTAAAAGTGTGGTTCAGGTTTATCATATGTTCAGAAAGCATCGTTTTGAATTGATTTGGGTTTCTGGAGTTATAAGTATGTTGATTAACCCACTTGTATATATATTGGGAAGTTTCACCAATGTAACAACTATTGCAATCATTGCAGTCCAACCTGTAAACAGAATCAGTAATCCTATCAGCGGGAGTTTTTGATTTAAGAGGAAAAAAAAGGCAACGGAAAGTGTTATCAAAACTGAAAACCAAAAGAAAACCTTCAGCGGCAAATAACTTTTTTAAAAAATAAGAAAAACTGCTTAAAAAGGGTAAACAAATAACACCTTTATATTTATCTAAAGAAGAAGAATTAGATTTTGAAAAAGAATTGTTAAGATAGGAAGAACTGTATGAATTGTTTTGTAAAAACTCGAATCTATTTTTAATGACGTTATTTACTAAATATGAAGGATAAGAATTTTTTACACAAATTTAGTGTTAAATCAATTTTTGCATCATAATTAATGTTTCCTGTTTTTCCTGGTTTGGTATGTATAATTTCCTCCTTTTATATATTTATATTTATCATCACTTGTGTATTTATGTTAAATGTTTTTTTAGATTACTGAATGATGACACACATCAAGTGTCGAAACGTATAATGGAATAAATAATTTTGTTATTTAATCTTTTTTTAATTCTACGGTTGGGCTGAAAAAATTTTTACAAATATGTATCAACGTCGATAAAACTTTCATCATATATATATATATATATATATATATATATATATATATATATAATTTTTTATATAATTTTGATGTTGAAATATGTGATATTCAGTTTTCAGGGCAATACATCAATTAAAAACTTGTATGACTTTAAAACATTTTTATTTTTTCCATACGTTTCGACACATAGTTTTGTGTCATCTAGTGGACTCTATTTTGAAGGCACAGATAAAAATTATTAATTAAAACTAATATATAAGAAGTGATGTGGTATAAACTTACATGTAATTGTAATAATCCTAATTATTTCCTAATTATAATTGTTCACAGTGCACAGTGAAACCAATTCTTGTCACTTTAAATTTACCAATATATAAATTTTTTGAATGAGTTATTTTATGAATTTGTAAAATACATCCCGCTATTCTGTATTCCGATGCAAGAGTGAAGCCTAAATGTGCACAAATGTGCATACCACGTGTTAGAAGCTAGGTACCGAGCACACGAACTGACCAGAGAATTTAAGGTTTGACAACGCGTGAGGGTACATATAGTAAAATATAAAAAGATGACAATTGTGAGGGTGGACATCGTTGGTAGAATTGAGAAAAAATTAAAAGAAAAAGAAAAATTAACATAAAAATTAATATAATTAAAAAGTCGATAGGATAGGTAATTATTTTAAAGGAATGAATTTCGAGACATTGTTTAAAACTACTTGGTAATTCTCACACAGTGAAGAATTATCCAATCTTTTGTTTATGCTATTTTTGAAAAGATGTATGAAACATGATTCTGAAAAGCGTCTCTGCGATGTATTCGACTCGTGATATAAAATTGTGGCAACATCAAAATTGAAAATATGATTGAAATTTTGTATGTGGTCAGTTATCATTGTTTGATTTTGATTTTTATTTTTGGAGTTGTTATAGTGTTGTCTAAGACGTTTTTTTAGATATTGTCCAGTTTCGCCAATATAAGTGGCCTCACAATTTGTACAGTCAATTTTATACACGATGTTAGAAATACGATCTAAACTTGTCGGTGATTTTAAATTCGAAAGTAAAAAGTTAAGAGTCTGATCAATATTGCAAACTAAACGCAAATCCGCGAATTCAAATAGTTTTTTCCAAATAGAAAAGAGATTTTTAATGTAAGGGAGACAAATAGTGCCAATAAACTTATTTTCTTCTTTTTTCTGGGACTCGAAGGAGGAAGATTATGTTTTGTGTTAAGGACGGAAAGTCTGTTGTTAATTACTGATTTTATAAGGTGTGGAGGATAGCAATTATTTAATAGTGTTCTGTGGATTAGAGATAAGTTAAAAGGCCAAAATTTTTTATCTGACAAGAGAATAGCATGATCAACTAAATTGATAATGGTACCGATTTTCATGTTAGTGGGATGATAAGAATGGAAATTGAGATATCTGCCAGACCACGTTGGTTTTTGGTACCAGTTAGTAATAATTTTATTTGCTGGAGTTTTTATGATATTTACATTTAAAAAGCTAATTGACCTATTGTGTTCTTTTTCGAAGGTGAAGGTGAGGTGTTTATTAAAGGAGTTAAAATTTGTGTCGAAACGTATGGAAAAAATAAAAATGTTTTAAAATCATACAAGTTTTTAATTGATGTATTTCCTTGAAGACTTAATTCTCATATATATATATATATATATATATATATATATATATAATATTCTTTAATTTCAATTATAAATCCGTGCTTACAACAGGCCGAACGCTTAAAAGAGACCCTATAACATATCGTTTATTCCGTCTGGCAGTCGACCGGAGCATGCGAATAAATTCGTGACATGCTACCGTCGCGGTCGTAGGTCGACACCAAACGAGTCGCTAAGTCCTACTGAAAGAGAATTGCATGCCATCTAACGCATAAACCGACGGCGTATCGCAGGACTAATTCCGGTCAATCGCACGACAATAAATGTAAACTAACGATAACATTGAATCTTTCCTTTCAATCTTTCGGGTTTCTCAGATTTACTCCTGAACGGTTTCACGTACTCTTGAACTCTCTCTTCAAAGTTCTTTTCAACTTTCCCTCACGGTACTTGTTCGCTATCGATCTCGTGGTCATATTTAGCCTTAGATGAATTTTACCACTGCTGCACTCTCAAACAACTCGACTCTGAGGAGAGATCCTCTCGATGCGCGCAACGGTCGCTACAGGCCTGACACCCTCTATGGGTAAATGACCCCATTCAAGATGGACTTGAGCTCGCCGCAACGCACCGAGATAATCGGATTCTCCCTAACACTACATTCCCCAGCGTCCGTCTCCGGCCGCGGAATTTAGTGCTGGGCTCTTCCCTGTTCGCCTATAAGGGAATCCTAGTTAGTTTCTTTTCCACCGCTTAGTAATGTTTGAGGTCGTATTATGATTATGATGTGCTCGCAAACGTTAGTAATTGTATCGTCCAATTTGCCGGAACGAAACCGCATTAGGAAGAGTTCGGGTTTCCGGTTATCGGGAGGGTCGCAAGAATACAAAATCTCTGGGACACACAAACCGCCGTAATCCCACAGAACGTCAACGAACTGTAATATCCGATATTGCAAAGTGGTTTGGCTCACACGTTGGGTGAATTATTCTTCAGTTCCAATTACACATTGTTTTTATTTTATTTATATAATATAACTTGAGTTATTTTCGACAGTGTCTTTCATGATAATTTACAGAAGAAAATCTATTTCCATAAAAACATTAATAATGATATTTAGAACTTTCTATCACTGATAATAAAAAAACATATTTTTTTTAATGTAATGTTTTTTTATATTTCTCTTATTTTTATTATAAGTTATTTTTTATATTCAAATAACTTTTATTTTTTCTTGTTTATTATAGCTGACTTTAGTATAAAATATAATGTTATAAGCATCACATCAATTTTATACAGACGTTACAAGATACTTTATTATCGGATATTTTGCGATAAATATAAATTTAACTAAAAATTTCAATCAACTTTAATATTGATGCAGTTATAAATATGAAATTAAAATAATAAAAAAATAATAATATGAGCGAAAATCGAATCTCCGACGCAAAAATTAGAATTCTATCACCTTACCACCCGGCTACGATAACAGAGTACGTTGCAAACTATCTATAGTCATAATATTTGAGTCATAACATTTCAAAATGTTCGAGAGACTTGAAAATTTATGCAGCTAACTTTACAGTATTTTTACACACAAATTCATGCACAACCGCATAATGGCGCCTGTCATTACTACTGTCTGTCGATACTTCTCTTCTTCGCTACTGCTTACTGTATTCATTTATAATCTCAAAAGTCGATCAGGTTTAATTTATTATTTTTTTTTTTTTTAATTTCAATAATTATTACAACTGCTAATTTATGAACATCAAGTAATATTGATAAATAATAACATAAATTATTATTATGAACACAATAGCGAAATCATTTCTTCATATCATATTATGTAAACTAAACACTTCCAAATACAGATCCATCGTGAGCTCTTTATCGCATATAAGATTCGGTATTCGGCCGAATATTAAAAAAGCCGAATATGCTGAATACCGAATAGTAATTGAATATTCGGTGCAAGCCTAATTTAAATATGTTCATTATATGTCCATCAGCGTGAAAACGCGTATATTTATTATAGGTTTACACTGAAGAAAGTTTAATAAGCGAAGTTTTTAAATCAAACACGAAAAACTATATATCAAGAAACGTTGAATTTATTTAATAATATCAGAAACTAAGACGAAGATTATGTATTTTATTGTTAGTTGTTCTCTCGAAGGCGTCAGTAGTAGAAGAGATAGATCCTTATCGTCCGCGATCGGATCTCGCTTGGAAGGGCTTCGGAAATTTTCGGAAGGCTCCGGCTTTCTTGCGTGTTGCCTTTGCTTAGAGCCATAGGCACGGCCTTTATATGAGTTGCGAATAGATTTTCAAAAATTGGCGCAACACCTTTCCCCATATGGAAATTATAGTTTGTTACCGTGTTTAGACATCAATCTCACAATATTGGTATAACTATAATCTGATGAAAATTTAAAATGAGAACAAATTTACAAAGCAGCGCAAATAGAGGAAGTATTTAACATGTTATATAATTCAGAATGTTGTGCTTATATCTAAATTGAAAAATACTGTAACTTTTATATAATTAAAAATGTTGAGCACTAAACCTAAATAGAACAAATATGAAAATTTTATATAATTCAAAATGTTAAGTTTTATTTCACATTTCTGTATAACCTAATACAAACAAAAAAAACTGGATTATAAAACAAAGATTAAATAGAAAAATAAATGTAATAAAAATAAAATTGGTGGATGAATGAAATAAAATTAATTTATTGTATGAAAAGTTTCTCTCGGTTAACGTGGACTTTCACAGATTTTCTATCACAAAGCTGAGTGTAGTTTACCGGTAAATCTTTTGCAGTTATTTCGAAAGGACCTGTCCATGGCATGATTAATTTCTTAGATTTACCTTTACAAATTTGTTCATTGTTAATCCAAACCATTTCATCAATATTGAAATCAGTTTTCCTAGATGTAAGATCATAATAATCTTCTGATAAATGTTTATTCAGTGTTAAATTTTTACGGGCGATTAGGTTGGTGGATTGGATTCTATGAGTGAGCTCATTAGCATAGTCATCATAGGTATAATTATTATCAAGAGGTTTATTCAAGGAAGAAGGAAGTTTGGGACTATGACCCAAAAGTAATCTAAAGAGACTAAATCTCGTAGCACAATGAGCAGTTGAATTATAAGTGA
This sequence comes from Ctenocephalides felis, assembly GCF_003426905.1. NCBI lineage: Eukaryota > Metazoa > Arthropoda > Insecta > Siphonaptera > Pulicidae > Ctenocephalides > Ctenocephalides felis. The sequence goes on along the minus strand of NW_020539725.1, from coordinate 661,773 downwards.
AAATTGCGTATGGCAACCAAATATCCCAGTCTGATTGATCTGGTTTAATAAAATTTCTTACATGTTCAATTAGAGTTATGTGTAATCTCTCTAATAAAACGTTTGACTGAGGATGGTATGCTGTTGTCTGTATCTTTGATATTTTCAGAATTTTGCATACATTTTTGAAAAGAGTGCTTAAAAGTTTGGACCAATTAAAATTGACTAAAATACGCTTTAATGTACGTTTGTACCCTTGATGTCCATCCAGTGGTTTTATGTGGTATTCATGAAATAGTTTAAACTTTTCATCTTTTGTGAATAAATTGTCTGAAGGGTAGTCATATATATAAATAAGTAAATTTGAATTTCTAAAAATATACCATAACATAGCTCGTATTTCAGATGAATCTAAGTTATCAGTTTGATTAATTATAGGTGGAAAGGATAGTTCCTTAATATCTAATGTTAAAGCTAAATTTCTTAAATTGATTAAAGTCTTAAATAAAATTTCGTTAGTAGGGACATCTATTCCAGTTGATCTCATAATTAAATAAAATATAAAACTATCATTATGCTTAATATAAGCGACCTATCCCACCCCCTTATTTTGAGAGATCAACTAATTAATTTTATTAAATTTTGCCCTAATTTTTGAAAATAAGATATTTGGACTTTGCAAAGTTTTAGGTACGTCTATAACGATTGAACGTTTATCTGAAATAAAATTATCTTTACTGTTTTCAATGATATTGGAGTTAGAAATTAATTTAGACGTAAATGCTTCCCTAAAGCTAAAATAATTATCTAAAGTAATATTATAAATACGGCTGAAGGAATCTGCATTAGTGTTGCAGCTTCAATTTTTATAAAATATGTCGTAGTTATATTCTTCAAGCTTAATGCGCCAACGCATTAAACGGGATCCAAGATCCTTTAAATTTAGTAGCCATGTAAGGGGTTTGTGATCAGTCACAATGTTGAATTTGTAACCAAAAATGTATGTCCGAAAATGGTTTACTGCCCACACTATAGCTAGGAGTTCTTTTTTAACAGTGGAGTAGTTCTCCTCTGCTTTATTTAAAGTTCTGCTGGCATAAGCAACAGGAAGGTCTTTGCTAATAGGGCCTTGTGAAAGAGCAGCACCAATAGCTTTATTGGACGCGTCAGTAGTAATATTAAATTTTAAGCTAAAGTCTGGATATTGTAGAATAGAAGCTGTCACTAGAAGTGATTTTAAAGTTTCAAATAATTCTTGTTCAAGGAAAGTCCAGTAAAAAGTCGTCTTATGTTTTACGTTTTTTTTTTAATAACTTAGTAAGAGGTCTTGCAATTTTGGAAATATTATTTATGAAACGTCTGTAGTAGTCGGCACGTCCAAGAACAGATTTAATTTTCTTAGCATTTTTAGGAACTGGATATTGTGTAACTGTAGAAATTTTAGAAGGAGCTGGCTTGATACCATCTGAAAAAATTTATGCCCCAAATAAAAAACTTCTTCACAGAAAAAGTTACACTTACTCGGCTGTAGTCTCAATTTGTTTATACGAAGTCTTTCAAAAATTTCATTAATACGATAACAATGTTCTTGTAAGGTATTTGAATAAATAACGATATCGTCTAGATAAACAAAGCATTTGATACTTTGTAGACGCGTTAGAACTGAATTCATTAGTCTCTGAAAAGTAGCCGTTGCATTTTTGAGATCATAATGCATCCTTTTAAATTGAAAATGAGTCTACTGTGTAGAAAAAGCAGTCTGGGGATTATTATTTTGATCCATGGAGATCTGATGAAAGCCTGAAGCTAAGTCAATGGTTGAAAAATATTTACAGTTTTCTAACTGATCTAAAATATTGTTAATATTAGGTAGAGGATAGGAGTCACCTCCAGCTACATCATCGAGTTTTCTAAAATCAATAACAAGTCTCCATTTAGTTACACCGTTCTCTGATTTCTTTGGAACCATTAGAAGAGGAGCATTCTATAGTTACTATGCTCAGTGATATTGTCATTTAGCACATCAGTAACCTGTCTTTGGATCTTCTCTCGATGGCACTCAGGAATTCTATAAGGTCGAACTTTAATAGGAATAGTTCCTGGTGATGTGATAATACTATGTGTAACAGATGGTGTGAATGGAAGTTTATCACCTTAGTTTAAGATTTTATCTTAATTTTTCTAAAATTTTGCTTAAAATATTTGATTCATTATTATGACAACGCATATACTTGAGCTATCTAAAGATTCTAAATTATAATCTAACAAATCTAATTTAAATGTAGGGATTTTTAACTTAACTACGTGTTCATTGAAATTAACTATATTGACAAAACAGCTAAGATTTACAGGCGAAACAAAGTACTAGCTATAACACATCTTTGGATAATTCGGATTTTTCTATAATTCCTACAGTATTTATATTTGTTGCTACTTTTACAACAGTTTCCGAACGTGGATTTAATTCAATTGTTGGAAAGCTCAATTGAATTATTGTATTATCACTAAATTTTAATATCTAATCTAAAATGCTTATGGTACCCCCAAATTTCTTCAAAAAATCAATTCCTAAAATACCGTCGCCTTTAATAGGCAGGTCATCTTTAACTATCTGAAATATATGTCGAATCATTGTATCTCCTGAACAAAAATTAATAGTGGCCTTACCTATTGTATCTATACCTTCACCTGAAACTCCCATGAGTTTCATTCTATCATTTATGCTATGCCCTATATCTAAACTAACTTTAACTTTTGAAATTTTAACTAAACTAATCTCTGCCCCTGTATATACTAATAAATTTATTCTACTATCTGAATCTAAACATTCTATATTTACAAAAGCTAAATTATTTTTAGTGTTACCTAGACAAGAAAGTTGAGCGGGTTTAAAATTTAGAGCTTTACTCGTCTCAGGTTTACTAGTACTAGTGGGTTCACTTGTATTTGGGACAGAATCGTCATTTGAATTGTCAACTACGTTTACTTTAGCACGTTGTTGTTCATTATATAAATGTCTATGACAATCTTTAATAATATGTCCAAACTTTTTACAATAATCACAGGAAAGTGATTCTGATTTTGGACGAAAAGTTTGAGTGGAATTAGGGGTATATGTATTTGTGAAAGGTTTGGTTTCTGTCTTTACTAGTTTATTTATCTTAGAGGAATTTATTAACTGTTCTTCTTCTACAGCGGCTGTAATAGCTGGCTCAAAGGTTTCTAACATTCCTAAGCAAATTGGTACAAATAACGTTAGCACTTGGATTTTTCCAGCGTTTAATAGTTGCATCTATTAAATTCATCAGAATATTTTCTAATCGTAAAGCATAAGACTTCACAGGTTCATTAGGACCCTGTGTACATTTATTAAATTCTAATTGTATCAATGATACGGACCTACAGTCATAATATAAGTTTTCTAATACAATTTAAAGTTCTTCAAAAGTTTCAAAAGTTTTGTACTAAATTGTTTGCATGGCTTTAACACCAATCTTGATATGTAAAATATAGTCTAAAAGTGCGGAATGATTTGTCGTATAAGTATTTTTAAAGACAAAAGTGCATGTACGAATAAATTCAGCAAACTGGAGCTGGTCACTTCTATAGTTTTACAAACTATATATTTATTTTGTAAATGATTAAAACACGATTTATCCTTAATGAATGTTTAATTCGATCAGAAAAATCGAACATTTAAACTTTCGAGATCAAACAATATTTTATTGAAGTATATAACAAAAAATGATTATGTTTACTACGATCACTTTTGTTTCTTTTTAATTATGTCTATATGTCAGGGGACGCCATAGTACTCCCCCAAAAATAAAAAATTGACGACTTTTTGTCAAAATAAAAGTTAAGTTTACGTCATATGTTGAACGTAACTTTCTTTTCTGGAGTCTTCTTAGTTGGTTTTGTTGCTGATGGTCTGTGATATGAATTCGAATCTGATTCACAATCAGTATCTGATTTGTCAATGTAAGCGGGTTTTAATCTTTCTACAGTAAAGTTCTTTTCAGTCCCATTTATGCGGAGTTTGTAGATCCGATCAGTAACTCGCTCTAGAATTTCATAAGGCCCACTGTAAGGTGGTTCTAGAGGTTTCCGGACATGATCTGCCGAGGAATTCATGTGTGCATGTGTCCATATCTTTCAAAATAAACATATTGCCCTTGTAGCAGTAGGTGTTGGTTTTAAAGCACACATGATTCGGCGATGATTATCTGAAAATACTTGTGGATTTGTTGAGTTATCAGATACATTGATAAAATCACCTGTAAGTCTGAGTAGCATACTTTAATTCAAACGGCATACAAAGATACTCAAACAATCCCCATGGGGTTATAATGGTTGTCTTCTGAATGTCCTCTTTATGCATCGGAACTTGATGATAAGATAATGATAAGGACGAGGTCCAATGTAGAGATTTTTTTTTCTATGTAATGCATCACCGCAAAGTCTATATGTTCCATTCTTCTTTGGCACCATATGAATAGGGCTTGCCCACGGACTGCTTGATGGTCTTAACATGCACCTATTTAGGAGATTTCGAATTTCGGCTTTTGTGCTATTAAATCTAAACATTTTGATTTTCAATTCATATCTCTCAAACACATTTAAATTATCTGAAATTATATTAATTATAGTTCACGAACACAGGCTTGTATGTCCTAAAATTGTAGCATATCATTCCAAATATAAATGAAATTATGTAATTCAACTAATTTTCATAGCACTGTCTAGTGCATGAACTTTATTGTCATGTTAATTTCTATGGAAAAAAACGACCCATTTATTTTAGGAAACTTAAATTATTTTGTGAAATATAATGCACTAGTTGTGCCCGTTCGCGCTTTACCGTGTAACAGAATAAATTAAAAAGTTGAATATAAATTGTTGTATATTTGTTACGTCTAGTCTACCACTTTTTTGTATTTGAGTCTACTTGTCTAGATTACTATCTGTCTAATATCTACCTGTATACCAGTTTACCTGTCAACTTGTTTGTCAGTTAACCAATTCTTCAGTCCATCAAGGTTACCTGTCCATCAATTTAGCTGATAAACAATTTACATATTCAAGAATTTACCTGTTCAACAAATTATCTACCAATTTACTTATCAATCTGTATATTAATCTACCATTTTGCCGCCTTACTAATTTACCTGCCAACCCGCTTCACATCTCCAACAATTTACCTGTCAACCTATTTATCTACCTCGTTATTCGTCAATCTACCAGTTGTCTTGTCTACCATTTTAAATATACTTTGATTTGCCTGACCACCAGTTTATCTATCTATCAGTTTACCTGTCTACTTGTTTATCTGTCTACTTATCTATATATCTATTTATATGTTTATCTGTTTACTTGTCTACTTGACCACTAGTTTACCTATCCACCAATATACCTGTCAACCGGTTTATCAGTCTAACTATTTAGCTGTCTAACAATTTACCTGTTTACCAATTTACCTGTCTATCAATTCCCATGTCTATCAATTTACCTATCATCCGGTTTATCAATACACCATTTTATCTGTAAACCAATTATTTGTTTGCCAATTTACCTGCCTTCTATATGTTATGTTCTCATTTAAACTTTGCAATAATGCTATAGACTGTTCTCTTATTCTTAACCAACTATCCTTAATGTTTCTAGGCTATCTACGCGTTCATAATTATTTGTCAATTATCCTACTTCTAAACCTTATTCTCTCTCTTAAATTTGCTTCTAATATTCTCTCTTAATATTCTACTTATGTCCTCTAACTTCAACTTAATTAATAATGAAATAGATATTCACAACACTTCACTTAATCAAATAATCTCTATCTGCACAAGTTAACCTTTTTAATTTCTTTTCAAATATTTTTCATTGTTTTATTTTATTCTGTTAATAAATAATATTGTTACATTCTGTATTATATGTAAGTTTGTGTTAAGCTCATTATTAATTTTACAATATATTGTAATTTTGTATATATGTTAATAGTTATTCATAATGTAAAATAATTGTATTTTTGAGTCCTCTTGGAAGAAATCTGTGGGCTATATATTTAAAATAAATAAATAAATAACTATGTAGACCAATTAACCCATTTACCAATTTATCTGTCACCCCGTTCTACAATTCTACCAAATAACTTGTCAACATGTTCATCTGTCTACATATTTATCTATCAACTAGTTGTCCTGTCTACCATTTTATATACCCTCCAATTTCCTGTCCATCAGTTCACCTACCCAAAAGGTTACCTGTTACCAATATAACTGTCCATCAAATTATCTATACACAAATATACATGTTCGCCCATGATGTCCACTGATATACAAGTCCACCAATATACATAATCAATGTTTTTTAGTTTACTTATTTGTCTTTCCACGAATTTACCTGTTCAACAATGTACCTGTCTACGGATTCACTATTGCAACTTACTGTTTAACTGTTTACGAATTAACACGGCAAACTGATATACGCCTTTGTTGTTTTGTTTACCATTTTACAGATTCTTAAATTTACCTTTTTTATTTACGCATTATAAAAAAAGAGTGCGCGCAAGGTTCACACGCAATTGAAGTAAATTTATTTTGCTCTTGTACAAGGTGGCATTTAAGTAAAATTAATACATTATATGATAATTTTACACTCGTGATGCACACATTTATATAATGTTAAATTATAAATTATATATTCATAATAGCATTAAAAATAGGTATAATATTTAAAAACAATAATGTAATTAAAGTCATACTTCAAATAAGACATGATCGGTTTGTCATTGTAATTAGTATTTGCTGATTAATAAATTCTATAATATTCGTTCAGACAGTGGATTATGTTAAACAACGCCTAAACAAATATTGTTTACGCAACTTCACGCATCATAAATTATAAGATATATATTTACAATATCATTAAAAACAATAATGTAACTAAAGTCATACTACAAATATGACATGATCGGTTTGTCATTGTAATTAGTATTTGCTGATTAATAAATTTTATGATATTTGTTCACACAGTAGATTATGTTAAACAACGCCCAAACAAATATTGTTTACGTAACATCACTCATCATGTAATTGTCTTTGAATAACTTCATATAATTAAAATTAACATACATTAATTGACTGCTTGTATTTTTTTTTTACTTTTTTGCTGGCGATATAATTTCATTCTTTGAACAGCTGTAATATCTGTCTTGCCTAAAAAATCTTTGCCATTTTAATAACTTCAAAGATTTATAGAAACTACGAATAATATAGAAATAATTTCTAATCAATAAACTTACGTTTAGTACACCGCCCATATGTTTAATTTGTTTTATTATTTTCAAGGATAAGGATAAAATATTCTTCTGATTCAGGCATTTTTCATTAAATCAAGATTTGTACTACAATGTAACTTTAGAATGTTTATTTGTCTATGCCGATTTTCTTGTTGATATCGGTTCGCATACAGCGTTGATGCTAGTACGACGACATAACTCTATTCATATACACGACGACTAATCACAATCGACCCGTATAGAAATGATATCAACAAAAGCGAATAACGAATCATTGACACTCGACTCTGCCGTAACGCACTTTTGTTGCATTTGTACGGACTTACACCGTAGTCGTGTCTAAAGAAGTTTTACTTCAAAAAATAAAAAAAATAAAAAATGAAAGAAAAAATGTTCAAAGTCTTCGGGGCGACTAATCCCTATCGCTTGGCTTAAATAAGAATATCCGTTTACCTCACAATTGCCCATATTTTCTCGGCGATCGGACGTATGGTTTATGAAAAATGATTCTGAATTGAAATCTAGTAAATATTTCATACAAAATAGAGGTTTGTGGTGTGTGGTTGAAAATGTAGAGTTATATGTGTTTTTTAAATACGCATTATAAAAAAATAAAAAAAATCGAAATTCAAAAATTAAAAAAGTTTTTTTACAAAAGTTTTCGTGGCGGACAACTTCTAACACTTTCTTCCGAATACAAAATAAATACCCGAAAACCCGTCTAGCGATTTACCTAACTATTTCCCAAACTTTCACGTCGACCGCATGTATGGTTTATGAGTGCATAATAATTACACAAACAAACACGCACAGACTGAACAGTAAAGCGTTCTTATCGCAAGTAGAAAAAACAATAGAGACCATCAAGCTGAAGATAGGAAATCTAGAGATCACGTCAGAACCTCACAATTGTTACCTTGGCGTAATGCTTAATGCTCGATTGAATTTCAATCAATAGGTCGAACACGTTAGTGCTTAGGCGTCGATAGTTAGGACAAGACGAGAACAGCATTGACCGATGTCAGCAACTGTGGGATGTCGAAGTGAAGGGCATCAAACATCAAAGTCTGGCTAAATAGCAAGCATGGAGAAGTGTATTATTGCACTAGGCAAATGCTATCTGGGCACTGCTGTTTGTGAGCTTATCTACACCGCTTCAAATTTAGGCGAAATCGAAGAATCTGAGCACGTGTTCTTCCTGTGTCCGCGATTTTGTGCTCTACGGGACGATGGAGCGATGTAGAAGAGATATTAAGGCAAAGAATTACTCCAGATACTGTTGTTGAAGTGATGACTGACCTGCGTTTTATTGAAAGGAAAAGGGCAAATGGGAGTTCGCTCAATAGTATAGTTCGCTCAAGTATAAAATCAAGGTAAGAATTTTAACATCATACCCTCACTAAGAAATGCCTAACGGCGGTTTCCGTGGGGACTACAGGGCAGAGCGGAGGTTTTAGACGGTATTATACCCAGCCTGTGTTGAGTCCGACATACCCAGACAAAACATCAGTCTGGGATGCATAAAAGCATTTCCTTCGCTATACAAACAAAAAAACACAGACTGATATACATCAATTTTTATATACATAGATCTGCCATAATATTGGCACGATTACATGTATTATGCACGTAGCCCTTAATATTATTTAATTATTTACATGATAGTAATATTTTTACACAACTAGAGAAGTTTTGTAGACCGCTTTCTTATTAACTTCCCGTAGGATAGTTTTAATAATGGGCCGAAAATCGATTTTTTTTCCATTTCTCGACGTTTTGAAGGTTTCTGAACATTCTGGCATACTTAAGAAAAAATTGATGTGTGTGTGTGTTTGTATGTGTTTTTTTTGTATAGCGAAGATTATGTGTTTGTATGTATGTGTGTGTATGTATGTATGGATACAATTTTTCGTTCAAGTTTTTGGGCGCATGGATCAATCGATTTAAATGGTTCAAAGACCATTCGATTTCTATTGATAGGGAGATGTGCTGATTAGTTTTTTGCAGAGGCAGGTCCAGCCGTTTTGGAGATACGGAGCAAAGAGTGCAGAAAATAGGGTTTTTAAGAGATTGGAGCATCCAATTTGAATGATCCAAAAAACATTCAATTCGTAATGACGGGGAGAAGTGGTGATTAGTTTTTGGCAAAGGCAGGTTTAGCGGTTTCGGAGATACAGAGCTAAATGTGCAAAAATGGCAGTCTTTGAGAGAACTAAACGTCCGATTTGAATGATTCAAAGAACTTTCTGCTTGTTTTAACAAAATAATTGCTTTTGGAAAAAAAATGTTTCAATTTTTTTTTTCAATTTTTTTTTGTATAACGAAAATAATTCAGATTTTATTTGTAATTCTGACTTAAGTTCTAATATTCTTATAAATATTTTCAACTTTGCAATTCAGTTCATACATTTCTTATAAATATTAGACAATGTTACAGTATTTATTTATATTAAGCTATTTGAAAACATTTAATATTCCTCGAACATTTCGTTACGGTACGGGAAGTTCCAGCAATTTGACCTAAAGTACGTTCTGTTCTAATATACATTAAACAAATACTTTCAACTTTGCAATTCAGTTTATATAATTCTTATAAAAATTAAACAATGTTACAATCTTTATAATAATCTATTTGAAAACATTTAATATTCCTCGATCATTTGGTTACGGTACGGGAAGTTTCAGCAATTTGCCTCAAGGCACTAGTTTTTTTGTTAATTCCAAAGGCATTTCGTTCTATGAGCTTGGCCAATATTTTGCCTTATTGAATTTGTGCCAATGGCTTTTTTGTTTTTTTTTTTAACATTGTTCAACAGTGATCAGAAAATATTGTTGTTCTATTGCTATTTGACTAAAGATAGTAAGATACTTGTATAAAAGTTGACATGGTAGTTGGAAAGATCACTAGTTCCTTAAAAAAGATCTATTGGTTGTTTTAATCTTCTGGTGTAAGAATGCAACAGCAGTGGTTGTATGCTTGAGTTTACGTGGTTGTGAATTCGGGCAAAGTAAGATGTGCATCTTTTGCTGATAACTTCTTGTGCTGTTTTGATATGAAGGTCATTATGCAGGATTTGATTATGTACATACCATGACGCGCTTGTGATCAGTTTTAAAATTTTTGATTGTTGCACTGTAAGGCCTTGATTCGTGTTTTACTGGCGCATACCCAGAGCTGGAGTCCATAGGTTCAAATAGGTTTTATGAAAGCTTTGTAAATGCGTACTTTATAGCTCAAGGATAACTTGGACTTTGCTCTGCAGCTCTTTTATTTTTTGGTTTATGTGCTGTATCCAGTTTACTTTTGGTCCAAATAAATACCAAGATGTTTGATGGTGGAGACTTCGAGTATAACCTTATTATTCATGCTGACAGAAGGGCATTTAACCTTTTCCAACGTGAAGGTTATATGAATCGACTTATTTTCATTAAAATTTTTTACCCATTTATTGGACCAAAGTTCAATTGCGTCTAGATGTTTTTGTAGTATTTTGCTGGCCTCAACAGGATTAGAGTCAGTTGCCATTATAACAGTGCGGTCAGCAAAAATTTCTATAAGGGTATTGTTGCATATTGGAATATCATGAGTAAAACTGATGACAGAAACCGAAAATTTCTGTCCGACAAATAGGATTTGAAGAAATCTTAATAATCAGGCATAGTTTTGTTGATTTTGATTAAGAGTCCCCGATGCCAGACTATCGTATGCTTGGCTTACATCAAGAAGAGCTGCGATGCAGTAATTACCTTTCTCAAACGATCTGTAAGTATTGTTAACTAAACGGTGGCACTGTTTGATGGCTGAGTGCATAGGGCGAAATCCGAACTGGTATGTAGAAAATAATTCATATTTGGTTGTGATATCTGACAAAATATTTTTTTCAAATAGTTTGGCAATAGTGGACAGATTTGGTCTGTATGAATCTGGTAACTCTGCATTTTTGTCTGGTTTTATTGTTATTAAAATTTTCGATTGTTTGAGCAACGTAGGCCAATACTTCAGTCTATAGAAGGCGTTGGTAATATATGTTACGATTACGTGTCCTTTTTGGTAACTCTTACAGCGTTTTTGGTGTTATCAGATCGACGCCAGGGGTTTTTCAATTTTGCAGCGCCCTGGGGTGAGAGAACACTTGAGCTGGAGTGAATCTTGAAATACAAGTTTTTTGCGCTGCAGTCTGTAAGAGTTCTGATTAATTCAACGGTATTTTTGCCCGTGGAAGAATTAGGCTGAAAAACAAACTCCAAGTGCGCAAAACACGCTGCCTTTTTAGAATTGGTACGTGCCCAAATGGGTTTATTGGGAGAGTTCATTTTTAGTAGGCTGATAATTGAGTTAGTACTTTTTACGGCACACCAGATTGAATTATCTATTTATTGGGATTGGTGACGTATTGGTCAAAATACGAGTTATTGTGTTCAAGTAATTTTTTTCGCAACTTGTTATTTAGATTGTTCAATATCCTTTGGATCGTGGCATTTTTGCCAAAAACGTAAAACTTTCCGTTCCGCAGCAACTAATTTTTTTATTTCAATACGATAGATTGTCCTTGGGTTTTGATGATGGTGTTGAAAGTTTTGCAGCGTCCTGTAAAACATGTATTGAATTATTTAAAGAATCATCACTGTCGTTCGGTAATTTCAAGCGAATCTTTAAATCCAGTTTTTCGGAAATGTTATTTTTGCAACGTTTCCAAACGTGTCCACGAATTGCGTAAAAAGGTTACAGAAGAACCCACCGAATGTAAAAGTTCAGGAGCAAAAATAAATAATAAAATATCAATTTTTCATCGTTAGGTGAAAGATGGATAATGGATTTAGAAAGCAGCATACCAGAAGCCTCAAAAATTAAATATTTTGGAATGATTATTTCCAAAAATTTAGAGGAAATCATTAATGACAACAAGACTAAACTAGTGGTATATGGCATCGTGCCTTAAGGCAAATTGCTGGAATATTAAATGTTTTCAAATAGATTATTATAAATATTGTAACATTGTCTATTATTTATAAGAATTATATAAACTGAATTGCAAAGTTGAAATTATTTGTTCACAGTATACTAGAACTTTAGTCAGAATTGAAAATAAAATCTGAATTGTTTTTGATATACAAACAAATTATTTCTTGAAAAAAAAATTTTTTTGAAAAAAAATTAAAAATTTTTTTTTCCAAAAGCAATTATTTTGTTAAAACAAGCAAGAAAGTTTTTTGAATCATTCAAATCGGATGCTTAGTTCTCTCAAGAACTGGCATTTTTTTGCACTTGTATTTCTGTATCTTCGAAATGGTTGGACCTGCCTTTGCCAAAAACTGGTCATCACCTCTCCCCATCATTACAAAACTGAATGCTTTTTAGATCATTCAAATCGGATGCTACATTCTCTCAAAATCTCGATTTTTATTTTTGCCACACTTTGCACTTGTATTTCTGTATCTCCGAAATGGCTGGATCTGTCTTTGCCAAAAACTATTCATACATACACACACATGTCTATTTTTTCTGGGGTATGCCAAAATATTCAGAAACCTTCAAAACGTAAGAAATGTAAAAATTTTCAATTTCGATTTTTGAACGATTACAATAACTTACCCTACGCGAAGTTAATTAATAAATAATATAAGGGTAACATTGAATATAGATTTATCCATAAGACTAAATGTTATTAAAAAACTCTGGCACATAAATCAATTTGCGTTGGCAAAATTATGGTATTTAGCCCAAGTACTGCCAATGCAAAAAGTATATTCACAAAACATTGAAACTTTAATATGTTTTTAACTTTCCGAAGAAGTTTACGTTTTCATAAAAAAATCCGATTATATTTATTTTATGTTTTCTCGACGTTTCAAGCCATTCTGAATCGAATGAGACCAAAATTGGAAAAAGTATGTATGTGTGTGTGCGTGTATGTGAACAGATTTGTAAATCGGGGTTTTCTCAAAAACAACTGGACCGATTTCAAAAAATTAAAAGCCATTCGATGTATCTCGATGAGGACTAGCGCTTATCAATTTTGCGCGACGATCAGCCAAGCCGTTTCTTTGTCAACAGCAGAAAAGTGAAAAAAAAATTGTCCACGTTTTAGCCCGCAATTCTGAATCGATTTTGAAAATTCAAAAACCGTTCGAAAAATATTGGTTGGGAATCGACCTGATTAGTTTTTGGTAAAGATCAGATGGGCCGTTTTCTTGTAATGAAGTGTTAAAAAAATTTTTTCGACCATTTATGATTTTTTTTGACGGTAGATCACATAGTGATAGACCCTACGATATTACGGCCCTACGACAAACCGTTTAATTTTAAAAATTCGTCAAACTTTGCAAAAATTAGAATCGTTTTTTTTGCATTTGTCAAAATTAGATCTTTCATCAACGTTTGCTCAAAAACGCCTGAACCGATTTCAGAAAATTAAAAGCCATTTGATGTGTCTCGATGAGAATTATCGTTTCTCAGTTTTGTACGACGATCGGCCGAGCCGTTTCTTTGTAATTTGTAAAAAAGTGTTAAACCTTTCGTCCACATTTATAAGTTCATGGACTTATAAATGTGTATGAGCTTATAAGCTCACTACCGATTCGATTTAAAAACTGTTCGAAAGATATTAGTTGCGAATGATACTGATTATTTTTATGTGAAAATCTACCGAGCCGTTTTCTTGTAATTAACTATTGAAAAAGAATTAAGACATTTTTATGGAACTTTTTTTGGCGATATATATCATGATTTTATAGAACTTATCGAAGTATTGCGGCCTTACGACAAGTAGTTTAATTTTAAAAATTCATCAAAATTTGAGAAAATGAGAAGTTTTTTTGACGTTTGTTAAAATTATTATTATTATTATTTTTTTTTAACTCGTTTTATTTAGCAATCAGAAATACATAAAGATTCCTATGAGCAAAAATGACAATGTTTAAGTGCGATGCCTAAGAAGAGAACCGTTTTTTCTTTAATTTTTGATATTTTTTTTAATTTTCCAAAATTTAGTTTTTCTCAAATTTCTTTTCTGAAAATGATAAAAAATTTCGAAAACTTAAAATTTTATTTTTAAATTTAGATTTTTTTTTCGAATATATAAATTACACAATTTTCTGTAAAAGAATTTTTTGCTCAAGTAAAATGTTTTTTGAATTATTTGAATCAATTTAATCGGATGATAAGTTCTCCCAAAAACTGAATTACCATTTTTGGTACTTTTTGCCCCGGCAGGTCTACCCGTTGCCTATGCCAAAAACTAATCAGCACTCCTTATCAATACGAATTGAATGGTTTTTGAATTATTCAAATCGTTTGATTCGTGTTCACGAAATCGTCGACCAAAATTTGTATCCATACACAAGCACACACATACATTTATTTTTTCTAAGATATGCCAAAATGTTCACAAACTTTAGATAGAAACATAAAGATATGTAAAAAGTTTCATTTTTCATTTTTTGCGATTACTATAACTTACCTTACGGGATGTTAATAACTGATACTGCTAATTGTGCAAAATGTAATAAAGAAGAAAATGCAATACACTTTTTAAAATAATGTGGTGTAAATAGGAAGATCCATATCTTTCTTTCTATTGGATGAAGCATAAATTAAAATTATTAAAAATAAATATAGATAAAAATAAGGAAGATGATAAATTAATAAAATTCGACATTATGAAAAGATCAGAAGAAGAAAAAAATATTATAATATCGCTATTAATTGGCATTTCAATATATATATATATATATATATATATATATATCTTATATATAAAAATGGAGGTCTCTTTCAAATGTCCGAATAAAACTCGAAAACGGCTGAATCGATTTGGCCAGTCTTAGTCTTGAAAAATTCGTGCCAATCTAGAGAAAGTGCAAAAGGTAAGAAATTATTTCAAATCCGCGTAGAAACTTTACATTTTAAATTTGAAAATTTTTGTAGAAGCATAATTTAAATAAAATAATGGACGGTGGCAATTTCGTGAAATGTCAAACGCTTTTGACAGATGATGTTCAATTACGTTTAATAGGATGTTTTACGGGAATATTACTTATTTATGATAAATTTGTAGTAAGAAGAGTTTTGTTTGTAGTTTTATTTATATACAAAAACGTTAGTAAACGGGCCGCAAGTGTTACTAGAGACTCAAAGTATAAACTTTTTTGATATGTTAATATGAAAATGCACTTTTTGGCATATTTTTCTCAAACACGGTGCTCTGAAAGATCTCATTTGTATAATTATATACTCATTGGTATTTATAAAATATTTTCTAAGTTATATTATTTTTTATTTATTTTATTTAAATTCAGAACCTAAATTTGGTATCGATCAAATGGACATTTTGTCGAATAACATTTTTCCAATTATAATTTCCCAGAATTTATCGCAGAATAGATATTAATATATGAAGGTCCGGGATTAAAAAGGTCCACCACCGATGTGTCAATATTCAGTAAAATTAAGCATTGTTTAATAACAATATTTGAAAGTAGAGGAAAAAAACATGTATAGTCAGCTACAAACTTGATTTGAAAACGATAATCTTTGAAATGGGGGAGATAAACGGTAATCTTTGAAAATCCATGATAAAAGTATTTTCTTCTGTTGGTAGTTTTAGCATTAGTTAAAAATGTAATTATTTTGTAAAATACCTTTAAAATTATAATAAGGCTTCAAACCTTTTGCCACCTGCCCGTTACAAGTTACCCCGCATATAGGATAAAAAGGTCTAGATAACAAATTTTTGGAAGACATCCAAAAAGCAGATTTCTACAATGATGAAGTAGAAGTCAGTTTACTGAACGTAGTCGGATAATTGTTCGTTTGATATGTCTTATTTGTTGTGATATAATTGTTATGGTTTTCACAATATAGTTTATATTTGCTCAAAGTCAAATTGGACCTTTGTGCCTCGCCCTGCTCTACATTTATACTTTTTATTAAATTTGCTTTAATTCATCGAATGTAACTTGAAACTTTTCAAAAAGCAGTTCAAAGAAGAAATACTTAATTCATTTTTTATCTCTCCTCGCAAAAATTTGAAAATTTTGTATAAGCTCAGTAGTATTATTTACAATTATACACAAAATCCAGAATCCAAAAAGAATCTGAAAAACATGAAACGTAATTAATAAGCCGAAAGACCAAAAAAGACTCGGATTGGATTATACGATGTTTTCTATAGAAAGTGAATAAAACTTGCAGTTTGATTGTATTGACAAAATATAGGCAAACTAATGGGGTTTATTGTTTTTCTAATACCTAATTGTATACAGCATTCAAACAACACATGCACTTAAAGTATTAATATTTTTGATTCTCTAGAAATGGTTTAGAATATACCTTATTTAGCAAAACAACCTTTGCCGGGTCAGCTAGTCTTATATATAAAAATGGAGCTCTCTTCAAATGTCCGAATAAAACTCGAAAACGGCTGAATCGATTTGGTCAGTCTTAGTTTTGAAAAATTCGTGCCAATCCAGAGAAAGTCCAAAAGGTGAGAAATTATTTCAAATCCGCGTAGAAACTTTACATTTTTAATTTGAAAATTTTTGTAGAAGCGTAATTTGAATAAAATAATGGACGGTGGCAATTACGTGAAATGTCAAACGTTTTTGACAGATGATGTTCAATTACGTTTAATATGATGTTTTACGTAAATATTATTCAATTATGATTGAATTGTAGTAAGTAGATTTGTTTGTAGTTTCATTTATATACAAAAACCTTAGTAAACGGGCCGCAAGTGTTACTAGAGACTCAAAATATAAACTTTTTTGATATGTTAATATGAAAATGCACTTTTTGGCATATTTTTCTCAAACGCGGTGCACTGAAAAATCTCATTTGTATAATTATATACTCATTGGTATTTATAAAACATTTTCTAGGTTATATTATTTTTTATTTATGTTATTTAAATTCAGAACCTAAATTTGGTATCGATCAATTGGACATTCTGTCGAATAACATTTTTCCAGTTATAATTTCCCAGAATTTAACGCAGAATAGATAGTAATATATGATGGTCCGGGATTGAAAAGGTCCACCACCGATGTGCCAAAAATCAATAAAGTTAAGCATTGTTTAAAAACAATATTTGAAAGTAGAGGAAAAAAGCTGTATAGCCAGCTACAAACTTGATTTGAAAACGATAATCTTTGAAATGAGGGAGATAAACGGTAATCTTTGAAAATCCATAATAAACGTATTTTCTTCCGTTGGTAGTTTTAGTATTAGTTAAAAATGTAATTATTTTGTAAAATACCTTTAAAATTATAATAAGGCTTTAAAACTTTTGCCATCTGGCCGTTACAAGTTACCCCGCATATAGGATAAAAAGGTCTAGATAACAAATTTTTGGAAGACATCAAAAAAGCACATTTCTACAGTGATGAAGTAGAAGTCAGTTTACTGAACGTAGTCAGATAATTGTTCGTTTGATATGTCTTATTTGTTGTGATATAATTGTTATGGTTTTCACAATATAGTTTATATTTGCTCAAAGTCAAATTGGACCTTTGTGTCTCTCCCTGCTCTACATATAAACTTTTTATTAAATTTACTTTAATTCATCGAATGTAACTTGAAACTTTTCAAAAAGCAGGTCAAAGAAGAAATACTTAATACATTTTTTATCTCTCCTCGCAAAAATTTGAAAATTTTGTATAAGCTCAGTAGTATTATTTACAGTTATACACAAAATCCAGAATCCAAAAAGAATCTGAAAAACTTGAAACGTAATTAATAAGCCGAAAGACCAAAAAAAACTCGGATTGGATTATACGATGTTTTCTATAGAAAGTGTATAAAACTTGCAGTTTGATTGTGTTGACAAAATATAGACAAACTAATGGGGTTTATTGTTTTTATAATACCTAATTGTATACAGCATTCAAACAACACATCCTTATGCACTTAAAGTATTAATATTTTTGATTCTCTAGAAATGGTTCAGAATATTCCTTATTTAGCAAAACAACGTTTGCCGGGTCAGCTAGTTTTTATATAAAATTAATCCAAATAATCCATTATTTTCTCACCAAATGAAAATAATTAAATTGAATTTGATTCTCTAGTTATGCGTTTTTACTTTGGTCAACACTGCTAAAATTACGAGTCATTGAGTTTATCATCTGGTCGACTAAAAAATTGTACAACCCGTCATTTATTTATGATTTTTTTCGAAAAATTATTTTATTGATATTTATTCATAAATTTTCATTTCAAACAATTAATGGGATTTGACAAAACGTTAGATACATAAACAACGCACTATAGAACACATTTGTGTCGAGCATTTCGTTTTCAACGTTGTCGGAGTCGTGGAGTTGTTAAGCGGATATAACTTCACTATGAAGCGGAGTCAAATCCGAGTCGATTTGGCTTCGAATATGATAAGCTCATCTCTAGTACAAACAATGAGGTATTATAAACACAATAAACCCCAATAAACCCCAAAGTCTACTTGTATAATAATGAATTATATCAAGGATGAGCAACCCGCGGCCCGCGGGCCGCATGCGGCCCGCCAAGCATTTCTCAACTACAGATTATTTTTCTAGACATTTTATCAAATACGGCTGTAAAGGCTAATTTTGTTGTCAGACAAATACTGATAAAAGCAGTTGTTCGCAGAAATAGCATTTCCTGATAAAATGTTATTTCTCCTTTAATATTAATAATATTAATTTAAATATTAGTTCAACAACATTGCAAGAAAAATTTGAAAATTCGTGTATTTAAAGACTTCCTGACAATTTGGAGCGTGAATATGGCGATGTGCTTTTCAATACGGAAGTAAGTTAGCTCAGTAGTGATGCAATGCTTAAAGAACGATCCAAATGGCGAACTATACAATTGTTTTTGGATATGAAAGAACAATTGTAGTACTTTCGTCATTTTGGTAATAAAGAATAATATCTTTTGCAGTATCTTGTGTTTCACATTCGATTTTCAGAAAAAGAAAATGTGAATAAATTTTAATTGTGATTCCAAATGTTTAAAGCTAACAAAAGAGCTGTTTTCATGTAAATGTTTTCTTCGCCATCTACCATGCAAAATTATACAGATTTAGAAAATGTATTTTTTCAGTAAACGTCGCAATTTTTTATAAATCTCATGTCAGCACTGGGACATTTTCGCTTTTGAAAAAAAAACCCAAATCAAATTATGATAAATTATTTTTTTGGAAGTACGTATGTGTGCAAAAAATTTCAAAGCCCCTCAAAAAAAAGTCGCTGGATAATAATTCATTTTTTCATATTTTGTGTCCCAATTTTGACTATAGATTTATCTTCAGTGATAAAAGCACATTGGAAATACATCGGAAAACATATGTCACCTACCCAATCTAGACAACTTTTTTTGTGGACCCGTGTTAATTTGAACCATGAAATTCATAAAAAATTACCACCTATCAAAACTAAGTAAAACATTTCAAAGCTGCATACGTGTTGCTACTTTCTGTATTAAAAAATAAAATGAAGAACAAAATTTAAAAAAACGGCTGATATTGATCAGATAATATAAAAAAAGCAGTGCCAAATTTCTTATCAAAGTTTTCAAGTAAATTAGTTTTTCTGTTTAGCTATTACTTGTTTTCATTTTGTATTAATATTTATAAACACTTATATATACTTTTTTCAATTTTGTATTTTTGTTCTTTTTTGTGGCAATTTTGTAATTTTTTTAATTATTTCCGCGCTCAGACAACAAATCTTTTGACTTAATTTTAGTTCAGACTTTTGAGTTTATGAAAAGTTTAGAAAGAAAAAGCAATTTATTTTTATCATGGGTTGTACAAACGTAACATTTTTTTTAAATTTTGTTCTTTATTTTAATTTTTTTAATGCGGAATGCAAAACTTACTACATACAACTCCAAATTTCCATTACTTTATAATAGTCATTTTAGTAGTCCAATAATTTTTTATTTAGATCGGCAATAGATCAATTAACCTTTTCGCCTTTTTTGTGAACGTTTTTAATTGAAATTCGATCAAGATTTTTCTGAGCTTAAAAAAAAGCTTAAATTTATTCGCTCTATTCGCTGCAACATTTTTAAAACAATAATTTTATTGGCAACGTAATAGTTACTTTCGATAAAACTAACTGATTTGCAGTATTTCCCGATGATTTCAAATAATTCCCGATGTGCATTAGAAATACATAGTTTTTGAATGACTTGCAGAAGGAGCAATTTTAGCAAAAAAAAACTAGAAATTTAATATCAAAATCTGAAGATAAAACTGTTTTTGAGAGAAAACTGTAATTTTTTTCAGGGTACTTGATATCTCACTCGTTTCGCTAAACATAGCATAACCTAATTCAGATATGAATGTTAGTATTTTAGCGTTGTATGTAGTGGGTAAATTATCAATGTAATTTGTGTTAGCTGCCCCTTTCATTTATATACCACATATTAATACGTTCAGAATTAGTTAGTCATTTCTAATACTGATGATTTTCTAAAAATATTTCCTGTGGCTAAACGTTCGCCGGGTCAGCTAGTATATATACGAGGTCTGTTCAAAAAGTTTTCGTAATTTTCGTTTTTTCAAAAAAATATTTATTTATTCGTCTACATTAATGTGGTCCCCTTCAAAGTAGTCCCCCCCAGATATAATACACTTATGCCAGCGTTTTTTCCAATTTTCGAAGCACCCTTGATATTCACTTTTTGATATGTCCATGAGCACTCTCGGCGATTTTCTTCAATCGAGGAAAACCGCCGTCCTTTCATGGGTCTCTTCAACTTTGGGAATAGGAAAAAGTCACACAGAGCCATATCTGGTGAATTTTTGCACTTTGCAACACTTTATTTCATTTTTTACGCAAAATTTAATACAAATTCTTTGACTTTTTCAATTCTTCCATTGTAAAAATCGCCGAGCTCAGAAAAACACGTCGAACCTTAGCGACTACCACAGACAAAGTAAACAGTGAATATAGCTGAAAATTTCATCATACTTTAGGGGCATGTATACCAACACAATAAAAAAAAAATTTTTGACAATCAGACACTCCAGACCCGCGAAATTTAATTATTAGTAATTCCGGGTACTTTTTGAACAGACCATGTATATATATAAACTACGTGCGGCCCGCCATAAAATTTTGAAAACCAAATTGGCCCGTGGGTTAAAAAGGTTGCTCGCCTTTGAATTATATAATTCATAATAACAATATTCATTTGTCCATATATTGTTAACACAAACAAACTGGAAGTTTTATGCATACAGAAATATGGTATAATTCAATAAGTAAGTTTTTAAAGTGGTTATATAAAGAAAACTGTTCAATCTCACTGAAAATTAACATAACATTTTATAAAACAATTCAGTAGTGTATACTTAAAATTTATATTGAGATCTCGTGAACTAAATCACAGTGCTCACTACCCAAAAAACTAACAATAAAAGGAAATACTTTCGTTATGGATTATCAAAGATTACCGTTTATCTGCCAATACCAAAGTCATAAGAATCAAGGTTATAGCTGGTTATACATCTTTTCCCCTCTACCTTCAAATATTGTTGTTGAACGATGCTAAACTTTACTGATTTTTGTGATATTGGTGGTGGACTTAACCCCGGATCTTCATATATTACTATCCATTCTTCAATGAATTCATGGAAATTTTTTCCAGTTTATTTTTCAAAATTAGTGGAAAATAACCATTAGTGAATTATATTTTACATTGCATTATCCAATGATTGTTGAAGTTTTTCATCTTTTTCAATTTGTAGAGTGGTTAAATAAAACATGAACGATACGTGACTGTGTCTATAATGCATGGATTTTGACATATAGTTTGGAAGGAATTCCATCAAAATTGTAGTGAATCATTTTTCTGCTATACTTGTTCTAGTACCCGAACCGTCGAGACATTTAATTGAATGCGAGCGATGCAAACATTATAATCAATTTTCAAAATATTTTATTCCAGAGAAATTGTAATTTTGTGCATTTTTACAGGTGTGTGTTCCAAAGTTATATTAT
Organism: Ctenocephalides felis; assembly: GCF_003426905.1. Taxonomy (NCBI): domain Eukaryota; kingdom Metazoa; phylum Arthropoda; class Insecta; order Siphonaptera; family Pulicidae; genus Ctenocephalides; species Ctenocephalides felis. The sequence goes on along the minus strand of NW_020539725.1, from coordinate 639,506 downwards.
CAACGGAACCTTCTTATTTAAGTAGTAGTCTGTTATATATGAGAATAAGTTATTCGACAAAATGTCCACTTTGATCGATTCCAAATTTAGGTTTTTAATTTAAATAATCTCAATAAAATAATGATATAATCTAAAAAATATTTTATAAATACTAATAAATATAAAATTATGCAACTGAGACTGGCCCAATTTGGACAGCCATTTTAACGTTTTACCCCGAATTGTTATATATCAATATAAAATAGACATTTCATCCTTATGAATTTGATTGAACATATATATATATATATATATATATATACATTTTCAACATGAGTACATATTGTGATAAATTTCAATGTGTTTATTTTGATTTTACTTTATTGCAACCGTCTATCCAAATTAGAGGCATCTTTTTCATTACCATGACTTGTATATAGTATGCTTGGAAAGTAAATTAAAAAGACCCGATAAATAACAGCATTTGTATCTGAACAACATAAGGAAAAATCTGTAAAAAAAATTATTATTATCATGTGGAACATGTTTAACTATTTTAATTTTTTCATTGCAAATTGGAATGCTGGAAAAACTTCTTTCTATGCATTAGAAGGCCTATTTGGATGATGAAATCATGTAATATATTGCAAGTTTGTACTGCTGATACTTTTCATTCTTCTGTGATATTTGTTGCCTTCTGTGAACTGTGACATTTGTCAAACCCTAAAAATATAAATGTAATAAACCATATAACTACAAAACTCATTCTAGTATTGTAATGAAGAATTTGTATTGTAAATAGATTGTACTGTATATATTTGATATGATTACTTCCATATCTATTCAAACTGTACTTATGTGGATGTCACATGACGTAGTGTGAGCTTTATAAGCAAATTTCAAACAACCTTGTTTCCGAAGATCTTGTATTTGTATGTACATTAATTGAGATTTTTATGAATATGATGATGTCGCTATCTATTATAACTTGCAATAAGTGATTAGACAAAAATGTCTATGGTGTCCCCTTCGATGTATTCCAAATTTAGGATCTTAATTTGAATTGCGCTATATTTTTATTCAATTTATATAATAGAAATAATTGATCATAGATGAAAAGGTAGAAATAAATGATTCTATTAATACAACAATATTCTAAGTATATTGGAACAATGCAAATAAATGAAATAATTGTGTACTTTCTTACGAAAGAGTAGTCATTTCAAACTCAATTATTAGGGTTAAAAATTAAAAAAAAAAACATATACCATAATTACGTTACAGTATTCTGTAGTCATTAACAAACTTATTAACACCAGAAACACCGCCGAATTTAAGCACAGTTAAAAATAAAAGATAAAACTATTTCAAGTCTACTTCTCGTAATTGCGGGATACTCACGGAATTACGTTCACTGGTTCAGTTGTGTGAACCTAATTGCGGGAGTCACGAAATTGACAATTTCTTGACAAATATATGCTCGATTTAACTATAAAACTAATCTCTTATTATTACTGATAATAATTTATATTTGAATATAACACATATTTGAATTGATTAAGCTTATCGGAATCGAATAAAATCCTTAAGCAATAGAACCGTCACATAACCTAACTCTCTAACGACTCTAACAAGCTAGTACGAAATGGCGATCGGGTTACGACCAATGCTTTCAAAAGCTTTTTACGGCTTTAAAAACTAATATTCAAATTCGAAAATCGTACTATTTTATTAGGATTCAAATTATAATTGATGTGCTATTGAATAAAATTATTATTTATTGACCGTTTTCTTATTTTGCGATCAATATGAAAAACTCCCGTAATAATGTACTATCCCGGAATAGTGTACATTTACCTTACTTCGTCATTGTAGAAATGTGATTTTTTATGTCTTTCAAAAATTTGTTAGTTGGACCTTTTTACACCATAGACGGGGTAACTTAGAACATGCTTGGAACGGCCAGGTGGCAAACTGGTCTAATTTTAATCTTAGTCATATTTTAATTTTAAAGGTATTTTACAAAATAATTACACTTTTAACTATGTTACAAAACTACCAAAGGAAGAAAATACTTTTATTATGGATTTTCAAAGATTACCGTTTATTCCCCGATAACACAAATAAAAAATAATATAAACTAGAAAATGTTTTATGATTACCTATGAGTATATAAATATACAAATAAGATCTTTTAGAGCACCGTATTTGAGAAAAATATGATTTGCAAAAAAAGAGTGCCACAAGTTCAAAAAATGCATTTTTATATTAACATTTCAAAAAAGTTGATATTTTGAATCTCTAACAACACTTGCAGCCCGTTTTCTAACGTTTTTATATATAAATAAAACTACAAACAAAACTACTTACTACAATTTAATCATAATTAAATAATATTTGCATTAAACATCCTATTAAACGTAATTGAACATCATCTGTCAAAAACGTATTAGCCACCGTCCATTGTTTCATTTCAACTACTCTTATAAAAAAAAATTCAAATTAAAAATGTAAAGTTTTTACGCGATTTTGAAATAATATCTCACCTTTTCGACCATATCTGGAATTGCACAAATTTTTCAAGACTAAGACTGGCCAAATCGATTTAGCCGTTCTCGAGTTTTACTGAATCATTTGATCTAGAGCTCCATTTTTATACATAAGACTAGCTGACTCGGCAAACGTTGCTAAGTTGCTAAGTAAGGTATATTCTAAACAATTTCTAGAGAAACAAAAAAATTAATACTTTAAGTATATAAGGATGTGTTGTTTTAATGCTATATACGAGGAATTATCAAAAAAAATAAACCCCATTAGTTTGTCTATATTTTGTCAATACAATCAAACTGAAAGTTTTTTACACTTTCTATAGAAAACATGGTATAATCCAATCCAAGTTTTTTTTGGTCTTTCGACTTATTGATTATGTTTCAAGTTTTTCAGATTCTTTTTGATTCTGGATTTTGTGTTTAATTGTAAATAATACTACTGAGATTATACAAAATTTTCAAATTTTTGCGAGGAGAGAATATAGAAAATGAATTAAGTGTTCCTTCTTTGACCTGCGTTTTGAAAAGTTTCAAGTAACATTTAATGATTTAAAGTAAATTTAAGAAAAAGTATATATGTAGAGCAGCCACAAAGGTCCAATTTGATTTTGAGAAAATAATAATTATACTATAAAAATCAAACCAATTATATCACAACAAATAACACATTTCAAACGAACAATTATTTGACTACGTTTAGTAAAACTGTCAGCTACATCATCATTGTAGAAATGTGCTTTTTTCTGTCTTTCAAAAATTTGTTTTTTTTACCATATAGGCGGGGTAACTTGGAACGGCCAGGTTGCAAAAAGGTTTAATGTTTTATTTTAATTTTAAAGGTATTTTTTAAAATAATTACATTTTTAACTTATGCTAAAAAACTACCAACGAAAGAAAATACTTTTATTTTGGATTTTCAAAGATTACCGTTTATCTCCCGATAGCAAAGTCATAAGAATCAAGGTTATAGCTGGTTATACATATTTTTTCCTCAACTTTCAAATATAGTTGTTAAACAATGCTTAACTTTACTCCATCGGTGGTGAACCTTTTTAACCCCGGACCTTCATATATTACTATCTATTCTTCGATAAATTCTGGGAAATTATAACTGGGAAAATGTTATTCGACAAAATATCCATTTGATGGATACCAAATTCAGGTTCTGAATTCAAATAACATAAATAAAAAATAATATAACCTAGAAAATGTTTTATAAATACCAATGAGTATATAATTATATTATGTAAATCAGATCTTACCGAACACCGTGTTTTAGAAAAATTTGCCAAAAAGTGCATTTTCATATTAACATTTCAAAAAGTTGATATTTTGAGTCTGTAGTAACAGTTGCGGCCCGTTTATTAACGTTTTTGTATATAAATAAAACTACAAACAAAACTACTTACTACAATCTAATCATAAATAAATAATATTCACGTAAAACATCCTATTAAACGTAATTGAACACCATCTGTCAAAAACTTTTGACATTTCACGTATTAGCCACCGTCCATTGTTTGATTTCAATTACGCTTCAAAATTATCAAATTATAAATCTAAAGTTTTTACGCGATTTTGAAATAATATCTCACCTTTCCGACCTGGATTGGCACGAATTTTTCAAGACTAAGACTGGCCAAATCGGTTTAGCCGTTTTCGAGTTTTACCGAATCATTTGAGCGAGAGCTCCATTTTTATATATAAGATAAGCAAGCCCTAATCAATAATAATATAATTATTTCAAGCTCTTGTCTCTGTGTGAAAAAAGATTAAAAAACGCAGTGAGCAAACACTTGAGAAATAAATAAAAACCTCGTATAAAATCAAAATAAGCATTCTTATTAACATTTAAATATTGTTGATGTCAACATTATAATTAGGTTCTTATGCTGCTAACGCTTTAATCACTGTGGAAATATTTAATTAAACATTTGAAGACGTTTATTAAATTTATTTACTTCATTATTCGGTTACACTTGATTACAACTTAATACACAATTAATATATTGAAGCGAAGACTGATGTGAAGTGATTGGAAACTTAGAATGAACGGTTGGTTCCGTCATCCTCAAGCTTTTATAACCTATGATGATGACGTAACTATCCTTCCAGAAATGTTCGTTAGGAATGATTCAACTTGTTTATTATAGACGCAATTTTGTGGTTTGTCATCGAAGAAACCGTTATTCTGACTGCACGTGCGTCTTATCTCTGATACAATCTTTGCATACTTTGTTGCAAGGCTATGAGCTGTGACTGTGAGTCAACAACGTATATATTGCGTCTTTCATATTGACTGTTATACTTATTAGAATTTAGTTTATTTTAATTTTATATTGATTAGAATTAGAATTTATATTATTATTTATAATTATTGTAAAGGGGTGGATAGCACTACAATATATATATATATATATATATATATATATATATATTTTCAATAAGCATTAAATATTAAAATTAAAAGAATAACAACACTATCTAACACTTTAACACTGAACACAAACTGTTTCAACTTGCCAAACCATTTTACATATGAGTAGGCGATTCATCAGTCATCATGAATAATATTGTGTGAGAAGCCATTTTAAATCAAGTGCTATTAACCAAAAATTTTCAAACTAAAAACGTAGAGTTTGAAATATTATCTCACCTTTCCGACCATCTGTGGATTGGCACGAATTTTTCAAGACTAAAGCCCGGTGCACACGACGCCAGTTTTCATGCTGGACAGTTTTTGTTTGTTTGTTACTCTAGCAACGACATGATAAATCATAATTTACGATCTTGCGCGACATAATTTGCGATCTGTATGGCATCGTGCCTTAAGGCAAATTGCTGGAACTTCCCGTACCGTAACGAAATGATCGAGGAATATTAAATGTTTTAAAATAGATTATTATAAATATTGTAACATTGTCTAATATTTATAAGAATTATATAAACTGAATTGGAAAGTTGAAATTATTTGTTTAAAGTATATTAGAACAGAATTAAAATAAAAAGCTGAATTATTTTCGATATACAAAAAAAATTTTTTTTCGAAAAATTTGAAACAAGAAATTTTTTCTCCAAAATCAATTATTTCGTTAAAACAAGCTGAAAGTTCTTTGAATCATTTAAATCGGACGCTTAGTTCTCTCAAAAACTGCCATTTTTTGCGCATTTAGCTCTGTATCTTGGACAATGGAAATGCCTGGACCTGCCTTTTCCAAAAACTAATCAGCACATCTCAAAATTTGAAGAAAAAAACATTTATTTTTTTAATTATCGTCGATCTCCAACGGCACAAAAAAGGCCCTGCACTGCTGCAGTGATTCCGGCCTTCTACGTGGATCGAATCCAAAAAAAATTCGTTAAACTAGATAATATTGTCTGTAAAATGAACTACGATAAAACAAAAATCAAAAATTGATTAAATGGCGGCGTTTTTTAAAAAAAAGTTTTTGGACTGCCAAAATTCGATTTTTGATCCTATCAAAAAATCGATAGTTTATTTTACGGAGAACTATATATAGAACATGTACAAAAAAAATTGATAGTGATCGGATCATTTGTTTTTGAGTAATCGCTGCAGCAAATTCGAAAAATGCTGTTTCGAGAAAAACGCGTTTAAAGATAAAATGATCGTTATACTATATACTATATATATATACTCTTTAAATGGCTGTGACTCAAAAATTTTTTAAGATATCGATTTAAAATTTTGGTACGTTATTTTTAAAGGTATAACCTATCGAAATATGAAAAAATTGAAAATTCGACTTTTTGAAAATTTCACACTAGTTGTGCCCCTTTTTTATCTTTATTATTTTTTAATTATTATTATTTCACTTAATTTCAATCAGATGTGATACATACATGTTTTTGTTTACAATTCATACAGTTCTCTGTTTGTAGGCTTATAAGCATTAGTGTATTTTAGACCTATAAAATATAAATTGTGAAATTCACAGTATATATTTATAATAATCTATTTGAAAATGCACGAAATTAATATTAATCATAAAATAAGTGAAAATCTGGCGCAAAATTCTTGCTCGCCAGAAATCCTGTTACGATAGAAATTATGTTACAAGGAATACTGGCGTCGTGTGCACCGGGCTTAAGACTGACTCATTTGATCGAGAGCTCCATTTTTATATATCAGATACTGTAACATTGTCTAATATTTAGAAGAATTATATAAACTGAATTTCAAAGTTAAAAATATTTGTTTAAAGTACATCAGAACTTAAGTCAGAATTACAATTAAAATCTGAATTATTTTCGATATACCAAAAAAATTAAACCAAAAAAATTATTTTTTTCAAACAATTATTTTGTTAAAACGATGTGCTGATTAGTTTTTGGCAAAGGCAGGTACAGCGGTTACGGAGATATGGATCAAAGAGTGCAGAAATCACAAATCGAGGTTTTGAGAGAACGGAGTATCCGATTTGAATGATCTAAAAAACATTCAATGTGTAATGATTATGAGAAATTTTTTTAACGATATGAGAAGATAATTTTAACTCTTCAATTTAGTTTTTATAATCTTATAAATATTAGACATTGTAACAGTATTCATAATAATCTATTTGAAAACATTCAATATTCCTTGAACATTTCGTTACGATACGGGCAATTTGCCTTAAGGCACGATGCCATACACCACTAGTATTTAACATCCCGTAGGATAAGTTATTGTAGTCGTCCAAAAATTGAAATTGAAAATTTTTACATTTTTTCACGTTTTGAAGGTTTCTGAACATTTTGGCATACCTCAGAAAAAATAGATATGTGTGTGTATGTATGTATGGATTGGCAAAGACAGCTCTAGCCATTTCAAAGATACAGAGCTAAATGTGCAAAAATGGCAGTTTTTGAGCGAACGAAGCGTCCGATATGAATTATTCAAAGAACTTTCTGCTTGTTTCAACAAAATAATTGCTTTTGGGAAAAAAATCGTTTTTTTTTTCTAAAATTTTTTTTTGTGTATTGAAAATAATTTAGATTTTATTTTTAATTCTGTTTTAATATACTTTAAATAAATAATTTCAACTTTGCAACACAGTTTATATTATAAATATTCTTCGATCATTTCGTTACGGTACGGAAAGTTCCAGCAATTGGCCTTAAAACACGATGCCATACACTACTAGTTTTATTTTAATCGATGTGCCGGGAATCATTCCCAAACCTTAAAGATCAAAATCTCAACTGTAATATACGATTGGTAAAGCAAATATGACCTGATCAATTTAGTGCAGTGGTAATAGATACAGCTACAAAAAGTAACCCAGCGCAAATTGAGAAGAAAATCCATGAAAAATACAATAACTATTTGGAAGATATAATTTGAAAATTGTGCTGATTAGTTTTTGATAAAGATCGGCACGGCCGTTTTTTTCATCACTGAGTGCTAATTTTTTTTGACTATTTTAATAAAACTTCATGATGGAGTTTGCATCAAAACCTTACATTCGTTATCCAAAGGTAATGCTTGATTTTTGACTAATATTTAATCAGTAGAAGGAACACGGTAGTGCTAAGACGTCAGTAGTTAGGACAAGATTTGCTCGACTCATGCCCAATGGTAAACCCTCCAAAATAGAGCATAAGGATGTTATTAACGACATTTCTATTGAAAATTACGAATACGTCTTGTCGGCAGGGACAATGATTACTTCTAATGAGCGAATGAGCGCAACATACCCAACATTTTATGTCTGCTCGTTCCACAGCTACTAATCTATTATGTATTAAACAATTTCTAGCTGAGAATCTTGACATTAACGGACAAGTTGATGTAGTTTACACTGATTTTAGTAAAGCATTTGATAAAATAGATCATAATATACTTCTTTCTAAATCTAAAACTGGTTTTAATACTTCACTTACTTATTTCTTTAAAAGCTATCTTCAAAATCGTAAACAGTTTGTTTTTCTTAACGGATTTTTGAGTAACTTTGCAACTGTCAGCTCGGGTATGCTCCAGGGGTCCACCCTTGGTCCTCTTTTATTTAATATTTTTATTAAAGATATATCAGAAGTAATTAATTGTCCTCATCTATTGTTTCCAGATGATCAAGTTATATCTTAAAATAAACTCCATAGATGACTGCCTAGTAATGCAGTCTCAACTAAATTCATTTCATTCCTGGTGTGTTCAAAATAAACTGAATCTGAATATTTCTAAATGCAAAATTCTTAGTTTTACAAACAAGCGCGTTCCGGCGCATTTTGATTATAAATTTCTGACTACTGCATAGAAAGATGTGATAACATATCTGACTTAGCCATTGTATTTGATTCTAGTTTGACTTTTACAGATCACATATCTAATATATGTAACAAGGCGCAAAAATCATTAGGAATAATATTAAGAAACTGCAAAAAAATTGAATCTAATATGTCACTAATTAGCATATACTATGCGATTGTTCAAAGAAAATTTCGAAAATATCTAAAAGAGAAAGTTCAAAGAAAATTTCTAAAATATCTATATTTTAAAACGCACAAAATTTACTCTGAACGTGGTTTTGACCACAATATTTTACTTAATGCATTCTGAGTATCATCTCTTGCTACACGTGGTTTCACTGATAGTATTTTGTTCCTGTATAAACTATGTAATAATGCCATAGATCATCTTCAAATTCTAGACCAACTATCCTTTAACGTTCCTAGACTCTCATCATAAACTAAAATGTTTTTCAAATAACCTACTCCTAAGACTAATTCTCTATTAAACTCACCTATGGTGCTAATGTCCTCCAATTTCAACACAATTAATAAAGACTTCGATATTCACAATACTTTAGTAAAACAATTAATTACCATCTGTACAAGTTAATCTTGATATTTTGTCACGAATATGTTGTATATAATTTAGTTTTACCGTTAAGAATTTGATAGTTTTTTATTTATGTATGTATAGTTTTGGTATTGTTATGTTATGAATTATATTATGTTATGTGTTGTTATATCATATATTAGTATATTTGTATTATTATAATATGTATTAATAAAATTGTATTTTTAAGTCCTCCTGGGGCTACTCTGTGGGCTATATGATAAATAAAATTTATGACTAGCAATCCGAATACAGATTCTATAAGCTAATATGTGATGTATACACAAAATAAAAATTAAATAAAGTAATTAAAATAATTAAAATAAATAAATAATAAAGATGCAAAAATAAAGATTATAAATAAATATAAAAATATAATTATAAGCAAATTAGGAAAAATAAGTACGTTAGGATTGCCTCCATTGAGTTAATCCTAAGTGAAGAAAGTCAGGCAGAGATTACATGGTCAGATCGGCGGGCCATTTTCTTTTAAGTCTTTGGTTTGTATTTTCTCTCACAAGTGGTTTTAGTAATTTATTGGTATGTGTTGCAATTTTGTTAAGATGCGTGCAGACTTTATTCTTGGTGACGTCTATTATATATGGTATTTTTAGGCCATGATGTATCATATGATTACTTACAAACCATTAAAACTTTGTTATACAGTGAAAGTTTTGACTTTCTGCCTAAAAGCCAATTTAGCTGTTGCATTTTTAGTTTTATTTGTTGTATTTTATTGTTTATATGGAATCTCCAGATGAACTTGGAATGTAAGTGCAGGCCTAGGTACTTAATCACGTTGTTTTCGGGAATTTCGTCACCGTCAAGCGTTACTTTTGGACAACTTTGTTTCCTGAGCGCGAATGTTATATGTTGTGATTTTGTTTGATTAATTTTTATTTACCAGTTTTTGGACCATTCATTTATTTAATCAGGATGATATTGCGGTTTAAAAGATGCATCGGTTGGATCTTTTGCGACTGCCAAAACAGCAATATCGTCCGCAAACGTGCAGCAGGGTGTGTTTCTCAATGTGGGAAAGTCATTAGTGTAAGTAAGATAAAGGAATGGCCCCAAAACACTGCCCTGGGGGACTTCTGCATTCATTACTTACGGCTCAGTTGAAGTATCGCCAACCTTGATTTGAAATTTTCTCCGAGTAGGATAGGATTCAAATAAAATCTTGTATGCTGGCAATAAATTTCCAATTTTGTATAAAAGGCATTCATGCCAAACTTTATCAAATGCTTGGCTCACGTCTAAGAAAGCAGCAGAGCAGTATTTGCTGCCTTCAAAAGCTTTATTAATGGTGTCCACTATTCGATGACACTGTTGTGTAGTTGTGTGTCCGCTGCGAAAGCCAAAACGGTGGTCAGGAATTAGGTTAGTAGTCCTGGTGATGTTTGCTAGCAGAAGTCTTTCGAATATTTCAGATGTTATTGGAAGCAGACTTATTGGTCTATATGAATTGACTTTGTTCGGATCTTTTCCTACCTTTGGGATCAGTTTGACCGTAGGGGTTTTGAATAATATCGGCCAATAATTGAGCCTAAGAATTGCGTTAAAGATGTAAGTAAGTAAAATAAATCCTTCTCTGGGAAGTTCTTTAAGCATTATGCTTGAAATTGAATCTATACCCACAGCTTTTTGGTTTTTAAGGCGTTTAATTTAATTATAAACACTTTTCACGCTGAAGAATCTAGTTTTGTTATGGTCTGAGGTTGTGTTTTCAGAATTAGAAATATTAAAATTTGACTTGATATCATTAACCGAAAATACAGATGATAGATAATTAGCAAACACGTTTGCTTTTTCAGAGTCACTTCTTGCCCAAGAGTCGGAAGTGTTTAATGTTATGGGCGGGTGTTTATTTGCGGGTCTTTTTCTATTAGATAGTGGCTTCCATAAGCTGTTATCAAATCTATTAAATCAGGAAACATAGTTAGTAAAGTTAGTATTGTTCATTTCACTAATTTTAGTTCTCAACAAGTTATTCATTCTATTTAGTAGAGTCTTATCCTGTGGCGAGTGAGTGGTTTACCATCTTTTCCTAATCCTACGTTTCTCAGCTATTAGTTTCCTAATCTCTAGCATTATGTAGGGTCCTTTATTGGTGACGAAATTTTGCGGAGTACAAACTTTGACTGCATTCTGCAAAATTTGTTGAAAGTCGTTCAATGCGCCGTCTATATCGCTTGAACATTTTAGAGGCATATTTAAGTATACTTGGTCCTTAATAATATTCTTGTATAACACCCAGTCCGTTTTATGACTATGAAGTTTGCAACTTGTTAGTGTTTGTTTTAAATTTGAACTCACAGATGCAATGGCTGGAAAGTGGTCCAAACTTAGGTCGTAATTTGACTTAACTTCGATGCATTTATTGTCAATGCCGCCCGAAATGAAAAAATCGAGTAAGTCAGGTATTCTTGCCGGATCACTAGGTCAATAGGAAGGAGTACCTGTGGATATCGTAACAAAGTTGTTATGTTGAGTTATAAAATTAATTTTTTTTCCTTTTGGGTTAGAAATACGAGATCCCTAATTTGGGTGTTTAGTATTGAAGTCGCCTCCAGCTAAAATTTGGGCCCCAATGTGTTAAAGAATTCTTGAAACTGCTCCCTTTTATTATTATGTCTTGGAGGACAATATACAACGGAGATAGCCAACTCATATGGCAATGTTTGAACTTTTACAGAAGTCGCTTCAATATAATCTCTGTTGAATTGGTCCATTTCATAATTTTATAAATATTATTTTTAATAATAACGGCTGTACAACCCTGTGGTTTTCCGTTTGGGTGCGGAGTGTGGTAAACGGTGTAAAAAGGAATATTGTAGTGGGAATATTTAGTAAAGTGCGTTTTGCTAATTAATAAAACGTCTATTTTATTTATTGACAAAAATATAATTACCTCATTTCTGCGTGCGAGAAGCTCATTGGCGTTCCATATTGCTATTCTAAGAAATTTAGCCATTTTTATTTAATTTTGTTTATAAGTGTAGATAACATGTTCACAATCATATTATTTTGTTGCATCATTTGTTGAAACATGGATTTGAATTCCGGTAAGAACTGCGATAATAGCATATCTACCTAATTTGTGCTCGAAGCCTCTTATTGTTTGAGTACATGTGAAAAACTCGCATGTTGTGCAAAAACCGGTTTGTGTGTTTTGATTGTGGCGGCGTAGCTTCGTTTCAAGGATACTCTTCTAGGGTCACTTACCGAACCAGGTAGCAACGTTTGATTATTGATATGGCTGGTAGGTGCAGTTTGATTGTTGTTATTATTATTAACTGACGTCGATCCGTATTTGAGTGAATACAATTCTAGATATCGTTTACAGCCTTTATATTTAGACGTGTGGCCTACAGTATTACACACGGCACAGGTTGGAACCGTATCTTCATCTAGAGGACAATCTTTGAGTTCGTGATTCTCGGCTCAACGGGAACATGTAAACATCCGGTTGCAGTACCGTTTTGTATGATTTAATTGTTGGCAGCGTTTACGGACATTTGGCGGTTCAATTTTAATTATGCTATTTTGGAATTTGTCCCCTTTGTAAATGTCTTTGTTGTTAGGTGCTGGTTCAAAGTCTATGAAGGACATATTACGCTGCTGTTTTATGTGTGGGTTGCGCAAATTCAAAACATTTCTTACCTTATGAACGTATTCATTACGTTTAACAACGTATTAATGTTTTGTTGTAACGTTGACTGGTATGGTTGATTGTGCGTGAGTTGATTGCTGGAGGTACTTGCCATGGTCACAGATTCGGTGTATAAGGATGTGTTGTTGAATGCTATATACAATGAAGTATTATAATAACAATAAACCCCATTAGTTTGTCTAGATTTTGTCAATACAATCAAACTGGAAGTTTTATACACTTTCTATAGAAAACATGGTATAATCCAATCCAAGTATTTTTGGTCTTTTGACTTATTTTTTACGTTTCAAGTTTTTCATATTTTTTTCGGATCCTGAATTTTGTGTATAATTGTATATACTACTGAGCTTATAAAAAAAAATCAATTTTCTGCGAGAAGAGATTTTTTTTTTTTTTTTTTTTAATTTCAATAATTATTACAACTGCTAATTTATTAACATCAAGTAATATTGATAAATAATAATATAAATTTAAATAAATAAAAGAGCAAAGGATAAAATTTACATAAAAATAATATCCGTAATATGATTTAATGTAAAATATAAGCAAATAATAATAAAAATAAGATTAATAAATAATATAAATAAAATTTCAGAATAATAAAATAATACTAGAAATATAATAAAATATAACAAAATAACAATAATAGAAATAGTAAGATAATATTAATAATAATAATAATAATAATAATAAATATAATAATAGTAATAATAATAATAATAATAATAATAATAACAATAATAATAATAATAATAACAATAATAATAACAATAATAATAATAATAATAATAATAATAATAATTTACAAATTTATAAGATCGTTTGAAATTTTTCGTTTTAGTCTTGTTGGGCGCGCTTCTGAGTATACTTTGTTGGCCAAGTAATTTGGGTGCCCGTCTATTCTTTTTTTGTAGATGTTTGTTTTTTGTTGAATTTCTTCATTTACTGTCATTATGTTGCTGTCCTGGTGAATCAGCCAGTTGGGAACGTACCTAGGTGCATTCAGTGCCTGCCTTATGATCTTGTTCTGCACTCGCTGAATAATCTGTAGATTGTTTTTTTTGGCGGTGCCTCATAGTTGAATCCCATAAGACCACACTGGTTTAAAAATACATTTATAAATAATTAACTTGTTATTCGTCGATAGTTCGGAACGTTTATTTAGTAGCCAGTAATGTTTTTTGAATAGTTCATCAATCTGCTGTTTTTTTCTTGTTAATGTGAACTCTCCAGTTCAATTTTGTGTCTAGGTGTATTCCGAGATATTTTACGCTATCTTTTACTGGGATTTCCTGTCCATTTAACTTAATTGTAGGGCATATACCAGTACGCAGCGTGAAAGTGATATGCGTAGATTTTGAGCCGTTTGTCATAATTCTCCATAAAGAAAGCCATTTTGTAGCAATATCTAGATGTTCTTGTAATAGTTGCGAAGATATTGCGGGATCTTTATTGGAGGAAATGATACATGTATCGTCAGCAAATGTCGACACGCTTGTTCCGGAGTATAAAGGAAAATCCGCTCTGTATATAAGAAATAGAGTTGGAGAAAGGACGCTTCCCTGGGGCACCTCAGAAAGGATCTTTCTTCTGGTCGACTCCTCGTTGTTAATGTCGACGAAAAATTCCCTATTTTCAAGGAACGATTTTATTATTGAAAATATCGATTCTGATAAACAGAGTTTTAGTTTGTACAACAAACCAGTGTGCCATACTTTGTCAAATGCTTGCGCAACGTCTAAAAACACAGCCGAACAATATTTTTTTGCATGGAACGATTCGTTAATTATATTTACTAGGCGATGTACCTGTTCTATGGTTGAGTGTTGTTCTCTAAAGCCAAATTGGTGATTTGGAATTAGGTTTTGATTCAACAATTCTGACTTAATGCGTTGGAGTAATAATTTTTCAAATATCTTCGAAACACAAGGAAGTAGGCTTATTGGTCTATAGGAAGACAATAAATGAGGATCTTTCCCAGGTTTAGGTATAAGAATAATTTTAGCTATTTTCCAAGCTTGAGGGAACACTTTTAATCTAAGAATTGAATTGAATATTATTGTTAATAATCTAAATCCCTTTTCTGGCAGTTCTTTTATCATTTTTATCGTAATTTTATCTGGTCCAGGAGATTTATTAGGATTTGCAGCCTTGACATAATTTTTCAATTCGGTCACCGTTATGCGTTTTACTATTTGGCCTGGTATAGATTCATTCTGTAAACAATTATGAATAAAATCTTCATCATTTACGTTGCAACTGCGGGGATGAGGCTGGAATGTATTTTTCAAGTGTTCTGAAAATTCTTCCGATTTTTCTTCTGAACTTCTTGCCCAGGAACCATCAAGTTTACGCACTGGAGGTATATGTACTATCGGCCTTTTTAATCTCTTCGTTGCTTTCCAAAGAGAATAATTTGTGTCTTTAGTGGATGAAAGATTAGTTAAATAATTTTTAAGGCATTCATTCTTATATTCATATAATAAAGTCTTAAGATTCCTGCAGGCACAGTTAAATTTGTTTTTATCGGTCGGTGATCTTGTGGTTTGCCATATTTTTCGCAATTTGCGTTTTTGAGCTATAATTTTTTTAATGTTAATAGGATAATTAGGTTTGCTACATGCATTTGAATGTTTAGTAGATTTTTGAGCTGCTGATGATAGTAGAATTGTGAAGTTTGTTATCGCCAAGTTTAGATCCTGTTCATTTTTAAGAGGTATGTTGCAAGAAATTTTTTCATCAATTATCTTTTGGAATAATGACCAATTAGTAAATCTATTTGTGAGAAAATATGAATTTTGATTTACTTCTGAAGTTGTTGGCAAATGATCAGAATTTAAATCTAAATTTGATTTGATATCTAAACAATTATTGTTAACGCCTTTAGTTATGAAAAAATCTATTAGATCGGGGATTTTGTTAAGATCTGTTGGCCAATAAGTAGGCTCGCCGGTGGATATTGGCTTAAGATTGTTTTTTTCCATCGATTTATAAAGTTCTCGACCCCTAGGAGTGATCAGTCTAGAACCCCAGAATGTGTGCTTAGCATTATAATTTCCTCCCGCTATAAATGAACTGCCCAGCGTATTAAAAAAAATTATAAACTGATCTTCGGTAATCCTGTGTTTAGGCGGACAGTAAATGGCTGATAATACTAGCTGGTTATGCGATGGTATAGTAACTGAAATTGATGTTGCTTGAAAAAAGTCCTTCTGGAATGGTTCAGCCTCATGATGATTTATGTTAGCTTTTATAATAACCGCAGTTCCTCCATGAGGTCTTCCACTTGGGTGCGGAGTATTATAAACTATATAATTTGGTATACGTACGGAACTATTGTTGGTGAAATGTGATTCCGATATAAGCATGATATCTATATCGTTGATTGTTAAAAAATATTTAAGGTCTTGAGTGTGGTTACACAAGCCATTTGCATTTCATAAACAGATTGTTAGTTTGAAATACATGATTTGTTTGCTAGAATGGTTGTGAGTAAATTAAGCATAGTGCTCATTTGTTCAGTAAGTGTTTTTATCATTTCTTTCAATTCTGACAGATCATTGATATTATTAATGTTTATCGAACTCTGATTAGTAGTTGATGGAATGTCCTGATATTCAGGCAGTACAGTATTTACAGTACCTGGTTTAACACTTGAGGTTGAACCATGAATTGGTGATGTTCTCTGTCTTGGTGATGGAAATTTTTTCTCAAATTGTTCCTTATAGATTTTGCATCCCTTGTAGTTGGCAGGATGGTTAAGACCACATACAACACGCTTCACTTGGTCATTGATCTTGTCTTCCCATGAACACTTCTCTGTCAGGTGATTTTGTGCGCACTTCACACACCTCGGGGTCATGTGACAATAGTTCCGCGTATGGCCGTGCCTTTGACAGCGTGTGCACTGGGCGATTTCTTTAGTATATCGCTTAGCCTCGATTACTACTTTGGTTTTGTACAAAAATTCGATTTTGTAAAAATCTTTATTATTTGGTCGATGTTCCACAACATGGATGTTTTGTAAGCCCGTTCTTGAGGTTTGCGATGCGAACTACCTTGTGGCCTAGAGCCTGAATTTCCTCTTGTAGAATATTGACATCGGTACTGTGATGCAAATTTTTGACAACAATTTTAAAAGTCCGATTTCTTTTATCTTGAAAAGAATGCATTTGTGTGTCTCTTTCTTTCAATAATTTAATAATTTTATTATATAGTTGTGGGTTGTCAAGATTTATTCTCACTTTTGTATCATCAATAACTTTCAATTTATACAAATTTTTTGCTTCGCTTTCCAAAAGTACTGATAATGGTTTTATGTCTCGTACATCGTGTATAAATATAGGCGGCGGTCTATTGTGCACAGCTTTCGTTTCGGTCACTTCCTCAGTATCAGGACTGGCTAAAACTTCATAAAAGTTTCTTGTTGGTGTTGGGTTTAGCCAATAGTCTGAGGTTGTCGTTTTTATCGGTTGTGGATCATCGTTTTGGGTGCGTTTGAGTTTTTTATTTTTTATTTGAATCCAGTCTGAATCCTTAAACTGGTGTTTTCATTCAAATCAGATTGATTTTCTAAATTGATTACAGGTTCGGAAGAAGCTTGTGGAAGTGATTCGGTAATTGGTCCCTTATTTTTTGTTACCTTCCTTAACTTAATTTGGCGAATTTCTAAATCCATTTTTTCCCAGTCCATTATTGACGTTTCATTAGATTGATGGCTTTTGGTATTATTTTCCCCATTGGGAAACATTCGATGTCCAATCACTTATGCAATAGCTTATGCACTATTTACAGTTAAAATTAATGATATTTACTGTATTTATTTTTCAAAATTTATTTTCGCTTTTTCTATAATGACAAACTTTTGTTTTTGAAAATTTTCAATGAAAAGATGATGCGAGAAGAGATAGATAATGAATTACGTATTTCTTCTTTGACCTGCTCTTTGAAGTATTTCAAGTAACATTCGATAAATTAAAGTAAATTCAATAAAAATAATATATGCAAGGTGTAGGGCGGAGCACAAAGGTCCAACTTGACTTTGAGCACATATAAACTATATTGTGAAAACCATAACAATTATGTCACAACAAATAACACATTTCAAACGAACAATTATCTGACTACGTTCAGTAAAACTGCCAGCTACTTCATCATTGTAGAAATGCGATTTTTTTGTCTTTCAGAAATTTGTTTTCTGGACCTTTTTACACAATAGACGGGGTAACTTGGAACATGCTTGGAACGGCCAGGTGGCGAACTGGTCTAATTTTAATCTTAGTCTTATTTTAATTTCAAAGGTTTTTTACGAAACAATTACACATTTAACTATGCTAAAAAACTACCAACGGAAGAAAATACTTTTATTATGGATTTTCAAAGATTACCGTTTATTCGCCGAAAGCAAAGCCATGAGGATCAATGTTATAGCTGGTTATATATCTTTTTCCCTCTACTTTAAAATATTGTTGTTAAACAATGCCTAACTTTACTAGTTTTTGACACATTGGTTGTAGACCGTTTTAACCCCGGGCCTTCATATATTAGTATCTATTTTTCGATAAATTACGGGAAATTATAATTGGGAAAATGTTATTCAACAAAATGTTCCTTAGATCGATATCAGATTTAGGTTCTGAATTTAAATAACATAAATACAAAATAATATAACCTAGAAATTGTTTCATAAATACCTATGAGTATATAAATATACAAATGAGATCTTTCAGAGCACCGCGTTTGAGAAAAATATGATTCGCAAAAAAGAGTGCAACAACGTCAAAAATGCATTTTTATATTACCATTTCAAAAGAGTTGATATTTTGAGATTATACCAACACTTGCGGCCCGTTTTCTAACGCTTTTGTATATAAATAAAACTACAAACAAAACTACTTACTACAATTTAATCATAAATAAATAATATTCACGTAAAACATCCTATTAAACGTAATTGAACATCATCTGTCAAAAACGTTTGACATTTCACGTATTAGCCACCGTCCATTCTTTTATTTCAATTACGCTTCTACAAAAATTTTCAAATTATAAATCTAAAGTTTTTACGCGATTTTGAAATAATATCTCACCTTTCCGACCATGTCTGGATTGGCACGAATTTTTCAAGACTAAGACTGTCCAAATCGGTTTAGCCGTTTTCGAGTTTTACCGAATCCTTTGATCGAGAGCTAAATTTGTATATATAAGATAAGCAAGCCCGAATCAATAATAATAGTATTATTTCAAGCTCTTGTCTCTGTGTGAAAAAAAATTAAAAAAGGCAGTGAGCAAATACTTAGGAAATAAATAAAAACCTCGTATAAAATCAAAATAAGCATTCTTATTAGCATTAACTATATAAACTGAATTTCAGAGTTAAAAATATTTGTTCAAAGATTATCAGAACTTAAGTCAGAATTACAATTAAAATCTGAATTATTTTCGATATACAAAAAAAAATTAAACCAAAAATTGTTTTTTTTTTAAAGCAATTATTTTGTTAAAACGATGTGCTGATTAGTTTTTGGCAAAGGCAGGTACAGCGGTTACAAAGATATGGGCAAAGAGTGCAGAAATCACAAATCGAGTTTTTGAGAAAACGGAGTATCCGATTTGAATGATCTAAAAAACATTCAATGTGTAATGATTATGAGAAGAAGCGATTAATTTTTGACAAAGACAAGTCTAGCCATTTCGAAGATACAGAGCTAAATGTGCAAAAAATGGCAGTTTTTGAATGATTCAAAGAACTTTCTGCTTGTTTTAACAAAATAATTGCTTTTAAAAACAACTTGTTTCTTTTTTTTAATTAAAAAAAAAAAATTATATATTTTTGTACATCGAAAATAGTACAGATTTCAATTTTAAATCTGTCTTAAGTTCTAATATACTTAAAAAAAATAATTTTAACTCTCCAATTTAGTTTATATAATCTTATAAATATTAGACATTGTTACAATATTTATGATAATCTATTTGAAAACATTCAATATTCCTTGAACATTTCGTTACGGTACGGGCAATTTTCCTTAAGGCACGATTCCATACACCAATATATATTTAAAATCCCGTAGGGTAAGTTATTGTAGTCGTCCAAAAATCGAAAGTGAAAATTTTTACATTTCTTCACGTTTTGATGGTTTCTGAGCATTTTGGCATACCTCAGAAAAAATAGATGTGTGTGTGTGTATGTATGTATGGATTGGCAAAGACAGCTCTAGCCATTTCAAAGATACAGAGCTAAATATGCAACAATGGCAGTTTTTGAACGAACAAAGCGTCCGATATGAATTATTCAAAGAACTTTCTGCTTGTTTCAACAAAATAATTGCTTTTGAGGAAAAAATCGATTTTTTTTTCTAAAATTTTTTTTTGTATATTGAAAATAATTTAGATTTTATTTTTAATTCTGTTTTAATATACTTTAAACAAAAATTTCAACTTTGCATTACAGTTTATATTATAAATATTCTTTGATCATTTCGTTACGGTACGGCAAGTTCCAGCAATTGGCCTTAAAACACGATGCCATACACTACTAGTTTTATTTTAATCGATGTGCCGGGAATCATTCCCAAACCTTAAAGATCAAAATCTCAACTGTAATATACGATTGGTAAAGCAAATATGACCTGATCAATTTAGTGCAGTGGTAATAGATACAGCTACAAAAAGTAACCCATCGCAAATTGAGAAGAAAATCCATAAAAAATACAAGAACTATTTGGAAGATATAATTAACGGACAAGTTGATGTAGTTTAGACTGATTTTAGTAAAGCATTTGATAAAATAGATCATAATATACTTCTTTCTAAATCTAAAACTGGTTTTAATACTTCACTTACTTATTTCTTTAAAAGCTATCTTCAAAATCGTAAACAGTTTGTTTTTCTTAACGTATTTTTGAGTAACTTTGCAACTGTCAGCTCGGGTATGCTCCAGGGGTCCACCCTTGGTCCTCTTTTATTTAATATTTTTATTAAAGATATATCAGAAGTAATTAATTGTCCTCATCTATTGTTTCCAGATGATCAAGTTATATCTTAAAATAAACTCCATAGATGACTGCCTAGTAATGCAGTCTCAACTAAATTCATTTCATTCCTGGTGTGTTCAAAATAAACTGAATCTGAATATTTCTAAATGCAAAATTCTTAGTTTTACAAACAAGCGCGTTCCGGCGCATTTTGATTATAAAATTTCTGACTCCTGCATAGAAAGATGTGATAACATATCTGACTTAGGCATTTTATTTGATTCTAGTTTGACTTTTACAGATCACATATCTAATATATGTAACAAGGCGCAAAAATCATTAGGAATAATATTAAGAAACTGCAAAAAAAATGAATCTAATATGTCACTAATTAGCATATACTATGCGAATATTCAAAGAAAATTTCTAAAATATCTAAAAGAGAAGGTTCAAAGAAAATTTCTAAAATATCTATATTTTAAAACGCACAAAATTTACTCTGAACGTGGTTTTGACCACAATATTTTACTTAATGCGTTCTGCGTATCATCTCTTGCTACACGTCGTTTCACTGACAGTATTTTGTTTCTGTATGAACTATGTAATAATGCCATAGATCATCCTCAAATTCTAGACCAACTATCCTTTAACGTTCCTAGAATCTCATCATAATGTTTTTCAAATATCCTACTCCTAAGCTAATTCTCTATTAAACTCACCTATAGTGCTAATGTCCTCCAATTTCAACACAATTAATAAAGATATCGATATTCATAATACTTTAGTAAAACAATTAATTACCATCTGTACAAGTTAATCTTGATATTTTGTCACGAATATGTTGTATATAATTTAGTTTTACCGTTAAGAATTTGATAGTTTTTTTATTTATGTATGTATAGTTTTGGTATTGTTATGTTATGAATTATATTATGTTATGTGTTGTTATATCATATATTAGTATATTTGTATTATTATAATATGTATTAATAAAATTGTATTTTTAAGTCCTCCTGGGGCTACTCTGTGGGCTATGATAAATAAAATTTATGACTAGCAATCCGAATACAGATTCTATAAGCTAATATGTGATGTATATACAAAATAAAAATTAAATAAAGTAATTAAAATAATTAAAATAAATAAATAATAAAGATGCAAAAATAAAGATTATAAATAAATACAAAAATATAATTATAAGCAAATTAGGAAAAATAAGTACGTTAGAATTGCCTCCATTGAGTTAATCCTAAGTGAAGAAAGTCAGGCTGAGATTACATGGTCAGATCGGCAGGCCATTTTCTTTTAAGTCTTCGGTTTGTATTTTCTCTCACAAGTGGTTTTAGTAATTTATTGGTATGTGTTGCGATTTTGTTAAGATGCGTGCAGACTTTATTCTTGGTGACGTCTATTATATATGGTATTTTTAGGTCCTGATGTATCATATGATTACTTACAAATCATTAAAACTTTGTTATACAGTGAAAGTTTTGATTTTCTGCCTAAAAGCCAATTTAGCTGTTGCATTTTTAGTTTTATTTGTTGTATTTTATTGTTTATATGGAATCTCCAGATGAACTTGGAATGTAAGTGCAGGCCTAGGTACTTAATCACGTTGTTTTCGGGAATTTCGTCACCGTCAAGCGTTACTTTTGGACAACTTTGTTTCCTGAGCGCGAATGTTATATGTTGTGATTTTGTTTGATTAATTTTTATTTACCAGTTTTTGGACCATTCATTTATTTAATCAAGATGATATTGCGGTTTAAAAGATGCATCGGTTGGATCTTTTGCGACTGCCAAAACAGCAATATCGTCCGCGAAAGTGCAGCAGGGTGTGTTTCTCAATGTGGGAAAGTCATTAGTGTAAATAAGATAAAGGAATGGCCCCAAAACACTGCCCTGGGGGACTCCTGCATTCATTACTTTCGGCTCAGTTAAAGTATCGCCAATCTTGATTTGAAATTTTCTCCGAGTAGGGTAGGATTCAAATAAAATCTTGTATGCTGGCAATAAATTTCCAATTTTGTATAGAAGGCATTCATGCCAAACTTTATCAAATGCTTGGCTCACGTCTAAGAAAGCAGCAGAGCAGTATTTGCTGCCTTCAAAAGCTTTATTAATGGCGTCCACTATTCGATGACACTGTTGTGTAGTTGTGTGTCCGCTGCGAAAGCCAAAACGGTGGTCAGGAATTAGGTTAGTAGTCCTGGTGATGTTTGCTAGCAGAAGTCTTTCGAATATTTCAGATGTTATTGGAAGCAGACTTATTGGTCTATATGAATTGACTTTGTTCGGATCTTTTCCTACCTTTGGGATCAGTTTGACCGTAGGGGATTTGAATAATATCGGCCAATAATTGAGCCTAAGAATTGCGTTAAAGATGTAGGTAAGTAAAATAAATCCTTCTCTGGGAAGTTCTTTAAGCATTATGCTTGAAATTGAATCTATACCCACAGCTTTTTGGTTTTTAAGGCGTTTAATTTAATTATAAACACTTTTCACGCTGAATAATCTAGTTTTGTTATGGTCTGAGGTTGTGTTTTCAGAATTAGGAATATTAAAATTTGACTTGATATCATTAACCGAAAATACAGATGATAGATAATTAGCAAACACGTTTGCTTTTTCAGAGTCACTTCTTGCCCAAGAGTCGGAAGTGTTTAATGTTATGGGCGGGTGTTTAGTTGCGGGTCTTCTTCTATTAGATAGTGGCTTCCATAAGCTGTTATCAAATCTATTAAATCAGGAAACACAGTTAGTAAAGTTAGTATTGTTCATTTCACTAATTTTAGTTCTCAATAAGTTATTCATTCTATTTAGTAGAGTCTTATCCTGTGGCGAGTGAGTGGTTTGCCATCTTTTCCTAATCATACGTTTCTCAGCTATTAGTTTCCTAATCTTTAGCATTATGTAGAGTCCTTTATTGGTGACGAAATTTTTCGGAGTACAAACTTTGACTGCATTCTGCAAAATTTGTTGAAAGTCGTTCAATTCGCCGTCTATATCGCTTGAACATTTTAGAGGCATATTTAAGTATATTTGGTCCTTAATAATATTCTTGTATAACACCCAGTCCGTTTTATGACTATGAAGTTTGCAACTTGTTAGTGTTTGTTTTAAATTTGAACTCACAGATGCAATGGCTGGAGAGTGGTCCAAACTTAGGTCGTAATTTGACTTAACTTCGATGCATTTATTGTCAATGCCGCCCGAAATGAAAAATTCGAGTAAGTCAGGTATTCTTGCCGGATCACTAGGTCAATAGGAAGGAGTACCTGTGGATATTTTAACAAAGTTGTTATGTTGAGTTACAAAATTATTTTTTTTCCTTTTGGGTTAGAAATACGAGATCCCCAATTTGGGTGTTTACTATTGAAGTCGCCTCCAGCTAAAAATTTGGGCCCCAATGTGTTAAAGAATTCTTGAAACTGCTCCCTTTTGTTATTATGTCTTGGAGGACAATATACAGCGGAGATAGTCAACTCATATGGCAATGTTTGAACTTTTACAGAAGTCGCTTGAATATAATCTCTGTTGAATTGGTCCATTTCATAATGATATAAATATTATTCTTAATAATAACGGCTGTACCACCCTGTGGTTTTCCGTTTGGGTGCGGAGTGTGGTAAACGGTGTAAAAAGGAATATTGAAGTGGGAATATTTAGTAAAGTGCGTTTTGCTAATTAATAAAACGTCTATTTTATTTATTGACAAAAATATAATTACTTCATTTCTGTGTGCGAGAAGCCCATTGGCGTTCCATATGCTATTCTAAGAAATTTAGCCATTTTTATTTAATTTTGTTTATAAGTGTAGATAACATGTTCACAATCATATTATTTTGTTGCATCATTTGTTGAAACATGGATTTGAATTCCGGTAAGAACTGCGATAATAGCATATCTACCTAATTTGTGCTCGAAGCCTCTTATTGTTTGAGTACATGTGAAAAACTCGCATGTTGTGCAAAAACCGGTTTGTGTGTTTTGATTGGGTCACTTACCGAGCCAGGTAGCAACGTTTGATTATTGATATGGCTGGTAGGTGCAGTTTGATTGTTGTTATTATTATTAACTGACGTCGATCCGTATTTGAGTGAATACAATTCTAGATATTGTTTACAGCCTTTATATTTAGACGTGTGGCCTATAGTATTACACACGGCACAGGTTGGAACCGTATCTTCATCTAGAGGACAATCTTTGAGGAATCCGGTTGCAGTACCGTTTTGTATGATTTAATTGTTGGCAGCGTCCACATTGGACGATGCGTTTACGGACATTTGGCGGTTCAATTTTAATTATGCTATTTTGGAATTTGTCCCCTTTGTAAATGTCTTTGTTGCTAGGTGCTGGTTCAAAGTCTATGAAGAACATATTACGCTGCTGTTTTATGTGTGGGTTGCGCAAATTCAAAACATTTCTTACCTTATGAACGTATTCATTACGTTTAACAACGTATTAATGTTTTGTTGTAACGTTGACTGGTATGGTTGATTGTGCGTGAGTTGATTGCTGGAGGTACTTGCCATGGTCACAGATTCTGGATCATATTCAGTATCATTTAATGTGCGATACGCTTCCACAATAGGGATTGATAAATTTGTGTGTTCCCCTTTAATGAGGAACATAATTTAATGAATTGCACTTATGTTAAAACTAGTTGCACTTATTTTATTTCACTGTTCACTAAACTATTCACTAATGTTATTTCACTTGAATAAATCAGAGACCGATTTAATGTTTACCGAGAGTTGTTGTCGTTTCGACTGCTGAGTCGAGAATCAATGATAAATAAATAAAAAAATACCCAGACAAAAATCTGGCATGCGTAAATGCAGTTTCTTTGCTGCATTAAACCAATAAGTGCATCCTCAGCACAGCGTTTGAAATGAAATCATTCATTTATTTATTTTTATTTATTCACTAGCTGACGTGGCAAACGTTGTTTTGCTAAGTAAGGTATATTCTAAACAATTTCTAGAGAATCAAAAATATTAATACTTTAAGTGTATAAAGATGTGCTGTTTAAATGCATTATACAATGAGATATTATAAAAACAATAAACCCCATTAGTTTGTCTAGATTTTGTCAATACAATCAAACTGGAAGTTTTATACACTTTCTATAGAAAACATGGTATAATCCAATCCAAGTATTTTTGGTCTTTTGACTTATTTTTTACGTTTCAAGTTTTTCAGATTTTTTTTGGATCCTGAATTTTGTGTATAATTGTATATACTACTGAGCTTATAAAAAAAAAAACAATTTTCTGCGAGAAGAGATAGATAATGAATTAAGTATTTCTTCTTTGACCTGCTCTTTGAAGTGTTTCAAGTAACATTCGATAAATTAAAGTAAATTCAATAAAAATAATATATGCAAGGTGTAGGGCGGAGCACAAAGGTCCAATTTGACTTTGAGCAAATATAAACTATATTGTGAAAACCATAACAATTATGTCACAACAAATAACACATTTCAAACGAACAATTATCTGACTACGTTCAGTAAAACTGCCAGCTACTTCATCATTGTAGAAATGCGATTTTTTTGTCTTTCAGAAATTTGTTATCTGGACCTTTTTACACCATAGACGGGGTAACTTGGAACATGCTTGGAACGGCCAGGTGGCAAACTGGTCTAATTTTAATCTTAGTCTTATTTTAATTTCAAAGGTCTTTTACAAAATAATTACACATTTAACTATGCTAAAAAACTACCAACGGAAGAAAATACTTTTATTATGGATTTTCAAAGATTACCGTTTATTCGCCGAAAGCAAAGCCATGAGGGTCAATGTTATAGCTGGTTATATATTTTTTTCCCTCTACTTTAAAATATTGTTGTTAAACAATGCCTAACTTTACTAGTTTTTGACACATTGGTTGTAGACCGTTTTAACCCCGGGCCTTCATATATTAGTATCTATTTTTCGATAAATTCCGGGAAATTATAATTGGGAAAATGTTATTCGACAAAATGTTCCTTAGATCGATACCAGATTTAGGTTCTGAATTTAAATAACATAAATAAAAAATAATATAACCTAGAAATTGTTTCATAAATACCTATGAGTATATAAATATACAAATGAGATCTTTCAGAGCACCGCGTTTGAGAAAAATATGATTTGCAAAAAAGAGTGCAACAACGTCAAAAATGCATTTTTATATTAACATTTCAAAAGAGTTGATATTTTGAGATTCTACCAACACTTGCGGCCCGTTTTCTAACGCTTTTGTATATAAATAAAACTACAAACAAAACTACTTACTACAATTTAATCATAAATAAATAATATTCACGTAAAACATCCTATTAAACGTAATTGAACATCATCTGTCAAAAACGTTTGACATTTCACGTATTAGCCACCGTCCATTCTTTTATTTCAATTACGCTTCTACAAAAATTTTCAAATTATAAATCTAAAGTTTTTACGCGATTTTGAAATAATATCTCACCTTTCCGACCATGTCTGGATTGGCACGAATTTTTCAAGACTAAGACTGTCCAAATCGGTTTAGCCGTTTTCGAGTTTTACCGAATCCTTTGATCTAGAGCTAAATTTATATATATAAGATAAGCAAGCCCTAATCAATAATAATAGTATTATTTCAAGCTCTTGTCTCTGTAAAAAAAAATTAAACTAGTGGGGTGGGTGGCATCGTGCCTTAAGGCAAATTGCTGGAACTTCCCGTACCCGAACTAGTGTTAGAAGTATCGATGCAAAAGATCGATATTGAGTACTTTGAAAAGTATCTAATCAAAATATCGATGCCAAAAAAAATATGGTGGCAAAAGTATCGATAGTACTCAATATCGAATTTTGAGTACTTTTCATAAAAATCAAACATAAGTGCAAGAAAGATCTAAAACTCATTAAATATTATATCACAATATTAGAATGAATTCTATTGCTTGTAATCTGATGTGTTAAATCAGAATCATTTTCAATATTGTAAAATTTTAACAGTAATTTTTCAATACTCATTTCAAATTCTATAATTTTTCAAAAAAAAGACAAGTTATAATAGTTGATTATTTTTGATTAAAACAATATAATAGTCTGATACTATATTCAAAAAGCAATACTTTTTAAGTATTTTTAAGCACAATCATATTTTTAATATTTTTCAGTGCAAACAATTGCCACAAGAACCAAATTAATTTATTATTTTCTAAAAGTTTTTTGCCCACTATACTAAAGAAAGTATTCTTAAGTTTTGTTGTCATTCATTCAGAAAAGGTCAGTTGAAATCCGATTCCTAAAATATGTTCATAATGTGGACAAACTGAAAACGAGACATTTTAAGATTCACGTACCACAAAGAAAATATTGCTCTTCTGTTCTTTTTTAAATTGTTTATTTAATTTTTAATTTACAAGTACTTTACTTCAACTTACAATTCACATACTTTTAGAAAGAAAAATAATAACGCATTGAAATCGATGAGTATTATTATTTGAAATAATTATATTTCGATTCTTTTTTACGCAAAATACTAATATATTGAAATTGATGAATATTATTATTTGAAATAATTATATTTCTATTCTTTTTTAAGCAAAATACTAATATATTGAAATTGATGTATATTATTATTTGAAATAATTATATTTCGATTCTTTTTTACGCAAAATACTAATATATTGAAATTGATGAATATTATTATTTGAAATAATCATACTTCGATTGTTGAATATGTTTTTATAAAACATTTTGGTACTTTAAAAAGGCGTTTCATTTTACAAAAGAGTAATAAATAAACATCTTTATTTATTAGTGTGGTTATATCCATTTTGGGTTTTTGAGCAATAAATTCTGAGACTAATGACCCTTCGGGATCATTTTTTGACACTTCTCTGAACAATTATGACCACCTAGAGAGACTATGCATTGCATTCGGCAAAATGGTTGGTTTTCGTAGTTGGTCGATAAGTGGGGTTCATAGATTACGCTGTCGATTCTTTTTGAGTACTATCGACGTAAAAGATCGATATTGGCAAATATATCGAGCTAAAAATTTGATACCAAAAGTACTCACTATCGACCGCGAAGTATCGATATTTACTCAGTACTCGATATTTCGTTCTAACACTAACCGTAACGAAATGTTCGAGGAATACTGAATGTTTTCAAATAGATTATTATAAATATTGTAACATTGTCTAATATTGAAAGTTGAAATTATTTGTTTAAAGTATATTAGAACTATAGTCAGAATTAAAAATAAAATCTGAATTATTTTCGATTTACAAAAAATTAAAAAAAAAAAAAAAAAAAAATTGAAACAAAAATTTTTTTTTTCAAAATCAATTATTTTGTTAAAAAAAGCAGCAAGTTCTTTGAATCATTTAAATCGGATGCTTAGTTCTCTCAAAAACTGCCATTTTTTACATATTTAGCTCCGTATCTTCAAAATGGCTGGGCCTGCCTTTGCCAAAAACTAATAAACACTTCTCCCAATCATTACTAATTGAATGTTTTTTAGATCATTCAAATCGGATACTCCGTTCTGTCAAAAATACGATTTCTATTTTCTGCACTCTTTGCTCCGTATCTCCGAAACGGCTGGACCTGCCTTTGCCAAAAACTAATCAGCTCTTTTTCCTATCAATAGGAATCGGATGTTTTTTGAACCATTCAAATCTGTTGATCCGTGCGCCCTAAAACGTGACTGGAAATTTGTATCCACACTTACATACACACACACACACACACACATCCATTTTTTCTGAGGTATGCCAAAACGTTCAGAAACCTTCAAAACGTCGAGAAATGTAAAAACTTTCAATTCCGATTTTCGGCCCATTACAATAACTTACCCTACGGGAAGTTAAAAAAGGCAGTGAGCAAACACTTGGGAAATAAATAAAAACCTCGTATAAAATCAAAATAAGCATTCTTATTAGCATTTAAATATATATATATATATATATGTATATATATATATATATATATATATATATATATTCAATAATAATTAAATATTAAAATTAAAAGAATAACAACACTATCTAACACTCTAACACTGAACACAATCTGTTTCAACTTGTCAAAACCATTTGACATATGAGTAGGCGATTCATCTGTCATCATGAATAATATTGTGTGAGAAGCCATTTTAAATCAAGTGCTATATACCAAAAATTTTCAAATTAAAAATGTAGAGTTTTTACGCGATTTTGAAATATTATTTCACCTTTCCGACCATCTGTGGATTGGCATGAATTTTTCAAGACTAAGACTGACTAAATTGGTTTAGCTGTTGTCGAGTTTAACCGAATCATTTGATCGAGAGCTCCATTTTTATATATAAGATACTGTAACATTGTCTAATATTTAGAAGAATTATATAAACTGAATTTCAAAGTTAAAAATATTTGTTTAAAGTATATAAGAACTTAAGTCAGAATTACAATTAAAATCTGAATTATTTTCGATATACAAAAAAAAAAAATTAAACCAAAAATTGTTTTTTTTTAAAGCAATTATTTTGTTAAAACGATGTGCTGATTAGTTTTTGGCAAAGGCAGGTACAGCGGTTACGAAGATATGGGCAAAGAGTGCAGAAATCACAAATCGAGTTTTTGAGAGAACGGAGTATCCGATTTGAATGATCTAAAAAACATTCAATGTGTAATGATTATGAGAAGAAGCGATTAGTTTTTGACAAAGACAAGTCTAGCCATTTCGAAGATACAGAGCTTTTCGTTACGGTACGGGCAATTTTCCTTAAGGCGCGATACCATACACCAATATATATTTAAAATCCCGTAGGGTAAGTTATTGTAGTCGTCCAAAAATCGAAAGTGAAAATTTTTACATTTTTTCACGTTTTGATGGTTTCTGAGCATTTTGGCATACCTCAGAAAAAATAGATGTGTGTGTATATATGTATGGATTGGCAAAGACAGCTCTAGCCATTTCAAAGATACAGAGCTAAATATGCAACAATGGCAGTTTTTGAACGAACAAAGCGTCCGATATGAATTATTCAAAGAACTTTCTGCTTGTTTCAACAAAATAATTGCTTTTGAAAGAAAAAAAAATCGATTTTTTTTCTATTTTTTTTGTATATTGAAAATAATTTAGATTTTATTTTTAATTCTGTTTTAATATACTTTAAATAAATAATTTCAACTTTGCATTTCAGTTTATATCATAAATATTCCTCGATCATTTCGTTACGGTACGGGAAGTTCCAGCAATTGGCCTTAAGACACGATGCCATACACTACTAATTTTATTTTAATTGATGTGCCGGGAATCATTCCCAAACTTTAAAGATCAAAATCTCAACTATAATATACGATTGGTAAAGCAAATATGACCTGATCAATTTAGTGCAGTGGTAATAGATGGAGCTACAAAAAGTAACCCAGCGCAAATTGAGAAGAAAATCCATAAAAAATACAAGAACTATTTGGAAGATATAGTTTGAAAATCGTGCTGATTAGTTTTTGATAAAGATCGGCACGGCCGCTTTTTTCATCACTGAGTGCTAATTTTTTTTGACTATTTTAATAAAACTTCATGATGGAGTTTGCATCAAAACCTTACATTCGTTATCCAAAGGTAATGCTTGATCTTTGACAAATTTTTAATTCAGTCAGTAGTTAGGACAAGATTTGCTCGACTCATGCCCAATGTTAAACCCTCCAAAATAGAGCATAAGAATGTTATTAACGACATTTTCATTAAAAATTACGAATACGTCTTGTCAGCAGGGACAATGATTACTCATAATGAGCGAATGAGCGCAACATACCTAACATTTTATGCCTGCTCGTTCCACAACTACTAATCTAATACGTATTAAACAATTCCAAGCTGAGAATCATGACATTAACGGACAAGTTGATGTAGTTTACACTGATTTTAGTAAAGCATTTGATAAAATAGATCATAATATACTTCTTTCTAAATTATCTAAAATTGGTTTTGGTAAAGCAAATATGACCTGATCAATTTAGTGCAGTGGGAATAGATGCAGCTACAAAAAGTAACCCAGCGCAAATTGAGAAGAAAATCCATAAAAAATACAAGAGCTATTTGGAAGATATTGTTTGAAAATCGTGCTGATTAGTTTTTGATAAAGATCGGCACGGCCGCTTTTTTCATCACTGAGCGCTAATTTTTTTTGACTATTTTAATAAAACTTCATGATGGAGTTTGCATCAAAACCTTACATTCGTTATCCAAAGGTAATGCTTGATCTTTGACAAATTTTTAATTCAGTCAGTAGTTAGGACAAGATTTGATCTTCACTTACTTATTTCTTTGAAAGCTATCTTCAAAATCGTAAACAGTTCGTTTTTCTTAACGGATTTTTGAGTAACTTTGCAACTGTCAGCTCTGGTGTGGCCTAGGGGTCCACCTTGGGTCCTCTTTTATTTAATATTGTTATTAACGATATATCAAAAGTAATTAATTGTCCTCATCTATTGTTTGCAGATAATCTCAAGTTATATCTTAAAATAAACTCCATAGATGACTGCCTAGCATGAATAGATCATTTGGTATCCTAACCATAGCAATAATTCAGATGCGATAGAGAAGTTTTGAAGAAAATTTCTAAAATATCTATATTTTAAAACGCACAAAATTTACTCTGAACGTGGTTTTGACCACAATATTTTACCTGATGCATTCTGCGTATCATCTCTTGCTACACGTCGTTTCACTGATAGTATTTTGTTCCTGTATAAACTATGTAATAATGCCATAGATTATCCTCAAATTTTAGACCAACTATTTTTTAACGTTCCTAGACTCTCATCACAAACTCAAATGTTTTTCAAATATCCTACTCCTAAGACTAATTCTCTATTAAACTCACCTATAGTGCTAATGTCCTCCAATTTCAACTCAATTAATAAAGATATCGACATTCACAATACTTCAGTAAAACAATTAATTACCATCTGTACAAGTTAATCTTGATGTTTTGTCACGAATATGTTGTATATAATTTAGTTTTACCGTTAAGAATTTGATAGTTTTTTATTTATGTATGTATAGTTTTTGTATTGTTATGTTATGAATTATATCATGTTATGTGTTGTTATATCTTATATTAGTATATTTGTATTATTATAATATGTATTATTAAAATTGTATTTTTAAGTCCTCCTGGAGCTACTCTGTGGGCTGTATGATAAATAAAATAAATAAATAAATAAAAAATACCCAGACAAAAATCTGGCATGCGTAAATGCATTTTCTTTGCTACACAAAAAGCACAAACGCACCCAGACGTACATACATTTTTATGGTATACTAAATTGTTCCGAAGGTTTTGAAACGTAAATATATACAAAAAATACTTTTCATATGTCTGCGATTACAAAAACTAACCCTACGGAAAATTAAAAATTTATTCAAATTAGTATTTTTTTTCATATACTTTAGTTATGTTCCTTTTTCAGTATTGGTGGGTACTAGTTGTACTAAATTAACAGAAAAAATAAACTATAATATATTTTCTAATAAATACAATTTTCTTTAATATATTTTAAAAAATCAGAATATTTAATGATTACTTTTTAATAAGTAACCATAAATCAAAGTATGTATTTATATCTAGCGTTTACGATGGGTGTTCAAGCCAGACTTGAGTAGTGGTGCAACCAGTCGATTGGCTATGGATACAGTTATCAGCGAAGTAGGAATATGCTTGACAATCAATTCGAGAACATCACAATACAGTGCAAGAAAGTAAGTTATGCTTTATAAAAGCCCACTAACACACATATTCATTATCAAACACTTCAATCATTATTAAACATCTATTTTGGCATATGGCATTAATATATATATATATATATATATATATATATATATATATATATATATATATTAGGGAGGGCCAAATCATTATAGAAGTAAAATTAAGCGATATGGGCACCTTTTTATATGAAATATATGTGTTATTCAAATGAATTTTGACTGCAAAACCATATATCGCAAATAACTTTTAGCCAGCGAAATTTTCAATATAATACTGTTTTTAATAAGTAAATGTATTAATTTAGGCATGTGAATAATTCAAATTGTGAGTTTTATTTTTATTAAGAGTTTGTGCTGGGGTTTTTAAATCGGGTTTAGTTTGTTGTTATTTATTTCCATCAGAGTGCGCTAGTATTTTTTTATTATAATTCTAGAAATTTCGAAAATAATATATTAATGTGACAATTCCGCATAAATGTTCATTCAGTTCGTCACTAGGGCGTCAAGTATCAATGGCGAGTTCTTATTTCAATTCAGGCGCAAGTGCCAGTAATTTGAATCATATGCACTCGCATGATCAAATTACATTTGGACCAGCAGAAGAATTTACAGGAGTGAATCTTTCGACAATTATGGAAGTTATCAGGTATTATTTTTCCAGATGTTGATTTTGATTTTAAAAGCAGTTCGGAAAGTTCACAAAATACTTCTCATATAAAACGTGGTCCATATAGTCGAAGATTGACCTGTTTCGATGCAAGATTCTAGGTTAGGCTTACTCGCTAATGTTCCCTAAAAGTTTACTTGATGTAGTCTGAGGTGCCCGTAAGTTACTGATTTCAAAAAGCCGGAAAATGTTTTTAACCTGTTTCGATGCAAGATTCTAGGTTAGGCTTACTCGCTAATGTCCCCTAAAAGTTTACTTGATGTAGTCTGAAGTACCCGTAAGTTACTGATTTCAAAAAGTCGGAAAATGTTTTTTACCTGTTTTGATGCAAGATTCTAGGTTAGGCTTACTCGCTAATGTCCCCTAAAAGTTTACTTGATGTAGTCTGAGGTACCCGTAAGTTACTGATTTCAAAAAGCCGGAAAATGTTTTTAACCTGTTTCGATTAAAGATTCTAGGTTAGGCTTACTCGCCAATGTCCCCTAAAAGTTTACTTTATGTAGTTTGAAATTATATATAAATACTGAATATTTTGTCAAAAAAGAAATAAATATACTGAATATTTTATTATAAAAGAATCGAAATATTTATAGGTTGGAAGTTACTAATTATTTAGAGTATATTACAAAAATTAAATAAAAATAGCAACTTGCACGTATTTTGCACATTAACAACTTACACGTATTCTGCAAATTGACAACTTGCACGCATTCTGCAAATTGACAACTTGCACGTATTTTACACATTGACTACTTGCACGCATTTTGCATTATAGATAACTTTTACGTACTTTGCTTATTAGCAACTTGTTCGCATTTCCAAGAAATTTAGCGAAAAACATTCTCTCTATTTAGAATTTAATGAATTATATGATATATTTATATTAAAAAATTATGAAAAGTTTCTCTTAAAAACATATATTTCGTAAACTTACAAAATATTTATAACTATTCTCTTGACATTATGGTTATTGAAAGAAATAATGAATATTCTAGTATTGGAATTTGTCGATAAGTTTTGATTTACGTGCTGACTCACGCACGTTGTACAAAATAGCTAGGTAGATACCGAAGAAGTGTCACATGTACAGCATGTACAAGTTTTCGACTGTCAAGCCTACTGATTGTGGCATGCTGCAATGCGACGGCTTAACGCTTATGCTCTAATAGCGTGGGGTGACGTCAAGCCAACATGACGAATACCCAAGCCAAGGGCTGAGTCTCAACGGACTGCAGCGTGGTAACTGCTCTGCCGAGTACAACACTCCGCCAGGTACCTAAGTCGTTTACAAACGATTCCGAGTCTCTACATCGAACTAGAGACCCATGATCGACCGCTATAGGCAAGACAGATATAACGGACGGATATCGCCCCTGTCCAGCGCCTCATTCGGCTAAAAATGGCTCGTGTGATAAACGGCGTGTGCCGAATACCTAATAAATCACATTGTATTGAGCCTTTCGACTCACGAGACTCTTAGAG
Source organism: Ctenocephalides felis (assembly GCF_003426905.1). Taxonomy (NCBI): domain Eukaryota; kingdom Metazoa; phylum Arthropoda; class Insecta; order Siphonaptera; family Pulicidae; genus Ctenocephalides; species Ctenocephalides felis. The sequence goes on along the minus strand of NW_020539725.1, from coordinate 603,593 downwards.
ATATCGTTGCTTACTTTGTCTAGAAAGGATACGGCCTTAGAGGCGTTCAGGCATAATCCCACGGATGGTAGCTTCGCACCACCGGCCGCTCGACCGAGTGCGTGAACCAAATGTCCGAACCTGCGGTTCCTCTCATACTGAGCAGAATAACTATCGCTACGACGATTTATCAGTAGAGTAAAACTAACCTGTCTCACGACGGTCTAAACCCAGCTCACGTTCCCTATTTGTGGGTGAACAATCCAACGCTTGGCGAATTCTGATTCGCAATGATAGGAAGAGCCGACATCGAATGATCAAAAAGCAACGTCGCTATGAACGCTTGGCTGCCACAAGCCAGTTATTCCTGTGGTAACTTTTCTGACACCTCTTGCTAAAAACTCTTCAAGCCAAAAGGATCGATAGGTCATGCTTTCGCAGTCCCTGTGCACACTGAACAACGGGATCAAGCCAGCATTTGCCCTTTTGCTCTACGCGAGGTTCCTGTCATCGCTGAGCTGGCCTTAGAACACCTGCGTTATTATTTGACAGATGTACCGCCCCAGTCAAACTCTCCGCCTAGCAGTTTCCTCGAATCGGATCACGCTAGAGTATTGTTGGCGATCTGCGCAATGCCTCACACCACTCTTATGCGTTTGGCTCTAGAAAACCGTGACAGTCGGAACGCAAGTTTTTGACGCACGCTTTCCGCCCAATGGAGTAAGTAAAGAAACGATGAAAGTAGTGGTATTTCACCGACGATATTACTATCTCCCACTTATGCTACACCTTTCATGTCTCCTTACAATGCCAGACTAGAGTCAAGCTCAACAGGATTTCTTTCCCCGCTAATTTTTCCAAGCCCGTTCCCCTGGCAGTGGTTTCGCTAGAAAGTAGATAGAGACGGTGGGAATCTCGTTAATCCATTCATGCGCGTCACTAGTTAGATGACGAGGCATTTGGCTATTTTTTTTTTTTTGGCTAGGAGGGGAATACATTTATGTACAATGATCGCCAGGTTGACCAATAGTGTGGGACTCGGCCCGAAGGCAATACCCACTAAAACTAACTCCTAGTATTATGCCTGGGGGATGTTGAGCGCAGGCAAAACGCGTGCAATTCAGGTGGTCATCCGATTCCTTGTGGCTCGTGTCGTGTAGTCGTTGTTTTTGACCATTTCGCAAATCCGTTTAGTCCTCCAATTATCGCTCTAGTAGAGATTACCTTCATTTCATTTTTATTAAGTATCTTCTCCGACACTAGAAAATTTGCCGATTCTTCGTGCCATACACCCCTGATGTTTAGGATAATTGTGTTGTACACCACTGTTGACACATTGTATTTCAGTTTCACTACGTCTTCGAGATTCTTATAATGTTCGATCTTCCGCCTGTGGGCTCCGGCCATATTAGTAGAGCTTCCTACTATTTGGGCATCCAGTACAACTGCCTTCTGACCCTGTGACGCGATCAAATCCGGTTTTCGAGCGCCTTCAGGTGTTTTGAAGGTTGGCTCCCAATCCACTCGAGAGTGTGATTTCTCCAACGCTCTTTTGACGTAGTTACACACCGCATTGTGTCTTTCTATTTGTTGTCGATGGTTCCGATGACAAGTTTGTAGGACGTGGTCTAACGTCTCTGGAGCATTACAATCTCCTCTGTTCTACCCCTTAAGAGAGTCATAGTTACTCCCGCCGTTTACCCGCGCTTGCTTGAATTTCTTCACGTTGACATTCAGAGCACTGGGCAGAAATCACATTGCGTCAACACCCGCTAGGGCCATCGCAATGCTTTGTTTTAATTAGACAGTCGGATTTCCCTAGTCCGTGCCAGTTCTGAGCTGACCGTTGAATGGCGGCCGAAAAGTACGACTGACCGACCGAAGCCGGCACAGAAACCTCGCAGCAAGAAAGATCCGCGGTGGGCCTAGACACGGGACCGATCTCGGATCTAAGTCACAAGGACAATTTCACCTCGCCCAGGCCCGGCACATCGGCCTACGCCCGCTTCCCAACCAAGCCCGGCACGCCCCGATCCTCAGAGCCAATCCTTATACGAAGTTACGGATCCAATTTGCCGACTTACCTTACCTACATTTATCTATCGACTAGAGGCTCTTCACCTTGGAGACCTGCTGCGGATGTGGGTACGAACCGGCGCGACACCTACCGTGGCCCTCTCCTGGATTTTCAAGGTCGGAGGGGAAGATACGTACACCGCCGCAACAGCGGTGCACTTCGCGTTCCAAACCCTATCTCCCTTCTAGAGGATTCCAGGGAACTCAAACGCTCATACAGAAAAGAAAACTCTTCCCGTATTTCCCGACGGCGTCTCCAGGTCATTTTGGGTTACCCCGACGAACTCTCTTGCGAGGGCCCGACTTGTAAACGGTTCCGCTGCCGGGTTCCGGGATAGGAAGCGGATTCCCTTTCGCCCGATGGGTGTGAAATTTTATTCAAAATAAAATACACCAACATTAACATAGGATTTCTCCTGGGGCTTAGGATCGACTGACTCGTGTGCAACGGCTGTTCACACGAAACCCTTCTCCACGTCAGTCCTCCAGTGCCTCGCTGGAGTATTTGCTACTACCACCAAGATCTGCACCGATTGCGGCTCCAGGCAGGCTTACGCCCAAACCCTTCTGCGCACACCACCAGGGTTTCTCAGGTTTACCCCTGAGACATGCATGGCTTAATCTTTGAGACAAGCATATACTATTGGCAGGATCAACCAGGGTGCTATATATATATATATATATATATATATATATATATATATAATAGCATAGTGCGTAAATGTTCCTCGGCGTCACCCGAGAGACCACACTTTGTATAGAAAAGTTCGATGAATATTTCTAAACAACGAATTTTCTTACATATATATATATATATATATATATATATATCTGAGTCGTACGATATTCCCTGAACATAACGAACAGTTTACATCACGACTTGATATTTTATATATTCTGCGCTTACACAGAGGCTAGACCTTTAACAAGCGTCGAAACGGCGGTCCGTACATGAAATTTGCGGTCCGCAGACCCAGTTAATTTCAAACAGTCTCTTTACCCTTCGTTAGATTGAAAACGTCGGGGCGAATTTATTATAAGAATTTATCGTTATAACTAACTTTTATTCTCGCTCGGAGAGTATTGAGTTGATTGCATTTGTATATTTTATTTTCCGCATAAGAGTCTTTGCGTCAACGACACATGCCCGCGGATATGCTGTACAGTATGGTTGAACACTTATAAATAAGGTCCAGAACCCGGCCGTAAACCGAAATTCGAACATATACGGCGCATATTATTCTAGGCACGGTCTACGACAGTTTGACCCGGGTTACCGTGCGAACCATCACCGCGATGGTCTGAACAGGCTATATGGCGGGTCGCAAGAAAATAAATTCTCCAGGACGCGCAACCACTTTAGCAATTTTAGAGCACGTTGTGGTCCAAAAAAAACGTCCTCGCTTCAAAATTGAAATATGAATATTTCACTAGGTGTGAGATTGAAAAATCTGCTTTCGCTGATTTTTCATATTCTTAAAACAACGCAATGAAGCGAATGTTCAAATTCGCACAATTTGAATAAAATGTGCAGAGTATATAGAATACTAACGCAAGCGTTTACTACAATCGACTTTAAAACACTTTCATCTAGTGCCCAAAGAATTGATTGAGCTATGCGTTTAAAGTATAATATTCAAAAAGAACGCCGTTTTCACAACGAACTTCGTCATTCGCTCAGGCATCTGGCGATACCGAGCAGATATACATGGCAGTGCTCTCACACAATGCATAAGAGTGCTAAGCGGTTGTAAACCGCGTCACGCTGCTTTTGCACGCTGCGAAATATTTTGCGGCTAGCTCCGGTCAAACGTTAATGAAACGAATGATCATTGCCAGAGGCTTTTGCCCACAGTATAGTATACTATAGGAGCGCACTTGATTACAGCAATAATTTGTCGAGTAATCACAAGATTTCATATTTGCGGTCCGCAGACCCAAATAAATTCAACTCGCACCGATCGAACGTTCATAAAACGAATGATCCTCGGTGCGAGAAGCTTCGTCAGTTCTGCTGCACCACCCACCTATTTGACTTTAGTCCATTTGTAAAATCCTATATTATTAAAATATATAGATTTTATATTTGCGGTCCGCAAACCCAAATAATTTCAACTCGCTCCGATCGAACGTTCATAAAACGAATGACCATCGCTGCGAGAAGCTTTGCTAGTTCTGCTACACTTTACATATATTTGACCGTAGTCAATTTGTAAAATCCTATATTATTAAAATATATAGATTTCATATTTGCGGTCCGCAGACCCAAATAATTTCAACTTTCTCTGATCGAACGTTTAAAACGAATGATCCTTCCACCAGTTATCTATAGCCGCAAACCAGCATCCGAATATATACGGGGTATATAATTCTAGATATGGCTCACAACATTATTTAAAGTTACGCTAATATATCATTGACAGACTAAAAGTATCGAATATGATGTAAAAACTACACCGGGGAATGATATCCGTACCCGCCTGAACAACATAGCGTACTTTAGCCTGAGCTTGCTCGCATCGCACTCGACACGACCCCTATATAAGGCGCGCGGCCACAGCGTAAGTATTCGACTGAGTCCCAAGCGACGTGATTTTGACCTGCGGCGAGTCGTCGCTCCGGGTTACGGTGTGAATCGTCAAGAAAAAAGTCTGGGAAAATTTCGAACTGTAAACCCTTATGATGGAAATTTTTTTTTCGAAAATTTTGTTAGATGTTCAAACAGTTTTATATATATGGATAATATGAATTATAGTTAATTATTGAGTTTTTAGGTGTTTTTCGATTTTTTTTTAAAGTTTTGTATAAAAATATGTATTTATTGATTTTTATAGATCCAAATGAATATAATACGAATTTATATATAGTTATATTTTTTTTAATTATTTGTTTAAATTTTCTAATTTTACAATAAATGTTCACACCAGTTTTCCTTGATTTTCTCTTAAACGGTGAAAGATACGAAAAAACTTTGTTCGTACGAAAGATGCAGAATAAAATAACGAATAAAATGGTATATAAATGGTTAGGTGTGTTCATATAATTTTCTCTAGATTTTCCGATTTTTCCGAATTTTCACGACGGCAACTCGCCTGTAGGCCACACCGTGCAAAATTCGAAGTTGTGATATATGGAAAAAGAACTAAGAATTTTGAGATTTTTCTAATGATGTATAATACTTTATATGTTTTTTTTAGAGAAATATCGAATCGTGAGAAGTGTTGCTTCAACCTAACCGCACTTTGCATTTTGACAAGTTAACAACTACACAGATTGCTCTATACTATCTAAACGGTAAAAGATACGAAAAAACTTTGTTCGTACGAAAGATGCAGAATAAAATTACGAATAAAATGGTATATAAATGGTTAGGTGCGTTCATATAATTTTCTCTAGATTTTCCGATTTTTCCTAATTTTCACGACGGCAACTCGCCTGTAGGCCACACCGTGCAAAATTCGAAGTTGTGATATATGGAAAAAGAACTAAGAATTTTGAAACCTTTCTAATGATGTATAATACTTTATATGTTTTCTTTAGAGAAATATCGAATCGTGAGGAGTGTTGCTTCAACCTAACCGCACTTTGCATTTTGACAAGTTAACAACTACACAGATTGCTCTATACTATCTAAACGGTAAAAGATACGAAAAAACTTTGTTCGTACGAAAGATGCAGAATAAAATTACGCATAAAATGGTATATAAATGGTTAGGTGTGTTCATATAATTTTTTCTAAATTTTCCGATTTTTCCGAATTTTCACGACGGCAACTCGCCTGTAGGCCACACCGTGCAAAATTCGAAGTTGTGATATATGGAAAAAGAACTAAGAATTTTGAGACCTTTCTAATGATGTATAATACTTTATATGTTTTCTTTAGAGAAATATCGAATCGTGAGGAGTTTTGCTTCAACCTAACCGAACTTTGCATTTTGACAAGTTAACAACTACACAGATTGCTCTATACTATCTAAACGGTAAAAGATACGAAAAAACTTTGTTCGTACGAAAGATGCAGAATAAATTTACGAATAAAATGGTATATAAATGGTTAGGTGTGTTCATATTATTTCTCTCTAGATTTTCCGATTTTTCCGAATTTTTACGACGGCAACTCGCCTGTAGGCCACACCGTGCAAAATTCGAAGTTGTGATATATGGAAAAAGAACTAAGAATTTTGAGACCTTTCTAATGATGTATAATACTTTATATGTTTTCTCTAGAGAAATATCGAATCGTAAGGAGTGTTGCTTCAACCTAACCGCACTTTGCATTTTGACAAGTTAACAACTACACAGATTGCTCTATACTATCTAAACGATAAAAGATACGAAAAAACTTTGTTCGTACGAAAGATGCAGAATAAAATTACGAATAAAATGGTATATAAATGGTTAGGTGTGTTCATATAATTTTCTCTAGATTTTCCGATTTTTCCGAATTTTCACGACGGCAACTCGCCTGTAGGCCACACCGTGCAAAATTCGAAGTTGTGATATATGGAAAAAGAACTAAGAATTTTGAGACCGTTCTAATGATGTATAATACTTTATATGTTTTCTTTAGAGAAATATCGAATCGTGAGGAGTGTTGCTTCAACCTAACCGCACTTTGCATTTTGACAAGTTAACAACTACATAGATTGCTCTCATAGATGCAGAATAAAATTACGAATAAAATTATGTATAACTCGATATATGTCATAATATATTTTTCATGAGATTTTTAAATTTTTCCTTTAAATTAAAAAATGTTTTAAATTTTTCGCTGACTTTAAATTCATTTGTGGGTTATGCTTTTTTTTACAATATTGTTTCAAATGATGTAAAAAGTTAAATTAGCGAGGTGCCTCAATATGCAAAAAATTGGCCCACCCTAATGTGTATATATTGAAATGATATGGGTAGTTGTTGTTAGGGGTTGTAGGTCCAAATGTTGGTTGATCCACTCTCCAATGGGGTGATAAATCCGTCCAACCCCTTCCTGGTGTCGTGGGCAGAGCTTATAGTTATAATATAAAAAAATAACACTGGTAGAAATCTTCTCGGAACCGTGAGCACTTTATACTGGTATAGGCTGAAAGAGTCTCTACGCAAAGTCTAATAGGAACACTGAATTTAATTTGACTGTCACTTTATTTAATCTTTAATAAACTTTTAAATCACAAACTGACATAAATTCGTGTTAAGACATACTCTGAATTACAATACGAAATCTTACTCTATTTATTGCAAAGAGTACGTGAGAATATCCCGAAAGTGGCGCGTTCTTGAAAACTTCACTGCCCTTGCAATGCTCTTGGACTTTGAATGTATGGCATATAGCACGTACAATTTATGTTATTACATAACACGCCACCCCTAAAGGATATTCTTGGTCCTCCAAGAATAAAAAAAATAAAAATTTTTTTTTAAAAAATACAATTTTTTTTATGTTCTTCCCCTCTTAAAAAAATTATCGTCCTCGATAAATTATAAAACAATTTATCATAATACAGTAGAAAAATATAATAATAATGACATATTTTGATTTTTCTATTAATATATCAAACTTAACAAAATAATATTGAAAAAACAGTTTGCCATTATCTTATTACTGATATAATTGTTTTTACTATATAATTTGAAACTATTTAAAATTCTATAATAGCAATGGCTTTAATTAAACTTAATTTATTAATCTAATATTGCTATTTCTGGTAAATAATTGCTTTGAGGGAAAGGAAAGAAAATTAAGACAATAGTAAGACATTTCCAATAATAAGGCTTTACTTAAGCTAATTTTATTAAGTACAATCACTTGTATAATGCCATTTATAAAATTTGATATTGATAATAATATTCGAAACTATTGTACAAAAAAAAATAAAAAAGTAATAAGATTTTATAACATTTGTAGTGTGTAAATTATACATCTAATTTTGCTATAACATTCTGATGCACATGTGATTTTCAAAGTTCAATAACATTATTTTGTAAGTATTTAGATATTTAATTTCAAAATGAGTTTTGATTATACAGCAAAATGTTATAACAGCAATTAGTTACAATTATTCTATTGCTCTAAATATTGATGGAAATGCACTGTTGAAAATTCCGATCAAACGCTCAAATTTCGCAACTCGTGGGAATCCATGTTTTGGCTTTGTGGACATATGTAGGACATAAGCGCGAAAAACATTATGCAAGCGATAAGAAATGCTACAATTCCGTCTATCAGATATGCGTTCACTGATTGTGTCGGTGTTTGCGTAATTACCTGTCCCATTTCGGACTGCATTTCATTTGTTTTTTGAATATTGTTTTAAAATGTTGTCGTCTATAATACTTTTAAATAATTTATGATGTATTGGAATTGCGTTGAGTGTGACGTTTTCATTTTCCGGGTCAATTCCGTTTACATTTATCGCGCTCATAAAAGATGTCGAAATACTATTCTGTATTCTTGCTCTACTTTTAATTAGAATATCGTTACTAATAATTTTACAGCCGTCAGTGATGTTTATCAATCCCGTGCCGGAGATCTTCAAGATAACTCTCGTATTTCTACATGAAATCCTTAATTCTTCCTGCGCGGGACAAACTCCAAGCGCCTTCGGTAAAAAGATCAAAAAAAATTGTATGGTTTAATTTTAAAACTTTAGTCTCGCAAGTATCCGGAATTTGCTTTTTGGATGAAAGCATCACACTCTCGCAATCTCTTACTTATCTCTCATATAAATTTATTATTACTTACTGATATGAATTTATTAATATCATCATCATTAAATAAAACATAATGAACCATATCTCTATCTATTATGTATGGAAATCTATGCAAAATAAAAAGAAAATTATTGCAACCAATGTGTTTTGGAATAGTAGTTATTTTATAAAGCTCAAAATCATTTTCTGAAATTAACGGAACATTGATTTTAAAATTTAATTTATTATTAAAAATATAAATGTTAACCTTAGCAATATTATAAATTGATAATGTGTCTCGTTGTACTATATCATAGTGAAATCTCAATTTCTTATCTAAATTTGGTACGACATTAGTTATTTAATTTCTTAATTGTTTTGACGACATGATATAGGGGTGTAGTTTCCCATGTAAGGCCATTATCACTACTTCCGTCAGTTTATTCTGATATAAAATAAAATTTTCAATGTGATAATTAAATAATAAAAACATTTTTTCTATCTGTATCAGAATATTAGCGAGATGCAGGTCGTTTTGTGATTTATTAATTAACAAGACCATATTGTCAAAGTTTGTTTCAATTTTGTCAGATAATTTATTCATCTGACTTGTTAAATTTGTTAAAATTTTAAATTCCGACTGATAGATTGCGATTTGTTGTTTATTTAAATTCAATAAATGATTCTGATTACTTTTCAATAGTGATATTTGTTCGTCAAAATACTCGGCGTCACACTCAGTCAGTGTACCAAACAACTGTTTTGAAATGGATCCTATTACTGAATCTGTCTCCTGTATTAAATCTAAAATAATATTGTTCTGGCTAATAACAGTTTTTAAAACATTGTCAGATGATTCTAAAAATGGCCTGCATATTTGCTTATATTCTGACATATTACATTTATCTTGGAAAATATTAGAAGTAGTGATAATCCTTTTTAGATTGAGCTTGTATTCTAATAAATCGTGCGAAATAACGATATCGAAATAATCGCTACATACTTCCACATCGCCTATTTTCTCGAAATAGATACCAGGGCTTTCCATTAATGTAATATTGAAGTTTGGAGATCCCACAATGACCGGAGCCATCAAAGCCGACAATATTATAAAAAGGTGTACAATCATCCTGTCAGGAAAGATAAGGAATCAGGCTTGTTATAGAAATAATGGGTTTTGTGATGAGAAAATTTAATTATTTTATGGGAAATCGTAGATATGCGATGCGATCTTATTAAGTATACTTAAATACCTTAGTATCAATTGCAGCATTGAACGTATTTTAAAATATTATCCGAATATTAATGAAGTATATAAATTTTCAAGTAAAATAACAAATCAATATTATGAGTGTTTATAAAAATAAAAACCTATGGAAATTATCTTTCTATTAACATTTCATGAATAATCAAGTTCAATTTTTTATCGCATAGTTGGATATCATATTACTAAAACGTTGTCGCGATAAAGCTGAAATTTCAAACCAAGATTATACATGGTGTTTCTTGATCAGATTACAAAACAGAAATAACTAATTAGTTAGTTAATAGTTAATAATTAATTCAACGAATTTAAATTTACTTGTATTTTATTAGTATGTTTAATCGCAAGCAAAGTGCAAGAGATAAAACTAGAAAGAAAAATTGATTTGAATTTACTCATTAATATTATAATAGATCAGACTTATTTTAATATATTTATAGCAGAATAAAAAAGTAAAATAAAAAAAATGATTACGTTCAACATATTGCAATTTGCACCTAAATAATATGAAATGAGATTATTTTGCATCTATATCTGGCGTAAATTTTTTCAAATTATTGTTATGAATACTTATGATTTTGCCATTAACATTTAACTTAGAATTTACACCTTCTTGCTCCAAAACCTCGTATGGACCCTTGTATATGGGCATCAACTTCTTATACCTGCCTTTGTATGGTGTGTTATCTTTCATTAAAACTAGATCTCCTACGTTAAAGTTGGACTCTTTAATATAAGCATCATAACGAAGTTTTGATTTTTCTTTTGACTTAATTAAATTCTCTCTAGCAATAGCGTTTATCTGTTGTAATCTAGTTTTAAGTTTATTCACAAAATTATCATAGGTATGTTGTATTTTTGGTTCCCTATTAACAAAGGCTGGTAGATCAGATTTCCGCCCAAATACTAGTTTAAACGGCGAGAATTTTGTGGAACAATGAGGTGTAGTGTTATGGACAAAAACAGCATAACTAATCCACGTATCCCAAGTTTTCTCATCTTTCCCAATGTACGACCTAATATAATTTAAAAACATATGGTGACACTTTTTAAAAGGCCGCGTTCGACTCAGGATGATACATAAAAATATTGATTTTTTTTATCTTTAACAGTTTGCAAGTCTCTTTAAATATGGTGCTCATGAAATTTGTTCCCTGGTCGGTCAAAACTGCTTCAGGAACACCAAACCTAAGAATAATTTCGTTGACGAATGCCCTGGCTATTGTTTTAGCTTCTTGGTTCGGTATTGGTATGGCACCCGCAAACTTTGTCAAGTCGTCGATAAAGGTCAGCAAATACTTGTTATTATCATTAGAGGCTGGGTATGGACCACAAATGTCTAAGCTTATCTTTTCGAATGGGTAGGCAGCAGTTGTCTATATTAACATAGGTTTATTTGTTTATTTTGATGCCTTATTCCTTTGACATTTTTCACATTTATTAATGAACTTCTCTATGTCATTTTTCATATTTGGCCATAGGTAAAATTCTCTAATTTTGCTGTGTGTTTTACCTATGCCTAGATGACCTCCTGCTGCTGGATTCCTGTGGAATTTCTCTAAAATATCATTAATTTCTTTACTACTTAAATTTGTCTTTATAAAATCATAATAGAATTGTATTTTAATATTTGTGTCCTTGAATATATATCTGAAAATAATTAAAATTTCTTCAGCCTTGATATCCTGATATTCTGTCAATTTTACAGGATTAGCGACATGTAGCTCCTCCATGTTATTGGACTCAACGAAGTTTTTAAGAGACTGTATGCATTGGAATATGTCTTTTAGTTTAATTTTTTCGTTTTCTCCATGCGTTATTGAATAAATATATTTACAACCATTTTCAGTAGTTTGTATTGCTGAGGGGCAATCCGTGTTCCTCGTGAAATTTGCTCTTCTCTTAGGGGTAAATATAACCCTGGGTATCGTCTTAAGTCCGGTATTGATGTTAACTCTGGTCTCGATAACGTTGTGGTTGATAATCTGACTATTGTTCTTTAATTGTACGAACTTTTCATATCCGCTCCTGAGCATAAATACTAACTTCTCTTCAATGTTTTCAGTATGATTGCTATTAATGCTGTATCTGGAGGGACAGTCCGCTACGACGTTGGCCTTTTCTGGCTTAAATTTCACGTCAAAGTCATATTCGTCCATGGCCAACTCTCATCGGATGTGTCTAGCCGTAGGCTCCTTGCAGTTGTAAAGATGGGTCAGCGGCTGATGATCGGTGTAGATTAAAAATGTGTGTCCATACAAATACGGTCGAAACTGTTGAACGCCCCATATAATGGCCAATAATTAGTTATCTATGATGGCGTAGTTTATTTCGTATTTGTTGAGCTGTATGGATGCATAAGCCACTGGTAACTCTCCTGAAGGTCCTTCCTGGGCTAAGACTGCTCCGATCGCCTCTCCACTCGCATCCGTAGTTAGAATAAAAGTTTTCTCGAAATCAGGATATTGTAGTACTGGAGCTTTGGAAATGGATTTCTTAAGTTCATTAAACGATACCTTCTGTTTGGGTCCCCAATTCCACGGTTCATCCTTCCTCAACAATATATTTAAAGAATTTGCAATTTTAGCGAAATCTTTTATGAATTTTCTGTAGTATCCGACAAGACCTAGGAACATTTTTATTTCTCTTGGCTTCTTTGGCGCTGGAAAATCCTGTACTGCCTGTACCTTTTTAGGATCAGGCGTAACGCCCTTCTCAGATATAATGTGGCCCAAATATGTCAATTCTCGCCTTAAAAATTCACATTTTATAGGCTGAAGCTTCAGCTTGTGGCTACGTAGCTGCTGAAGAACAGCACGCAACCGGGAATTGTGCTCATAAAGCATCTTACCGTATACGATTATATCGTCCATGTACACAAGACCCTTAAATCCTTCTACACCAGCCAAAACTAAATTTGTTAAGCGTTGGAGAGTACTTGGAGCATTTTTGAGCCCAAATGGCATGCATTTGTACTGGATTTTTTTTCCACAAGCCGAAGAGGCTGTTTTTGCTCGATCCTTTTGGTCTAATTCAATTTGATGGAACCCACTAGCCAAATCTAAAGTCGAAAAAAAACTAGATTGTCCCAGTTGATCTAAGATCTCGGTTATATTTGGTAATGGATAAGTGTCTGTGTTTTCGTTCAATTTTATGAAGTCGACACAGACGCGCCATCTCCTGTTACCATCTACATCCTCCTTCTTAGGAACAACTAATAATGGGAAGTTTCATGAACTGTCAGATTGTTCAATAAAGTCATTTTGCAGCATATCATCTACTTGCCTTTGGATCTCTGCTTGCTGAGCATGGGGGAGTCTATACTGCTTTAAATAAACTGCCGACCTTCTAAATTTTTATATAATAAATGGAATTTCTGATTTATACACAAACATAGAAGATAATTCAGATTTATGATCAGATCATACACCTATTATAGCAACAATTAGCACCACAGCAATAAGAGTGAAAAAAATTAATGGTCTTTTTAATAGTAAAACAAACTGGAACTTTTTTAGAGAAGAAACCGATGCTAAATTAGACCTCAAAGTCAGATTGAAATCTGAAGCAGATATAGAGAATAACTTAAATTTTTATATAAATACTCTGAAAAAATTTGTACAAAATGCAACTCCACATATAACTTATAGCAATACAACGTCTAACCCAATGGAAATTAAAATATTAATAAGGAAAAGAAGACGAGCAAGGAAAATATGGCAAAGATCAAAGTAATCCTAGGGATAAAACTGTATTAAACAATTTATCGAATGAACTAAAACAAAAGTTGAAAGTCATGCGGAACAACAGTGTAGCGGAATATATTACTAATCTTAATAGATACGATTATTCGATATGGAAACCTATAAAATCTTTGAAGAAACCAATCCATTTGAACGCCCCAATAAGAATGGAATCACCATCATTAGGCGATTGGACCAAAAGTGACCATGAAAAGGCAAATTTGTTTGCAATATATTTATCAGATGTGTTCGCTCCAAATGATGACGTTATTGGCAACAACGTAAGGAATGCTCTAAAAGCAATTCATGATGATTCTACAATTATAAAAAAGTAACCCCAAAAGAAATAAAAGAGTTTATTAAACTTATAAACAATAAGAAGAGTGCAGGGATAGATAACATAAAAGGAAGGGTCTTAAAAGAATTGTCAAGAAAAGCAATTGTTCTGCTGACATATATTTATAATGCAATATTTAGGTTGGGATGTTGGCCAAAATGTTTTAAAATTTCAGAGGTTATAATGATTTTAAAACCAGGAAAACTAGCTTCAAATGTCACATCTTACAGACCAATCAGTTTACTGCCAATTCTATCAAAATTGTTGGAAAAACTAATATTAGTAAGAATAAAACAGTATTTAAATATAATACCTGATCATCAATTCGGGTTTAGAACCCAGCACTCCACAATACAACAATGCCATAGGATAGTAAATAGCATCCAAAAGGCAATAGAAAGAAAGGAATATTGTTCAGCAATCTTTATCGATATCAAACAGGCATTTGATAAAGTATGACACGAGGGCCTACTCATCAAGATAAAAAATTCTTTGCCGCACAAGATATTTTTACTATTGAAAAGTTACTTAACAAACAGATTATTCAGAACTAGAGTTGGAACAGAAACATAAGAATTATGTAACATCAAGTCGGGGGTTCCACAAGAGAGTGTTTTAGGGCCACTTTTATACCTCATATATACACACGACATTCCAACTGGCAGCAATGTCATAATTGGAACTTTTGCCGATGATACAGTTGTCATGAGAACTCATACAAATGCATCCGTCGCAATGTCAAAAGTTCAACAATTTGTCTCCGAATTTGAAAAGTGGCTCAATAAGTGGAAGATTAAAATAAATGAAACAAAATCTAGCCATATAACCTTCACAACAAGAACCCTGGACTGCCCAAGCGTAAAAATAAACAACATAGAAATACCGAAATATGAGGGTGTAAAATATCTTGGGATTCATCTCGATAGAAAGTTAAGCTGGTCAACGCACATAAAAATGAAAAGAAAACAGATAGAGAAGAAGTTCAAAGAGTTGTATTGGCTAATTGGCAGGAGTTCAAATATGTGCTATGGAAACAAACTCCTTATATATAAAACAATAATTATCCCAATCTGGACATACGGCATTGAGCTATGGGCGGGCGCAAGCAATTCAAATATAAAAAAAATACATGTAGCGCAATCGAAAATTTTAAGATGCATTGTGAACGCACCCTGGTATGTTACAAATGACACCCTACTTAAAGACTTAAAAATAAAAACTATTAATAAGATGTTAAAAGAAAGGAGCAAAAAATACCACGAAAAACTACCAGGTCACCCAAACATTTATTTAAAAGAGTTAAGCGAGGAATATCCCACACGAAGATTGAAAAAAAAATGGCCATACGACCTTAAATAAATGTCAAAAATAAAAAAATAAATGAGAGATATCTCATAGAAGATAATCTCTTATATGCATTAACACCAACATCACAATGTCTTAAAAAATGTATTTTATTTTGATTGACAATAAAAGTATGCAAAAAAAAAAGATTTTTGTTTATTTACAATGCGCTCATCCACACGCCGTTTCGTTGACAGTTACGCTATCGCCGGCACAGCGCGCGGTTTCTGTAGAGTCAGCGAAATGATGCGTCGTGCAGGTGTTTGTTATGTTGCCCAGTGAAACAGTAATTAGTTTATTATCAGCCGTTAACGTGAACGTGTTAGAGAAAAAATTTAGTTGGGCTTTGTGTTTTAAAAGAAAGTCTAACCCCATTATACCGTATGCGTAAATATCGACTTTATCGGGTATTACAGTGAACTTGTGTTCAAAGTCAACATCACCAAGTTTGAAATTTATTAATATTGAGCCTTGTGTATACACGTATTCGCCTGCAATTCCTTTTAATCGTGACACATCCTCAGCTTGGATACACTGGGGTAAGCAAATATTATGTTTAATTATGGATACATCACTCGCTGAATCTACAATGAGCATGCATTTCCTATCATCTACATTAATTTTGATCAAGTTGCTATCTACAAAATTTCTACGGGAGACTGTATAAACCCTATCCGCGCAGGTGTAATCTTGGTCACATATACCCCTGGCGTCTATTCGTTTTTTGGTCTTGGTCCGTTCGACACACGATTTGCTGAAGATGTTCCGGGAGTGAGAGGTCGTGGTGCTGTCTCAGGTTGATGGTGCTCGCTTCGTCTATTTGTCTGAGAATCCCTGGCCGGCCTGTCTACGTCAAACATGGTCCTCCTCCTGCAGTTGGAAATGTGGTGTTCCGGGATCCGACATCTCTTGCAGAATTGATTGGAAAGTCTTCTAAAACCGTCCGAACTAGGTAAGCCCATCTTCGCCTTCTTTTCTTGATGTTTTGACCGCTCCAGATTCCGCTCCTCCTGAAGTGCCATTGAAATTGCTTCTTGCAAATCATTGTGTCTCGCGGCCCTAACCGGCATCCTAATATCTGGCCTAAGGCCGTCTATGAATACCGTCAGAGTCAACTCGTTATGAGCAGTCTCGAGTATTGTAGCTTTTGTGTTGTCTAGCAAAATACTTTGGTCGTACATGAGCCCAAGTAACCTTTCTATTTTATTTGAAAAAGTCCTTACATTTTCCCCATGATATTGTCTCAGATTTGTCAGCTCTACCTGTAGTTCGGCCATGGATCTCCTTTCGCCAAACCTATCTATGAGAAGATTTTTAAGTTCTGACCAACTAGTAACATCCGATCTCGTAATATATTGGAAAGCCGCCCCTTCTAATTTATTGAGCGTCATTTTGTGGAGTTCCACACAAGATGCTGCATTCAAACCCTGCCTACAGTTTTCAACAGTATAAATAAACCTATTTAATTCAGTTGGTTTACCATCAAATTTGGGTATTTGTTGGAAAGCTACATTAATGGAATCTTTATTAATACTAAGGTCACTATCAGTTTAAGTAAAATTATCTATTCTATCTGCGGAAATGGAGGTTCTTCTTTGTGAACTGGTCGTCATCTTTCTGGGGTTGTAGGTTGTCATCTTTCTGTGGTTACTTGGGGAGAGTATGTCCTTGTCTCTCTGTGTAGAGTCGCCTTTTGGTTGATCCACTCTCTAATGGGATGATAAATCCGTCCAACCCCTTCCTGGTGTCGTGGGCAGAGCTTATAGTTATAATATAAAACAATAACACTGGTAGAAATCTTCTCGGAACCGTGAGCACATTATACTGGTATAGGCTGAAAGAGTCTCTACGCAAAGTCTAATAGGAAAACTGAATTTAATATGACTGTCACTTTATTTAATCTTTAATAAACTTTCAAATCACAAACTGACATAAATTCGTGTTAGGACATACCCTGAATTACAATACGAAATCTTACTCTATTTATTGCAAAGAGTACGTGAGAATATCCCGAAAGTAGCGCGTTCTGGAAAACTTCTCTGCCCTTGCAATGCTCTTGGGCTTTGAATGTATGGCATAGAGCACGTATAATTCATGTTATTACATAACGATATATATATATATTTATATATGAGTAAGTTTTTGTGGGGCAATACATCAAAGAATAAAAAGCAAAGATTTATAAATGAATCTTTAATTCCAAACGTTTCGACATTCAATTTAATGTCATCATCAGTGGATTGAAAACAGTATGAAAAATTAGTATATCTAGGTAATTATAATATATGTGGATTGGTATAGTAGCTATAGAATAAGAGAAAAATTAACAAAACAGCAACACTTAACAACAAGCAAAATATAAAAGATAGAAAAGGTAATAAGACTAGACATTAGCAAAACAGCAACACTTAACAACAAACAAAATATAAAAAATAGACAAGGTAATAGAGACTAGATATTAAATAGATAAAAAAGAAAAAAGATGTAGGCATAAATATATAAGTACACAAATATATATATATATATATATATTATATATATATATATATATATATATACAAGTAGCAAAGACTACATTTTACTGAATACTATGTCTGGCTCCAAGCTTGACTCGAAGCTTGACTCCAGGTTTGACTGCCTGTCTAACTTTTGTCTAACTCTTATAGACTAATTTATTGTTTACAACCTATTTACAAAATCCAACAGTAAGCACTTCCGATGTCCGCGTAACCTACATATAACTAGCAACGCGTTTTGTAATTATTAAACAAAATAATGATTCGAATTGTTATTACAGTTCAACCTCTCTCTTCAAAAGTTTTTCGTCCTCGGAAAACTATAAAAATTAAGAAAAAAATAAAAAAAAATGAGTTCCATCTCTTCTTCCTTCGGGCCTAAAAAACTTTTGTCCTCAAAAGTGTCATTACTGTTAGAATATGTTTACAAATAATGTGCTCTGAAAAAAAATCTAATAATAATTTTATTTTTATCTCTACATTAATAAATCTTTAATAACGTACATACAAAAAAAAATCAGCAGTTGAATGCAATTTAGATGGTCGCAGATTATGTAAAGGCATCACTGAAATTTAAAATGTTATTCCGGTAAAACAAAATATGCTTCGAACAATTTACCATAAATGATGTAAAATATATATATTTTTTTGTTTTCAAAACTTTTATATCAATAGAGCATAAAAATCATACTATGAAAAATGTCTTCAAAATCTGCAAAAAAATATTAATGGCATAAAGAATCTTGCATTTGATAATTTAAATCATAAATAGTAATTAATAAAAATTTAAATTTACGTTGTATTGTTAATACTTGAAAAATTTGCTAGGTAATCAAAATTGGACAAATGCTTCTATGAAATATGAGAATTCGCTTATGTCAACCAAACAAAATGACTTGCGTTGTTATTCTGTGTTTACACCTGGCGAGTTTTTAGTTTCTTCCGGTATTTATAATTAAACAATTTTGGTGCTGTTCTGAATATAATAAAATTGGGAATGTTTCTCTTCTTTATATGAGTTTGCGACGATATCAATTTTCTGCTGCTTTGGCTTTGTAAATGTGCATATTTCTCCTTTGTGTTCAAATTCATATTCTTATGGTTGATTATATCTGTAATAGTGGCTATATTTTCATTTATAGACAATTTTCGTTGTGAAGGTATTTTTCTTATTATTTTAACATTATATTCCCTGATTTCTTGATTATTTTCTTCTATAACTTCATCATTAATTTTTCTTTTTTTAATATTTCTTTTCTTTTTCTTTTTCTTCTTTATTTTAATGGGAATAGTTTTCATATATTCTGGTCCTTCATCATTAAGTATTCTTATTTCTTCTTGTTAAATATTTATTTCTTTCATGTCGTAAACCTCATCTTGGGTTTGGTCCATATCTTGGCCACATATATGTTCAGATCTTTTTCTTCTTCGTATGAATTTGTTCGTATGGTTTGTTCCATATCTTCTGCCTCATATAGATCCTTTTCTTCTTCGTATGAATTTGCACGTATGGTTTGTTCCATATCTTCGGCCACATATAGATCCTTTTCTTCTTCGTATGAATTTGCAGCGATTGTCGTCAACTCTTCTATTTTGGTGTTGTGAGTCAAACTTTCTGATTTGTATTCTTCTTGTTCTTCGGATTTTTCGGATTCTTCGGATTCTTCTTTAGTTGTTATGAATGCCTTGTATGTATCATCATATGTTTTTGTATATTTCAGATCCTTATTACTTTCGTAGTCCATTCTATCGTCATTTCCACCATTGTAGATTCTAAGTTTGTCATCTCTTTTCCTATTTGTAAGTTTTTGACATTGGTTAATGTGGTGTCCCTTTTTCTTGCAGTATCTGCAAGTGACGAAGGGATTGTATTTTTTATCAGATCTGATGTTTAAATGATTTTCTTCCTTTGCAGCGATGTGCATAGCATCCTTCAAATTTTCCGGTTTGGCTGCTTTAAGTAAAATTTTCAAGTCCAATAGTAGGCCTTTAACGAAAACTGCCAAAGCCAAGTCACAATATGATGCATACGCTATTTCATTATGTGTAAAATAGCATTCGTTGTTTATTAACGTAAGCAAACTCTCAACTTTCTCTGCAAATTCCTCAATCGATTCCCCATGTTTTCTTGTTGTTGTTGCAAGCTCGTGATGTAAATTAGAAATTGACCTTCTACCTTTAAATCGCTTAATTAAAATAGGTTTGATGTTATCCCATAACTGATAATCAGGCCGTCTAATGCAATCAAAAGCTGTTCCACTCAATTTACATATAACAATTTTTGATATAAATTTATATGTCTTAAAATCTACATAATCTAAAATTGAGTCTACAGTACTTAAAAATCTATAAAGGTCATCTGAATTGCCATAGAATTCGGGTATAGTGCTAATTGCTAATTGAATTCTAAATTTATTTATTTCTATACTATTATCTTTACCTTCTCTAGCTTCTACAAAAATGGGTTCTATCTTGAGATATGATTAAGTTTCGATTTGCTTACTTGAATCCGATGAGATAGTTATGTCCAAGTTAGTCGTAGTCTCGCGTTCGTTCTAAAGTTCTTCGGTAGGCGCCACCATTCCTTAGTTTGTGCTGCGAATGATCGTTTGGTTTGTCGAGTTGTGGCAGCTTTGAACTCGATGTCTCCGTCAGAAAATTCTTCAGCGCTACGAGGGAAAAGACCGCTAAGCCACCATGAATTGTCCTGGGCTGTTGGTATTGTATTTTGGATGTAGGTTCTAGATCACCAATACGACCAGGACTTGTAATGATAGGCTGGACCCGAGCGGTGAACAGTTGAATAGTTGTTTAAATATTATATTTGTGATGTGGACTCTCCAGAGTCCACTGGTAGTGTGAAAGGCCTTTAGGACGAACAGCGATTTGATAGTAAATTGTAAACACACTTCTTTCTTTGAATGATACTTTATTATTCACTATTTTTACAATTAATATTTATTGATAATCTTTTGGTTATCATATCAGCAAAGACTACATTTTACTGAATACTATGTCTGGCTCCAAGCTTGACACGATGCTTGACTCCACGTTTGACTGCCTGTCTAACTTTTGTCTAACTCTTATATACTAATTTATTGTTTACAACCTATTTACAAAATCCAACAATAAGCACTTCCGATGTCCGCGTAACCTACATATAACTAGCAACGCGTTTTGTCGAATTGTTATTACAGTTCAATATATATGTGGGAGATCGGCGCGTCAATTTTAGTAAGCGAGAGAAAAATAATAATTGACATTGGGTTTTGTTGAATCATTTGTTTTGAGCAATGTAAAGTTTTTGGTTCAGATAAATTTATGAAATTTATCACGGTATAAAAGAATAAATATTTTATAATCGGAAAGTTGTTTGATTTCCGATAGTGGTGACCCCGACGTGATATTATGCCGCGCCAACACGGACATTTTAGCTGCCACGAACTGCACATTCCGGAATTTATACCAAATGACTTGCAACTTTGGTTTGCTTTGGTGGAGAAGGCATTCGCATCTTTCAATATTCACGATGAGAAAGAGAAATATGGATTATTGGTTACCAGGTTGGATATTAGACATTCAACCGAAGTGCGAGATTTAATAATCAATGAGCCTGAAGAGAAGCCTTATTCTATATTAAAGGCTACGTTAATTTCAAGATTAGGCACTTCGGAGAAGTCAAAGTTGCAGTTGATTATGACTGATGTAGACTTGGGTGATAGGACGCCTTCTCAATACCTACGTCATTTGAGGACTTTAGTCGGGACTTCAGGGACCGATAACGCGGTTAAAGCAATATGGTTATCCAGACTTCCAGTGGAAATTCAACCATTTTTGGAGGTTGCTTCTGGAACACAGTCAATACAAGAGGTAGGTGAACTAGCTGACCGCTTATTTATTAACCATTCACAGCAACGTGTAGCTGTGATTACAGATTCACAAATCTCTGAGATTGAAACAAAGAATGCTGATCTGCGTCAAATGCGTCAAGATATCGAAGCTGTTTCAAAGCGTTTGGATAAGATTCAAATGTATCATAAGGAGAAAGTGTCGTTTAGAAGACGACAAGATAACTTATGTTGGTTTTATAGACGCTACGGAAGTCATGCGAGAAGGTGTATATCGCCATGTAATTTTAAGTCGGGAAACGATACGGGCGTTCACTAATGGCGACTAGTGACAAACGCCCAAATGTGAGTTTTCTGATAGACACTGGATCCGATGTATGTGTGTACCCGCGCAGTTTAGTGAGATGTCCCCGTAAGAAATGTTCATTTGAGCTTTCAGCAGCAAATGGAACACCAATAGCTACATACGGTATGTTATCTTTAAAGTTAGATTTTGGACTTAGCAAAACCTTATCATGGAATTTCGTGATAGCAGAGGTGTCGCGTCCTATTATTGGTGTAGATTTATTTGCTTATTTCAATCTCGCGATTGATGTTAAAAAACGTATATTAGTTGAAACCCCTGCAGATTCAACGGAACAACTTCAATCGAAAAATAGAATAATACCTTCTATTAAAATGATGACAGCCACATTATATTCACATGATAAAATTTTAGAGGAGTATCCAGACCTAACACGGCAGACTGCATTAGGAGTGTGCAAACTTGTTACTCAACATCATATCGAAACTACATCAGGACCACCCATAGCACATAAACCACGTCGCCTTGCACCAGATAAGTTAAAAGCTGCTAAATATGAGTTCGAAGCAATAATTAAAGCAGGGACAGCACGACCGTCCAAGAGCTGTTGGTCTTCGCCTTTACATATGGCACGAAAAGGTTCTGGGTGGCGACCTTGTGGAGACTATCGCAGGTTAAATGCGCGGACTCAACCGGATAGGTACCCAGTTTGCCATATCCATGATTTTGTGCAAGCATTATGTTGTAAGGTGATATTTTCTACTATTGATTTAGTGAAGGCTTACAATCAAATCCCTGTAGCTCAGGAAGACATTGCAAAAACTGCAATCACTACGCCTTTCGGGCTATTCGAATTTCCGTTTATGACGTTTGGCTTACGCAATGCAGCGCAAACTTTTCAGCGGTTTATGGATGAAATTTTGCGAGGTTTGGACTTCTGTTATGCATACATCGATGATATATTGGTTGCATCGGAATCGCACGAACAGCATATGCAACATTTACATAGTGTATTCAAGAAGTTGCAAGAATTCGGTGTTGTAGTCAATCCAGCAAAATGTGTCTTCGGACAACCAAAAGTAAAGTTTTTAGGATATGAAGTCTCAGCCAACGGAACTAAACCTTTAGCAGACAAGATAATAGCTATACAAAATGAGGAAAGGCCTAAGACGGTACAACAGTTACGTCTATTTTTAGGTATGTTAAATTTTTACCGACGCTTCATTCCGAAAGTCGCAGAAGTACAAGTGCCGTTAACCAACAAGTTGTGTGGTAATGTGAAGAAGAATGCTGTATTGAATTGGGATTCAAATATGGAGAAAGCGTTTGAAAAGTGTAAAAAAAGTTTAGCAGAAGCAACGTTATTAAACATCAAAACAAAAAAAACATCAAAAAAAAATCGCCATTCGACCTTAAATAAATGTCAAAAATAAAAATATAAAAGAGAGATATCTCATAGGAGATAATCTCTTATATGCATTAAAACCAACATCACATTGTCTTAAAAAATGTATTTAATTTTGATTGACAATAAAAGTATGCAAAATATATATATATATATATATATATATATATATATATATATACATACATACAAACATATATATGCACATATACATATACAAATAAATAAATATATACATATACATGTACACATATACATATATGCAACGTGCATGCATATTCACAATGACGTACATGTACATGTATGAAACATGCATATACTCATACATATCTATGTAACTATAGCTATACATGTACACATATTTATATATATATACATATGCACATATATACATGTATATACTCATATATATACATATATATACATACATACAACTATATACATATATATACATACATACATCTACATGCATACACATATACATATGTACATACGCATAAATATACATGTAAATAAATATGTATACATGTATATATAAATATATATATATATATATAATATATATATATATATATATATATATATATATATATTAGGGTGGGCCAATTCATTATAGAAGTAAAATTAAGCGATATGGGCAGCTTTTTATATGAAATATATGTGTTATTTAAATGAATTTTGACTGCAAAACCATATATCGCAAGTAACTTTTTAGCCAGCGAAATTTTCAATAATATACTGTTTTTAATAAGTAAATGTATTAATTCAGGCATGTGAATAATTCAAATTGCAAATTTTATTTTTATTAAGATTATGTGCGGGGGTTTTTAAATCGGGTTTAGTTTGTTGTTATTTATTTCCATCAGAGTGCGCTAGTATTTTTTTATTATACAATTAATTCTAGAATGTAATTCTAGAAATTTCGAAAATAATATATTAATGTGACAATTCCGCATAAATGTTCATTCAGTTCGTCACTAGGGCGTCAAGTATCAATGGCGAGTTCTTATTTAAATTCAGGCGCAAGTGCCAGTAATTTGAATCATATGCACTCGCATGATCAAATTACATTTGGACCAGCAGAAGAATTTACAGGAGTGAATCTTCCGACAATTATGGAAGTTATCAGGTATTATTTTTATTTGGCGGAAAAATCAAAAAACAAAATAAAATGTTTTCATATAAAACATTTACTCCAAATGTGGTAACGAAATTGATTCAGACGTGGGAAAAAATTGATATTCCAATTATGGAGAAACGAAGTATCGCTAGAAAATTGAACCGATCGATTGATAAATATAAAAGTACAAATAAAAGCAAGTCTACCCAAGCATCATTTCAGGAGTTTGTAGAATCCACGAAAGAATTATTTTATATTTAAAAATGCAAATGCGATTTGCGAAGAATACTGTGTTCTTGTGGGTTGGTTCCAGAACATTTACAAGCGTTTATGATGGATCAACATAATGAGAGAAAATCTACGATACCAAAATATATTATAAAAATTGAAGATGAAGTAGCAGAATCTACAATAACTAGCAGTATTACTCCAGATGAGACATATACCCCAGATGTTGGTTTTGATTTTAAAAGCAGTTCGGAAAGTTCACAAAATACTTCTCATATAAAACGTGGCCCATATAGTCGAAGATATAAGGCTCCAAGCTATGCCTGAATGTGCGACAGATTTGCAATTTCTGATAGAGTTGGTTCTGGATGGTGACTGCAATCCTGCGTGACCTGGGCGTATCGGACGATTGGGGCAATCCTGTCATTATGGATAAAAATAAAAGCGTTCGTGAGAGGCAGAAAAATAGGCAAGCTCTACACAAACGATATGATTCTTCTGAATTAATAGCATTTTCATTCGACGGCCGAAAAAATGATTCTATTACCATGGAAAAAATCGATAAGAAGTTTCACCCACGAATGATTAAAGAAGCGCATTTAGTTATTTTAAAGGAACCGAATTGCCAATTGTTGGGTTACACAAAATTGGAAAATGAAGATTCGGAAAGTAAAGTAATCAAATTGAACGAGTTTTTCGCCGATAAAGGAATAGCTCTCGATTCTTTGATATGCATATGTTGCGATGGTGAACCAGCAAATACAGGCGTAAAAAATGGGATTTTACGTCGATATGAAATTCAGTTAAACAGGCCACTGCATTGGTTTGTGTGTCTTCTCCACTTTAACAAACTTCCACTTCGCCATTTATTTAACTATTTGGAAAAATCATTGACCACTGGACCACGAACAAAAACTGGAATATTAAGCAAACAAATTGAAACATGCGAAAATATACCGGTGAGTTATAACATATTTACTATTTTTAATACCCAATGTTCAAATTCAATATAATTTATTTTTTCCTATATCCTTTCAGCTGGTAAAAGACTTTGAAACAATCCCACTTGAAAATTTGGCTGATATAAGTCCTGCTGAATCGACAACTAACTCAAGTTATTTAATAAAAATAGCTAAAGCAGTTGCTTCTAGAGAAGTATTAGCTAACATGAAACCAGGGCCAATAGCACATTCCCGTTGGCTCACGAAGGCTAGTAGGTTACTTCGGTTATATGTAACTACTAATAAGCCAACAAAAATTTGGAAATTCTGGCAAACTACGTAATGAAAGTATATATTCCAATGTACTTGAACATTAAATATTACAACTCTGTGGTGTATGGTAGTATATTATTTTATAAATTTATTAGCTGGACGCAATATTTAGACTCGAATTTAAGACAAATTGTGAAAAATGTTTCTAAAGAAAACGCATACTATGCTCACTCGGAAAATATTTTATTAGCAATGTTGTTTGATGATAAAATGGAAATACGAGATTCAGCTACAAGAAAAATCTTATATTACCGTAATAATGTGGAAGACCTGACGCAATTGAGAGATTACAAAACACCCGAAATAAATTTTGAATGCACCGACTATACTAATATGATAGATATGGATGATTATTCAAATATATCCGAACTAGCCTTTACGCTAAATATTCCTCATGAACATCTAGTACAATATCTACAAAGCAATGAGTGTCCATGGAGTGACCCTAAAATTCCGGTCCACATTCAGGGAACTGAGAGACATGTTCAATTACTGGCTAATGTATCAAAACGCGTATTAGAGCAAAATCGCGAAGGTGTTATGACAGCGACACTACTTTCTCGTGTAAAGCATGCTCGACTGGAAAGCAAGCAAGATTTCAGATATTAATTTATTTAAATTGTATTAGCTAAATGTAAGAAATTTTATTTTAAATAAAAATATAACTTAAAGAAATAAAAATGTTGTATTTAAACCATGTCATGTAAATAAATAATAGAATTAATATATGTCATTCCTAAAAACACAAAACCAATATTTTTCTACAAAAGTAGTTTGACCTGATTCGATGCAAGATTCTAGGTTAGGCTTACTCGCTAATGTCCCCTAAAAGTTTACTTGATGTAGTCTTAGGTACCCGTTAGTTACTGACTTCAAAAAGCCGGAAGATATTTTTAATCTGTTTCGATGCAAGATTCTAGGTTAGGCTTACTCGCTAATGTCCCCTAAAAGTTTACTTCATGTAGTCTTAGGTACCCGTAAGTTACTTACTTCAAAAAGCCGGAAAATGTTTTTAACCTGTTTCGATGCAAGATTCTAGGTTAGGCTTACTCGCTAATGTCCCCTAAAAGTTTACTTGATGTAGTCTTAGGTACCCGTAAGTTACTGACTTCAAAAAGCCGGAAAATGTTTTTAACCTGTTTCGATGCAAGATTCTAGGTTAGGCTCACACGCTAATGTCCCCTAAAAGTTTACTTGATGTAGTCTTAGGTACCCGTAAGTTACTGACTTCAAAAAGCCGGAAAATGTTTTTAACCTGTTTCGATGCAAGATTCTAGGTTAGGCTTACTCGCTAATGTCCCCTAAAAGTTTACTTGAGTTCGCGGTACCCGTAAGTTACTGATATTAAAAAGCCGATAAATGTTTTTAACCTGTTTTGTAGCAAGATTTTAGGTCAAGCTGAGTTACTATTTATTATAGATTTAGAGTATATTACAAAAATTAAATAAAAATGGCAACTTGCACGTATTTTGCACATTAACAACTTGCACGTATTTTACACATTGACAACTTGCACGCATTTTCCATTATTGATAACTTATACGTACTTTGCTTATTAGCAACTTGTACGCATTTCATTTAATTGGTAACTTGTACGCATTTCTAAGAACTTGAAAAAACATTCTCCCTTATATAGAATTAAATAAAAGATATCATATATTCATAATAAGAAATACGAAAAGTTTCTCTTAAAAACAAATACTCTTGGTTAACTCTCACAAATTTTATAACTATTTATATAGCCTTATAGTTATTTAAAGAAATAATGAATATTTCTAGTATCGGAATATGCCGATAAGTTTTGCCTAACGTGCTGACTTAGGCACGTTGTACAAAATAGCTAAGTAGATAGCAAAGAAGTATCACATGTACAATATGTACAACTTTCTGAGAGTCAAGTCATACTGATTGTGGCTCACTGCAATGCGACGGCTTAAGACTTATGCTTTAAGAGCGTGGGGTGACGCCAAGCCAACATGACGAATCCCCAAGCCAAAGGCTGTGTTCCAGCAGATCGCAGCGTGGTAACTGCTCTACCAAATACAACATCCCGCCTGGTACCTAAAAGTCGTCTATAAACGATTCCGAGTCTCTACATCGAACTAGTGAACCATGATCGACCGCTATAAAACGGCTAAAATGGCTCGTGCGATAAACGGCGTGCGCCGAATACCTAATAAATCACATTGTATTGAGTCTTTCGACTCACGAGACTCCTCAAAATATCGTTGTTATCTAGAAAGGATATGGCCTTAGAGTCGTTCAGGCATACCCACGGATGGTAGCTTTGCACCACGTCCGAACCTGCGGTTCCTCTCGTACTGAGCAGAAATTCTATCGCAACGACAATTCATCAGCAGGGTAAAACTAACCTGTCTCACGACGGTCTAAACCGGGCAACTTTTATAAATTCTGCGCTTACACAGAAGCTAGACCTTTAACAACCGTCGAAACGGCGGTCCGTATATAACATTAGCGGTCCGCGACCCAGATTATTTAGTCTCTTTACCCTTCGTTAGATTGAAACTTCGGGGAAAATTCATCGTCATAACTCACTTTTATTCTCGCTCGGAGAGTATTGAGTTGATTGCATTTGTATATTTTATTTTGCGCATAAGAGTCTTTGCGTCAACGACACATGCCCGCGGATATGCTGTACAGTATGGTTGAACACTTATAAATAAGGTCCAGAACCCGGCCGTAAACCGACATCCGAACATATACGATTATATAATTCCAAAATTTTTTAGATGTTCAAACAGTTTTATATATATGGACAATACGAATTATAGTGAATTATGAGTTTTTAGGTGTTTTTTTGTTTTTTTTTAAACTTTTATATTGAAATATGTATTTATTGATTTTTATAGATCTCAATGAATATAAAACAAATTATTTGTAGTTATATTATTTTTTCTTCTTTTTTTAAAAAAATCCGATTTTTTAATGCAAGTTTCAATCGTTTTATCGATTTTCTCCGAAACGGTAAAGATACGAAAAAACTTTGTTCGTACGAAAGATGCAGAATAAAATACGAATAAAATGATATATAAATGGTTAAGTGTGTTCATATAATTTTTTCGAGATTTTCTAATATTTCTTTGCTAAGAACAAAATTTCAAGTCAGTTATCCCTGTGGCAACTTTTCGGACACATCGCGCTTCAAGTCAGTTATCCCTGTGGTAACTTTTCGGATACATCGCGCTTCAAGTCAGTTATCCCTATGGTAACTTTTCGGATACATCGCGCTTCAAGTCAGTTATCCCTATGGTAACTTTTCGGATATATCGCGCTTCAAGTCAGTTATCCCTGTGGTAACTTTTCGGATACATCGCGCTTCAAGTCAGTTATCCCTGTGGTAACTTTTCGGATAAATCGCGCTTCAAGTCAGTTATCCCTGTGGCAACTTTTCGGATGTTTTCCGAAATAATATGTATAAATACTGAATATTTTGTTATAAAAGATTTGAAATATTTGTAGATTGAAAGTTATTACTGGTTTAGAGTATGATACAAATTTAAATAGAAATAGCAACTTGCACGTATTTCGTACATTGACAACTTACACGTATTTTACATAATTGTCAACTTGCACGTATTATACATAATTGTCAACTTGCACGTATTCAAAAAGCCGAGAAATGTTTTTAACCTGTTTCGATGCAAGATTCTAGGTTACGCTTCTTCGCTAATATCCCTTAAAAGTTTACTTGATGTAGTTTTCGGTACCCGAGAAATGTTTTTAACCTGTTTCGATGCAAGATTCTAGGTTACGTTTCTTCGCTAATGTCCCCTAAAAGTTTACTTGATGTAGTTCGCGGTACCCGAGAAATGTTTTTAACCTGTTTCGATGCAATATTCTAGGTTACGCTTCTTCGCTAATGTTCCCTAAAAGTTTACTTGATGTAGTTCGCGGTACCCGAGAAATGTTTTTAACCTGTTTCGATGCAAGATTCTAGGTTACGCTTCTTTGCTAATGTACCCTAAAAGTTTACTTGATGTAGTTCGCGGTACCCGAGAAATGTTTTTAACCTGTTTCGATGCAAGATTCTAGGTTACGCTTCTTCGCTAATGTCCCCTAAAAGTTTACTTGATGTAGTTCGCGGTACCCGAGAAATGTTTTTAACCTGTTTCGATTCAAATTTCTAGGTTACGCTTCTTCGCTAAGGTCCCCTAGAAGTTTACTTGATGTAGTTCGCGGTACCCGTAAGTTACTGATATTAAAAAGCCGAGAAATGTTTTTAACCTGTTTTGTAACAAGATTTTAGGTCAAGCTGAGTTACTATTTATTATAGGTTTAGAGTATATTACAAAAATTAAATAAAAATGGCAACTTGCACGTATTTTGCACATTAACAACTTGCACGTATTTTACACATTGACAACTTGCATGCATTTTCCATTATTGATAACTTATACGTACTTTGCTTATTAGCAACTTGTACGCATTTCATTTAATTGGTAACTTTACGCATTTCCAAGACTTGAAAAAACATTCTCCCTTATATAGAATTAAATAAAAGATATCATATATTCATAATAAGAAATACGAAAAGTTTCTCTTAAAAACAAATACTCTTCGTTAACTCTCACAAATTTTATAACTATTTATATAGCCTTATAGTTATTTAAAGAAATAATGAATATTTCTAGTATCGGAATATGCCGATAAGTTTTGCCTAACGTGCTGACTTAGGCACGTTGTACAAAATAGCTAAGTAGATACCAAAGAGGTATCACATGTACAATATGTACAACTTTCTGAGGGTCAAGTCATACTGATTGTGGCATACTGCAATGCGACGGCTTAAGGCTTATGCTCTAAGAGCGTGAAGTGACGCCAAGCTAACATGACGAATCCCCAAGCCAAAGGCTGTGTTCCAGCAGATCGCAGCGTGGTAACTGCTCTACCAAATACAACATCCCGCCTGGTACCTAAAAGTCGTCTATAAACGATTCCGAGTCTCTACATCAAACTAGAGAACCATGATCGACCGCTATAAAACGGCTGAAATGGCTGCGCCGAATTCCTAATAAATCACATTGTATTGAGTCTTTTGACTCACGAGACTCCTCAAATTATCGTTGTTATCTATAAAGGATATGGCCTTAGAGTCGTTCAGGCATACCCACGGATGGTAGCTCTGCACCACGTCCGAACCTGCGGTTCCTCTCGTACTGAGCAGAAATTCTATCGCAACGACAATTCATCAGTAGGGTAAAACTAACCTGTCTCACGACGGTCTAAACCCGGCAACTTTTATAAATTCTGCGCTTACACAGAGGCTAGACCTTTAACAACCGTCGAAACATTAGCGGTCCGCGACCCAGTTTATTTAGTCTCTTTACCCTTTGTCAGATTGAAACTTCGGGGCAAATTCATCGTCATAACTCACTTTTATTCTCGCTCGGAGAGTATTGAGTTGATTGCATTTGTATATTTTATTTTCCGCATAAGAGTCTTTGCGTCAACGACACATGCTTGCTGTACAGTATGGTTGAACACTTATAAATAAGGTCCAGAACCCGGCCGTAAACCGACATCCGAACATATACGACGTATATAATTCCAAACACGGTCTACGACATTATTAAAAGTAACGCCGCTATATAGTTGACAGACTAAAAGTATCGAATATAATGTATAAAATACACCGGGGAATAATATTCAAACCTGCCTGAACAACACAGCAAACTTTTGCCAAAAGTTGATCGCATCGCATACGACGCGATCTATCCCCCTATAGTAGGCGCGCGGCCACACCGTAAGTATTAGACTGAGTCCCAAGCGATGTGCATTTGACCTGCGGCGAAGCGTCGCTCCGGGTTACGGTGTGAATCGTCAAGACAAAAGTCTGGGAAATTTTCGAACTGCGAACCCTTATGATAGACAATTTTATTCGAAAAATTTTTTAGAGATGTTCAAACAGTTTTATATATATGGACAATACGAATTATAGTGAATTATTGAGTTTTTAGGTGTTTTTTTTGTTTTTTTAAAAACTTTGTATTGAAATATGTATTTATTGATTTTTATAGATCTCAATGAATATAAAACAAATTATTGTAGTTATAGTTATTTTTTTTTTTCTTCTTTTTTAAAAAATCCGATTTTTTAATGCAAGTTTCAATAGTTTTTATCGATTTTCTCCGAAACGGTAAAAGATACGAAAAAACTTTCTTCGTACGAAGAGCAGAATAAAATTACGAAATAAAATAATATAATATTAATTTTCATGAGATTTTTCAATTTTCCTTTAAATTAAATAATGTTTTAAATTTTTCGCGAGTTTAAATTCATTGCGGGTTATGCTTTTTTTTTACAATATGTGTTCAATGATTAAAAAGTTAAATTACGAGGTGCCTCAATATGCAAAAAATTGCTCACCCTATTGATATTTCTAGTAAAACCCGTATATTTAACCACAGTTTTTCTAAGAACCCATGGATAGGATGGCCAATTCATTATAG
This sequence comes from Ctenocephalides felis, assembly GCF_003426905.1. Lineage (NCBI taxonomy): Eukaryota > Metazoa > Arthropoda > Insecta > Siphonaptera > Pulicidae > Ctenocephalides > Ctenocephalides felis. The sequence goes on along the minus strand of NW_020539725.1, from coordinate 570,998 downwards.
AAGTAAAATTAAGCGATATGGGCACCTTTTTATATGAAATATATGTGTTATTATAAAGAATTTTGACTGCAAAACCATATATCGCAAGTAACTTTTTAGCCAGCGAAATTTTCAATAAAATACTGTTTTTAATAAGTAATGTATTAATTTAGGCATGTGAATAATTCAAATTGTGATTTTATTTTTATTAAGATATTGCGGGGGTTTTTAAATCGGGTTTAGTTTGTTGTTATTTTTCCATCAGAGTGTGCGCTAGTATTTTTTTATTATACAATTAATTCTAGAATTTAATCTAGAATTTCGAAAAAATATATAATGTGACAATTCCGCATAAATGTTCATTCAGTTTTGCACTAGGGGGCGTCAGTATCAATGGCGAGTTCTTATTTAAATTCAGGCGCAAGTGCCAGTAATTTGAATCATATGCACTCGCATGATCAAATTACATTTGGACCCAGAAGAATTTACAGGAGTGAAATCTTCCGACAAGTATGGAAGTTATCAGGTATTATTTTTATTTGGCGGAAAAATAAAAAAACAAAATAAAATGTTTTCATATAAAACATTTACTCCAAATGTGGTAACGAAATTGATTCAGACGTGGGAAAAAATTGATATTCCAATTATGGAGAAACGAAGTATCGCTAGAAAATTGAACCGATTGATTGATAATATAAAAGTACAAATAAAAGCAAGTCTACCCAAGCATATTTCAGGAGTTTGTAGAATCCACGAAAGAATATTTTATATTGGAAAATGCAAATGCGATTTGCGAAGAATACTGTGCTTGTGAGTTGGTTCCAGAACATTTACAAGCGTTTATGATGATCAACATAATGAGAAAATCTACGATACCAGAATATATTATAAAATTGAAGATGAAGTATCAGAATCTACAATAACTAGCAATATTACTCCAGGTGAGACATATACTCCGATGTTGTTTTTGATTTAAAAGCAGTTCGGAAAGTTCACAAAATACTTCTCATATAAAACGTGGGCCCATATAGTCGAAGATATAAGGCTCCAAGCTATGCCTTAATGTGCGACAGATTTGCAATTTCTGATAGAGTTGGTTCTGGCGTGGTGACTGCAATCTTGCGTGACCTGGGCGTAACGGATGATTGGGGCAATCCTGTCATTATGGATAAAAATAAAAGCGTTCGTGAGAGGCAGAAAAATAGGCAAGCTCTACACAAACGATATGATTCTTCTGAATTAATAGCATTTTCATTCGAAGGCCGAAAAAATGATTCTATTACAATGGAAAAAATCGATAAAAAGTTTCACCCACGAATGATTAAAGAAGCGCATTTAGTTATTTTAAAGGAACCGAATTGCCAATTGTTGGGTTACACAAAATTGGAAAATGAAGATTTGGAAAGTAAGTAATCAAATTGAACGAGTTTTTCGCCGATAAGGAATAGCTCTCGATTCTTTGATAGGCATATGTTTTGCGATGGTGAACCAGCAAATACAGGCGTAAAAAATGGGATTTTACGTCGATTTGAATTCAGTTAAACAGGCCACTGCATTGGTTTGTGTGTCTTCTCCACTTTAACGAACTTCCACTTCGCCATTTATTTAACTATTTGGAAAAATCATTGACCACTGGACCAAAACAAAAACGGAATATTAAGCAAACAAATTGAAACATGCGAAAATATACCGGTGAGTTATAACATATTACTATTTTTAATACCCTATGTTCAAATTCAATATAATTTATTTTTTTTCTATATACTTCCAGCCGGTAAAAGACTTTGAAACAATCCCACTTGAAAATTTGGCTGATATAAGTCCTGCTGAATCGACAACTGACTCAAGTTATTTAATAAAAATAGCTAAAGCAGTTGCTTCTGGAGAAGTATCGACAGACTTAGCTAACATGAAACCAGGGCCAATAGCACATTCCCGTTGGCTCACGAAGGCTAGTAGGTTACTTCGGTTATATGTAACTACTAATAAGCCATCCAAAAATTTGAAAATTCTGGCAAACTACGTAATGAAAGTATATATTCCATGTACTTTAACATTAAATATTACAACTCTGTGGTGTATGGTAGTATATTATTTATAAATTTATTAGCTGGACGCAATATTTAGACTCGAATTTAAGACAAATTGTGAACAATGTTGCTAAAGAAAACGCATACTATGCTCACTCGAAAATATTTTATTAGCAATGTTGTTTGATAATAAAAAGGAAATACGAGATTCAGCTATAAGAAAAATCTTATATTACCGTAATAATGTGGAAGACCTGACGCAATTGAGAGATACAAAACACCCGAAATAATTTTGAATGCACCGACTATACTAATATGATAGATATGGATGATTATTCAAATATATCCGAACCAGCCTTTACGCTAAATATTCCTCATGAACATCTAGTACAATATCTACAAAGCAATGAGTGTCCATGGAGTGACCCTAAAATTCCGGTCCACATTCAGGGAACTGAGAGACATGTTCAATTACTGGCTAATGTATCAAAACGCGTATTAGAGCAAAATCGCGAAGGTGTTATGACAGCGACACTACTATCTCGTGAAAAGCATCCTCGACTGGAAAGCAAGCAAGATTTCAGATATTAATTTATTTAATTGTATTAGCTAATGTAAGAAATTTTATTTTAAATAAAAATATAACTTAAAGAAATAAAAATGTTGTATTTTTAACCATGTCATGTAAATAAATAATAGAATAAATATATGTATCATTCCTAAAAACACAAAAACAATATTTTCTACAAAAGTAGTTTGACCTGTTTCGATGCAAGATTCTAGGTTAGGCTTACTCGCAAATGTCCCCAAAAGTTTACTTGATGTAGTCTGGTACCCTAAGTTACTGATTTAAAAAAGCCGGAAATGTTTTTAACTGTTTCGATGCAAGATTCTAGGTTAGGCTTACTCGCTAATGTCCCCTAAAAGTTTACTTGATGTAGTCTGAGGTACCCGTAAGTTACTGATTTCAAAAAGCCGGAAAATGTTTTTAACCTGTTTCGATGCAGATTCTAGGTTAGGCTTACTCGCAAATGTCCCCTAAAGTTTACTTGATGTATCTTATGTACCCCGTAAGTTACTGACGTCAAAAAGCCGGAAAATGTTTTTAACCTGTTTCGATGCAAGATTCTAGGTTAGGCTTACTCGCTAATGTCCCCTAAAGTTTATTTGATGTAGTCTTAGGTACCCGTAAGTTACTGACTTCAAAAAGCCGAAAAATGTTTTTAACCTGTTTTGATGCAAGATTCTAGGTTAGGCTTACTCGCTAATGTCCCCTAAAAGTTTACTTGATGTAATCGTAGGTACCCGTAAGTTCCTGACTTCGAAAGCCGGAAATGTTTTTAACCTGTTTCGATGCACATTCTAAGTTAGGCTTACTCGCTTATGTCCCCTAAAAGTTTACTTGATGTAGTTCGCGGTACCCGTAAGATACTGATCTTAAAAAAGCCGAGAAATGTTTTTAACCTGTTTTGTAGCAAGATTTTTAGGCTTACTCGCTAATGTACCCCTGAAAAGTTTATTTGATGTAGTCTTAGGTACCCGTAAGTTAGCCGAAAAAATGTTTTTTAACCTGTTTTGATGCAAGATTCTAGGTTAGGCTTACTCGCTAATGTCCCCTAAAAGTTTACTTGATGTAACTTAGGTACCCGTAAGTTTACTGACTTCGAAAAGCCCGGAAAATGTTTTTTAACCTGTTTCGATGCAAGATTCTAGTTAGGCTTACTCGCTTATGTCCCCTAAAATTTTACTTGATGTAGTTCGCGGTACCCGTAAGATAACTGATATTAAAAAGCCGAGAAATGTTTTTTAACCTGTTTTGTAGCAAGATTTTAGGTCAAGCTGAGTTACTATTTATTATAGATTTAGAGTATATTACAAATAAATAAAAATGGCAACTTGCACGTATTTTGCACATTAACAACTTGCACGTATTTTACACATTGACAACTTCCATTATTGATAACTTATACGTACTTTGCTTATTAGCAACTTGTACGCATTTCATTTAATTGGTAACTTGTACGCATTTCCAAGAACTTGAAAAAACATTCTCCCTTATATAGAATTAAATAAAATATATCATATATTCATAATAAGAAATACGAAAAGTTTCTCTTGAAAACAAATACTCTTCGTTAACTCTCACAAATTTTATAACTATTTATATAGTTTTATAGTTATTTAAAGAAATAATGAATATTTCTAGTATCGGAATATGCCGATAAGTTTTGCCTAACGTGCTGACTTAGGCACGTTGTACAAAATAGCTAAGTAGATACCAAAGAAGTATCACATGTACAATATGTACAACTTTCTGAGGGTCAAGTCATACTGATTGTGGCATACTGCAATGCGACGGCTTAAGGCTTATGCTCTAAAAGCGTGGGGTGACGCCAAGCCAACATGACGAATCCCCAAACCAAAGGCTGTGTTCCAGCAGATCGCAGCGTGGTAACTGCTGTACCAAATACAACATCCCGCCTGGTACCTAAAAGTCGTCTATAAACGATTCCGAGTCTCTACATCCAACTAGTGAACCATGATCGACAGCTATAAAACGGGTAAAATGGCTCGTGCGATAAACGGCGTGCGCCGAATACCTAATAAATCACATTGTATTGAATCTTTCGACTCACGAGACTCTTCAAAATATCGTTGTTATCTAGAAAGGATATGGCCTTAGAGTCAGTCGTTCAGGCATACCCACGGATGGTAGCTTTGCACCACGTCCGAACCTGCGGTTCCTCTCGTACTGAGCAGAAATTCTATCGCAATGACAATTCATCAGTAGGGTAAAATTAACCTGTCTCACGACGGTCTAAACCCGGCAACTTTTATAAATTCTGCGCTTACACAGAGGCTAGACCTTTAACAACCGTCGAAACGGCGGTCCGTATATAACATTAGCGGTCCGCGACCCAGTTTATTTAGTCTCTTTACCCTTTGTTAGATTTGTCACTTTTATTCTCGCTCGGAGAGTATTGAGTTGATTGCATTTGTATATTTTATTTTCCGCATAAGAGTCTTTGCGTCAACGACACATGCCCGCGGATATGCTGTACAGTATGGTTGAACACATATAAATAAGGTCCAGAACCCGGCCGTAAACCGACATCCGAACATATACGACGTATATAATTCCAAACACGGTCTACGACATTATTAAAAGTAACGCCGCTATATAGTTGACAGACTAAAATTATCGAATATGATGTATAAAATACACCGGGGAATAATATTCAAACCTGCCTGGACAACACAGCGAACATTTGCCAAAAGTTGATCGCATCGCATACGACGCGATCTTTCCCCCTATAGTAGGCGCGCGGCCACACCGTAAGTATTAGACTGAGTCCCAAGCGATGTGCATTTGACCTGCGGCGAAGCGTCGCTCCGGGTTACGGTGTAAATCGTCAAGACAAAAGTCTGGGAAATTTTCGAACTGCGAACCCTTATGATGAACAATTTTTTTTCGAAAAATTTTTTAGATGTTCAAACAGTTTTATATATATGGACAATACGAATTATAGTGAATTATTGAGTTTTTAGGTGTTTTTTTGGTTTTTTTTTAAACTTTTGTATTGAAATATGTATTTATTGATTTTTATAGATCTCAATGAATATAAAACAAATTTATTTGTAGTTATATTATTTTTTCTTCTTTTTTTAAAAAAATTCCGATTTTTTAATGCAAGTTTTCAATAGTTTTTATCGATTTTCTCCGAAACGGTAAAAGATACGAAAAAACTTTGTTCGTACGAAAGATGCAGAATAAAATTACGATGTATAACTCGATATATGTCATAATATAATTTTCATGAGATTTTTCAATTTTTCCTTTAAATTAAATAATGTTTTAAATTTTTTGCTGAGTTTAAATTCATTTGCGGGGTTATGCTTTTTTTACAATATTGTTTCAAATGATGTAAAAAGTTAAATTAGCGAGGTGCATCAATATGCAAAAAATTGGCCCACCCTGATATATATATATGTAAACCTGTATACATGTAGGGCAAACAAAAAATTTATGAGATGGATAATACATATAAAATACAAGTACACTTACATTAACGTTGGTAGGTTACATCTAGAGAGTGTACACAACACTAGAAATTAGCACTAACATTTATACAACTAACTTGTCAACACCATGCATTTTTTATAATTTTTTGTATGATATAAAAAGAAAAATGATAATTTTATTTGAACAAAAATGTAAGTATAGTTAGGTAATTTCTGCCACGACTTCTGTACTTTGCAAGTTCCGAGGCTTATGTGAGCGACACACATGTTTTGAAGGATTCTTGAGGGTTATTCAAAAATTGCTATGAGTGGGTAGGTAGAGAACGGTCAAAGTTGAAAATGGTAATGTTAATCTAGTTTTGTATGTTTAGAATTAGTTTTGTTTAAAGGAGAAAAAAAAAATTTTTTTGGAAACAATATTTAGTATTTCTAGGTAGTTATACTAATAACTCAATTATCTAAAATAAAGATTCTTAAGGGTTATTCAAAATATACTATGCGTGGGTAGGTAAAGATCGGGTTACATGGCCGAACAATAGAACTAGTAATGTTGGCAAGGTTTGTATAGTTAGAATTAGTTTTTTTTCAGAGGAGATAAATTTGGAAACGTTATTTAGTATTACTTGGTAGTTATCGCAGATTAAGGAAGTATCAAATCTTTTGTTTACAGCGTGTTCACTTTCTGCTATGAAACAAGATTCTGCAAAACGTCTTTGGATGGTGTTTCGTTCATGGCAGAGAATACTGGCAACGTCATCATTCAGTAATCTAAAAAACATATAACATGAATGCAC
>NW_020539725.1:496672-556672 GCF_003426905.1 Ctenocephalides felis | reverse complement strand
GTTATAGCTGGTTATACATCTACTTTACTTTTCAATTCCTTGTTAAACAAAGCTTAACTTTACTTTTTTTTGTTTTTGACACATTTCTGGTGGACCTTTTTAACCCCGGACCTTCATATATTACTATCTATTCTTCGATAAATTCTACGAAATTATTACTGGGAAAATGTTATTCGGCAAAATGTCCCTTTGATCGATACCAAATTTAAGTTTTGAATTTAAATAACATAATTAAAAGATAATATAACCTAGAAAATGTTTTATAAATACCAATGAGTATATAATTATACAAATGAGATCTTTTAGAGCACCGTGTTTGAGAAAAATATGATTTGCAAAAAAAAGAGAGCTACAACGCCAAAAAGTGCATTTTCATACTAACATTTCAAAAAAGTTGATATTTTGAGTCTCTAGTAACACTTGCTGCCCGTTTACTAACGTTTTTGTATATAAACAAAATTACTTACTACAAATTTATCATAATTAAATAATATTCGCGTAAAACATCCTATTAAACGTAATTGAACATCATCTGTCAAAAGCGTTTGACATTTCCCGAAATTGCCACCGTCCATTGTTTTATTTAAATTACGCTTCAATAAAAATTTTCAAATTAAAAATGTAAAGTTTCTACGCGGATTTGAACTAATTTCTCACCTTTTGGACTTTCTCTGGATTGGCACGAATTTTTCAAGACTAAGACTGGCCAAATCGATTCAGCCGTTTTCGAGTTTTATTCGGACATTTGAAAGAGAGCTCCATTTTTATATATAAGACTAGCTGACCCGGCAAACGTTGTTTTGCTAAATAATGTATATTCTAAACCATTTCTATAGAATCAAAAATATTATTACTTTAAGTGTACAAGGATGTGTTGTTTGAATGCTATATACAATGAGGTATTATAAAAACAATAAAACCCATTAGTTTGTTTATATTTTGCCAATATAATCAAACTGCAAGTTTTATACACTTTCTATAGAAAACATCGTATAATCCAATCCGAGTCTTTTTTGGTCTTTCGGCTTATTAATTACGTTTTAAGTTTTTCAGATTCTTTTTGGATTCTGGATTTTGTGTATAATTGTAAATAATACTACTGAGTTTATACAAAATTTTCAAATTTTTGCGAGGAGAGATAAAAAATGAATTAAGTATTTCTTCTTTGACCTGCTTTTTGAAAGGTTTCAAGTTACATTCGATGAATTAAAGTAAATTTAATAAAAAGTATATATGTAGAGCAGGGCGACACATAAAGGTCCAATTTGACTTTAAGCAAATATAAACTATATTGTGAAAATCATAACATTTATATCACAACAAATAACACATATCAAACAAACAATTATCTGACTACGTTCAGTAATCCGACTACTACTTCATCATTGTAGAAATGTGCTTTTTTGATATCTTCCAAAAATTTGTTATCTAGACCTTATTATCCTACATGCGGGGTAACTTGTAACGGGCAGGTGGCAAAAGGTTTAAAGCCTTATTATAATTTTAAAGGTATTTTACAAAATAATTACATTTTTGACTAATGCTAAAACTACTAATGGAAGAATATACTTTTATTATGGATTTTCAAAGATTACCGTTTATCTCCCCCATTTCAAGATTATCGTTTTTCAAATCAAGTTTGTAGCTGGCTATACATCTTTTTTCCTCTACTTTCAAATATTGTTGTTAAACAATGCTTAACTTTACTGATTATTGGCACATCGGTGGTGGACCTTTTTAATCCCGGACCTTTATATATTACTATTTATTCTGCGATAAATTCTGGGAAATTATAACTGGAAAAATGTTATTCGACAAAATGTCCATTTGATCGATACCAAATATAGGTTCTGAATTTAAATAACATAAATAAAAAATAATATAACCTAGAAAATGTTTTATAAATACCAATGAGTATATAATTATACAAATGAGATCTTTCAGAGCACCGTGTTTGAGAAAAATATGCCAAAAAGTGCATTTTCATATTAACATTTCAAAAAAGTTTATATTTTGAGTCTCTAGTAACACTTGCGGCCCGTTTACTAACGTTTTTGTATATAAATAAAACTACAAACAAAACTACTTGCTATAAATTTATCATAAATAAATAATATTCGCGTAAAACATCCTATTAAACGTAATTGAACATCATCTGTCAAAAGCGTTTGACATTTCACGAAATTTCCACCGTCCATTGTTTTATTCAAATTACGCTTCTACAAAAATTTTCAAATTAAAAATGTAAAGTTTCTACGCGGATTTGAAATAATTTCTCACCTTTTGGACTTTCTCTGTATTGGCACGAATTTTTCAAGACTAAGACCGGCCAAATCGATTCAGCCGTTTTCGAGTTTTATTCGGACATTTGAAAGAGAGCTCAATTTTTATATATGAGATTTGGAAAATTCATTGACCACTGGGCCTCGAACAGAAACTGGAATATTAAGCAAACAAATTAAAACATGCGAAAATATACCGGTGAGTTATACATATTTACTAATTGTTAATACTTTATGTTCAAATTCAATATAATTTATTTTTTCTTATGTACTTCCATCCGGTAACAGACTTTGAAACAATCCCACTTGAAAATTTGGCTGATTTAAGTCCTGTTGAATCGACAACTGACTCAAGTTATTTAATAAAAATAGCTAAAGCTGTTGTTTCTGGAGAAGTATCGACAAACTTAGCTAACATAAAACCAGGGCCAATAGCACATTTCCGAAATACGAGATTCAGCTATAAGCAAAATCTTATATTACCGTAATAATGTGGAAGACCTGACGCAATTGAGAGATTACAAAACACCCGAAATAAATTTCGAATGCACCGACTATACTAATATGATAGATATGGATGATTATTCAAATATATCCGAACCAGCCTTTACGCTAAATATTCCTCATGAACATCTAGTACAATATCTACAAAGCAATGAGTGTCCATGGAGTGACCCTAAAATTCCGGTCCACATTCAGGGAACTGAGAGACATGTTCAATTACTGGCTAACGTATCAAAACGCGTATTAGATCAAAATCGCGAAGGAGTTATGACAGCGACACTACAATCTTGTGAAAAGTATCCTCGACTGAAAAGCAAGCAAGGTTTCAGATATTAATTTATTTTAATTGTATTAGCTAAATGTAAGAAAATTTATTTTAAATAAAAATATAACTTAAAGTAACAAAAATGTATTATTTAAACAATGTCATGTAAATAAATAATAGAATAAATATATGTCATTCCTAAAAACCTAAAAACAATATTTTTCTACAAAAGTAGATTACTTTTCCTCGCTAATGCCCCTAAAAGTTTACTTGATGTAGTTTGAGGTACCCGTAAGTTACTGATTTCAAAAAGACGAGAAATGTTTTTAACCTGTTTTGTAGCAAGATTTCAGGTCAAGTTGAGCTATTTATTATAGTTTTAGAGTAAATTGCAAAAATTAAATAAAACTGGCAACTTGCACGTATTTTGCACATTGACAACTTGCACGCATTCTGCACATTGACAACTTGCACGCATTCAGCACATTGACAACGTGCACGTATTTTACACATTGACAACTTGCACGCATTTTGCATTATTGATAACTTATACGTACTTTGCTTATTAGCAACTTGTACGCATTTCATTTAATTGGTAACTTGTACGCATTTCCAAGAAATTTAGCGAAAAACATTCTTCTATCTAGAATTGATTGAATAATATCATATATTTATAATAAAAAAATGTGAAAAATTTCTCTTAAAAACATATTTTTTGTTAATTCTCAAAATTGTTATAACTATTTTTTTATCATTATGGCTATTGAAAGAAATAATGAATGTTTCTAGTATTGGGATTTGTCGATAAGTTTTGATTTACGTGCTGACTTGCGCACGTTGTACAAAATAGCTAAGAAGTTATCAAAGAAGTGTCACATGTACAGCATGTACAAGTTTTTGACTGTCAAGTCTACTGATTGTGGCATGCTGCAATGCGACGGTTTAAGGCTTATGCTCTAATAGCGTGGGGTGACGTCAAGCCAACATGACGAATCTCCAAGCCAAGGGCTGAGTCTCAATTCATTGCAGCGTGGTAACAACACTCCGCCAAGTACCTAAGTCGTTTACAAACGATTCCGAGTCTCTACATCGAACTAGTGACCCATGATCGACCGCTATAGGCAAGACAAATATAACGGATAGATACCGTCACTGTCCAGCGCTTTATTCGGCTAAAAATGGCTCGTGCGATAAACGGCCTTCTGACCCTGTGGCGCGATCAAATCTGGTTTTCGAGTGCCTTCAGGTGTTTTGAAGGTTGGCTCCCAATCCACACGAGAGTGTGATTTTTCCAGCGCTCTCTTCACGTACCGCATTGTGTCTCTCGATTAGTTGACGATGGCTTCGATAACAAGTTTGTAGGACGTGGTCTAACGTCTCTGGGGCATTACAACCTGCTCTACAATTCCTATCTTCTGTTCTACCTCTAGTTGTTCTTCTCGTAGGCATTGCATTAATTCTGAATCTTATGAAATTTACGTAATCTTTTCCCGTCAGGAACTTATTGCCTTCAGTCACCTATCGATGTAGTGACGGGACTTTGCACGATTTTACCAATGGGGACCCGTCCACTCACTTGTGCTGTAGCCGAGCCCATCGTTCATCCAGTTGTTTCTGAGAGGCGAGGACGATGTTTAGTTTCTTTTCACACTTTTCAATCTCTAGTTGGTGAACACTGGATTCACCCCAGCTCAACTTAACCAGTCTGTTTTTTCTCCTAAGAGGAACTAACCATCTTAATGATGGGAATGATAGACCCCATCTTTACTATTTGCATAAAAGTATGAATTAGTAACATCGTTAGGTAGTCGCAGCCATGAACGGACTGCTTTTCTGACTGCACCATCGAGCGACTTCAGAAACCCTAGTTTGCATTACCTAATGTTAATCAATGCATTAGCTTACGAATACCAATGGTTCTTGACGCAAATAACCGTTGTTGTGGTTTCAATGGTGCTTTGGTTATATTTTCAATATTTGACTGGAGTTTCGATTTAAGATTTCCAATATTGGTACCCTCAGGAGTGAATTCCACTCCCAAGTAAGTTCAGCCGTCGACCCTTGACATCGCAGGTAGTTTTTGCGATCCACATTTGAAGATAATATCCTTATCGACAAATGACTTCTTCACATGCGGCACGTTCTTAATCGATACCGTAAAGGACTTGTTGGTGTTAATCCTCAGGCCACAACTTGCGAGAAAATTTTAAGCATAACTGAATATTGTCTGCCATCCTTTTACTGATGCTGCCACTAAAACTAAATCGTCAGCAAAATCCAGAACATTATAAATCATGCCTTCAATCTTCGCCCCGATTTCAGGTGGGGTCGTCTCAATCATTCTATTAATAACTAGATTAACAGGATGGGCAACAAAGGATCTCCTTGCTTGACTCCGCACCTCGGACTAATGGGATCCGAGGGCCAGCGCCCTGATCAAAGTCTTGTCCACCCATGTTCATATAGCTCCTTAACGTAAAGAGTGAAGGGTTGTTGTAGGTTATAGTATTTTAGCGTGTTGATTAACGCAGCATTTGATATTGAGTCAAAGGCTTTGGCGACATCTATTGAAGCTAAAAATAAAGGCTTGTTGTTGTGCCTATGGTGCCGTAAGAGGTGATCTGGCGCTAATGTTTTATGTGCGCATCCGTCAACTGGCTGGAACGCCATTTGTCGACTATCAATCTGAACCTCACTAAGCAGATGCCTAGCCAGCACTTTATTAAATGTTCTGGTTAAAACCGATGAGACAGTTATGGGTTTGAAACCACCAGGGTGTTCAGCGTTATCTTTCTTAGGAATCAGGGTTGTGTATGATTCCATCATTCTATCCGGAATTCTTCCCATTAGCATTAACAAATTCAGCAAGTTAACCAGGATGTCGGTTGGCATAGACTTTAACAGTCTGGCTGTTATACCATCCGGACCAGAAACCGTGTTCCTGCTTGGAAGTGCGCACCTGACTTCTTCAGTAGACACAGGTTTCCACAGGTGCGAGAGATCTTTGCTTCTCGCTGCTTGGACATCTGGTGATGCATCGGCTTAATTTGTCAATACGCTCGACCAAAATTGCACCATTACGTCAGGTGGGGGGCGGAGGTCGAGGTAGCTTTGCAGTCTAGTATATAAGAAATACACTTGCTTGGGTTCTTGTTCCAATGCGTTTGAGTCACTTTGTACTCGTGTCTGCGTCGCTGCCTCTTATTCAACTTTGGTGCGTTTCCCTTTTCTTTTTGCTGTTCTTGGGGTCGGTTACTCTTTCATATGGAAAGGTGGATTCTAGATACTTGCTCACTTGTTTCCTTAATTCCTCTGGTGATAGTATCGCAGCTTTTTGGCATGTCGCAGTTAACCAATAGGGAACTATTGTACTTGTCATCATCTCTACTCTTTGCTATCGCTAGTGCTCTAGTGGTCAGTGGTCACAGGACAAGGATTAATTTCACTTGTAGCAGCTGGTGTAGATAGGAGGTCCGCGATCAGGCCTTTATATTTTGGCGTACGTCAAAGACGTACGCAAAGACGTACAACAAAGCCAAAGCCTTTGATGGCTTTCAACGTTCAACCAGGTGTTATAGCTAGAAGGGCTTTATTAATTTGGGTAATACCCCTTTTGATCAGTTCAACATCCTCTTTGGTCATAATGATCTGCTTTTCTTTCGACCACCTTGCTTTCTTGGGCCCGATTTTGGCTAATTCTTGGTCGTACCATTCATTGTGTTTTCTCTGTTCATGCACACCTCGACCAATTGAAGTTGAAAAGTATTTGCCGCATGATGGAAATCGGCATATATGACCGTCTCTGTTCGCCGGTTGAGAAGAACCAGTAGGTTCTTCCAATTCTGAATCTAAATTTTTGTATCCAAGGCTTATTTGTGAACTTGTACCGACTTTGTTATACGGGCGAGGGGGTTGGTAGCCCACAGGCCTATAACTATAACAGAGGTGGCTCTTAGTTTTCCCCCGAAGGGGTACTTACGGCGGGTCCAATATAAGGCAGGCCACTTGCTAGCTTAGGACCCGAAGAACCACAACCACCCCCACCACTCCCGCCGTTTACCCGCGCTTGCTTGAATTTCTTCACGTTGACATTCAGAGCACTGGGCAGAAATCACATTGCGTCAACACCCGCTAGGGCCAGCGCAATGCTTTGCTTTAATTAGACAGTCGGATTCCCCTAGTCCGTGCCAGTGCTGAGTTGACCGTTGAATGGCGGCAGCAAGAAAGATCCGCGGGGGACCTAGGCACGGGACGGAGCTCGGATCTAAGTCACAAGGACAATTTTACCTCGCCCAGGCCCGGCCTACGCCCGCTTTCCAACCAAGCCCGGCACGCGCCGATTCTCAGAGCCTTATCACGAAGTTACGGATCCAATTTGCCGACTTTCCTTACCTACATTAATCTATCGACTAGAGGCTCTTCACCTTGGAGATCTGCTGCGGATATTGGTACAAACCGGCGCTACACCTACCGTGGCCCTTTCTTTGATTTGCAAGGTCCGAGAATACACGAGGACACCGCCGCAACTGCGGTGCTCTTCGCGTTCCAAACTCTATCTTCCTACTAGAGGATTCAGGAAACTCGAACGCTCATACAGAAAAGAAAACTCTCCCCGTATTTCCCGAAGGCGTCTCCAGGTTATTTTGGGTTACCCCGACGTACTCTCTTGCAAGGGTCCGACTTGTAAACGGTTTCGCTGCCGGGTTCCGGAATAGGAACCGGTTTCCCTTTCGCCCGAAGGGTGTGAGATTTTATTCAAAATAAAATACACCAACATCAACATAGGATTTCTCCTGGGGCTTAGGATCGACTGACTCGTGTGCAACGGCTGTTTACACGAAACCCTTCTCCACTTTAGTCATCCTGAGCCTCGCTGGAGTATTTGCTACTATTACCAAGATCTGCACCGATGGCGGCTCCAGGCAGGCTTACGCCCAAACCCTTCTGCGCACACCACAGCGACCCTCCTACTCACCAGGACGTCAAAACAAACTATAATAAACGCTCCTCATGCCATGGCGGCTTTTAGGGCTAGTTGCTTTGGCAGGTGAGTTGTTACACACTCCTTAGCGGACTCCAACTTCCATGGCCACCGTCCTGCTGTCTTAAGCAACCTACGCGTTTTATGGTATCCCATTAGCGTCGTTTAGGCGCCATAACTCGGCGTATGGTTCATTTCACAGCGCCAGTTCTGCTTACCAAAAGTAGCCCACTAGGCACTCTAATTTAAATCTCTGGCTTCACTATTCAAGCAAGCCAGAGATCTCACCCATTGAAAGTTTAAGAATGGGTTGAGGTCGTTTCGGCCCCAATGCTTCTAATCAATCGCTTTACAGACTTGCTCATCAAATGCCAGCTATCCTGAGGGAAACTTCGGAGGGAACCAGCTACTAAATGGTTCGATTAGACTTTTGCTCCTATACCCAGTTTCGACGATCGATTTGCACGTCTAAGGTTCTCCATCAGGGTTTCCCCTGACTTCGACCTGGCCGGGCATAGTTTACCATCTTTCGCAATGAGAGTGAGACGCTCCGGGATTGCAAGCACGCATCCGTAGATGCGATCCGTCATCCCTCAGTTCACTTAAGCAAACCTTTACGTTCATTGCGCCTTTAGGTTTTGTATTTCCTAATGACTCGCGCACATGCTTGGTCCGTGTTTCAAGACGGATCCTAAAAGTACCCAAAGCAATAGCATCGCTGACCGGTAATAGAGTCCGTCCTAGAACACGGCACGGAGGCGGCATCGATGCCGGACCAGGTCCGACGGCCAATAACCGTCCGTGCTTGCAACCGGCCGAACGCTTAAAAGCGACCCTATACCATATTGTTTATACCGCCTGGAAGTCGGCCGGAGCACGCGGGGTCTGACGCGAATAAATTTGTGACAGGCTACCGCCGCGGTCGTAGATCGACACCAAACGGGTCGCAACGTCCTACTGAGAGAGAAGTGCATGCCATCGCCGCCTAACGCATAAACTGACGGCGTACCGCAGGACTATTCCCGGTCAATCGCACTACAATAAATGGAAGATAACGATAACATTGAATCTCTCCTTTTGATCTTTCGGGTTTTTCGGGTTTACCCCTGAACGGTTTCACGTACTCTTGAACTCTCTCTTCAAAATTCTTTTCAACTTTCCTCACGGTACATGTTCGCTATTGGCCTCGTAGTCATTTTAGCCTTAGATGGAGTTTACCACCCACTTAGAGCTGCACTCTCAAGCAACTCAACTCTGAGGGGAGATCCTTTCGATACGCGCAACGGTCGCTACGGGCCTGGCACCCTCTATGGGTAAATGGCCCCATTCAAGATGGACTTGAACTCGCCGCAACGCACCGAGATAATAGGATCTTCCCTGACATTACATTTCCCAGCGTCCGTCTCCGGCCGCGGAATTTAGTGCTGAGCTCTTTCCTGTTTGCTCGCCGCTACTAAGGAAATCATAGCAAGTTTCTTTTCCACCGCTATTCCCTGTTTGCTTGCCGCTACTAAGGGAATCCTAGTTAGTTTCTTTTCCACCGCTTAGGAATATGCTTAAATTCAGCGGGTAATCTCATCTGCTCTGAGATCGTATTATGATTATGATGTGCTCGTAAACGTTAGTAAGGAAGCGCACACAAAATCGACGAGAAACCTTTGTATTTTCCAAATTTGCCGGAACGAAACCGCATTACGAAGAGTACGGGTTTTCGGTTATCGGGAAGGTCGCAAGAATATAAAATCTCTAGGACACACAGGCTAACACGTTGAGTAAATTATTTAAGAGCACGCATATACGCGAAACTCCATCATTCGCCGGCAAGCCGTTTAAAGCAAGCGGCAGTCTGGCAATGTTATACGACCCTCAGCCAAAGGTGTCCGGGAACAGTATCCGAAGACCGCAATGTGCGTTCAAAATGTCAATATTCATGTATCCTGCAGTTTACATGTCGACGTGCAATTAGCTGCGTTCTTCATCGACCCACGAGCCAAGTGATTCACCGTACAGGGTGATTTTATATAAATTTATACATGTTTCGATCGTGATTCCTTCGAAATCGTTTAAGATAACTCGGGTTCTGAAACTAGTATGTTTATTATGGTTACAATTAGTACACTGTAAAACATTCGCCTCTCGGTCCGAGATACAAGATCTCGTTTCAAAATTGAAATATAAATATTGCATTGTGTGTGAGATTGAAAAATCTGATTTCGCTGATCTTTCATTTTCTTAAAACAGCGCAATGAAGCAATGTTCAAATTCGCATATTTTGAGTAAAATGTGCATAGTATATAATACTAACACAAGCGTTTACTACAATCGAATTTGAACACTAGACGTTCGCCTAGCGCCCAAAGAAATGATTGAACTACGCGTTTAAGTATAATATTAAAAAAAAACGTTGTTTTCACAACGATTTTCGTCATTCGCTCAGGAATCTGACGATACCGAGCAGATATACATGGCAGTGCTCTCACACAATGCATAAGCGCGCTAAGCGGTTGTAAACCGCGTCACGCTGCTTTTGCACACTGCGTAATATTTTGCGACTAGTTCCGGTCAAACGTTAATGAAACGAATGATGATTGCCAGAGGCTTTTGCCCACAGTATATTATGCTATGGGAGCGCACTTGATTACTGCGATAATTTGTCGAGTAACCACAACATTTAGTTTGCATCTCGCTCCGATCGAACGTTCATAAAACGAATGATTCTTATCTGCGAGAAGCTTTTGAATACTTAGTTCTGCTTCACCACCCATCTATTTGACATCATAAAACAAACGATTTTTAGCTGCGAGAAGCTTTTGAATATTCAGTTCTGCTTCACCACCCATCTATTTGACCGTAGTCAATTTGTAAATATCCTATATTATTAAAATATATAGATTTCATATTTGCGGTCGCGCAGAACCATATAATTTCAACCCGTTCCGATCGAACGTTCATAAAACGAATGATCCTTAGCCGCGAGAAGCTTTTGAATACTCAGTTCTGCTTCACCACCCATCTATTTGACCGTAGTCAATTTGTGAATATCCTATATTATTAAAATATGTAGATTTCATATTTGCGGTCCGCAGACCCAAATATTCCCAGCCGTAAACCAGCATCCGAACATATACGGGGTATATAATTCTAGATATGGCTCACAACATTATTACAAACTACACCGGGGGATGATATCCGTACCCGCCTGAACAACATAGCGTACTTTAGCCTAAACTTGCTCGCACCGCACTCGACACGAGCTATCCCCCTATATAAGGCGCACGGCCACAGCGTAAGTGTTGGACTGTGTCCCAAGCGACGTGATTTTGACCGGCGTCGCTCCGGGTTACGGTGTAAATCGTCAAGACAAAAGTCTGGGAAAATTTCGAACTGCAAACCCTTATGATATAATTTTTTTTTTAATTTTGTTAGATGTTCAAACAGTTTTATATATATGGACAATAAAAATTATAGTTAATTATTGAATTTTAGGTGTTTTTGGGCTTTTTAATCTTTTGTATTAAAATATGTATTTACTGATTTTTATAGATCTTAGATTTATAGAATTTATAGAGCATAGCAAAATATTTGGGAAATATAATATATTTTTCACGGAAAAGGTAGTTTATGCGTACGTTTCCGAGGCAATAATGCCACATGTGCTTAAAAGTTATTTGAAGAGACCGTTTGAAAGATAGTTGGCGAGTTTTTTACGATCCGTGTTTCGAAGTATGGGTAAAAGAGGCTAAAATTCAAAGTTCGGGAACGTACTGCGTAAGGGTAGGTTTACAGGTTCGGAATTAAGATAGTTAAAAAGAAACAAATTTGTAGATATTATTGAGTATTACCTGATAATTTTCACAAAGTAAGGAGGCATCACACATTTCATTAATGCAAGATTTATTAATGCTGATTAAACAAGATTTATCAAATCTTCTCCGAATAATGTTCCGTTCGTGATAAAGTATACTAGCGTTGTAAAAGTGTAAAGAATGTTTAAAATTTTTAATATGTTCTGTTATCATGGTTCGATTTTGTCGCGGATTTTTTTAGTTACTATCATGTTGTTTTAGTCGTTTCATTAAATTCTGTCCAGTTTCACCTATGTAAATGGAATCACAATCATTGCATTTTAATTTATAGACAATATTTGATGTGCGTTCTAAACTAGTGGGTGATTTGAGGTTGGAAAAAAGAGAGCTAAGGGTTAAGTCTATGTTACAAATTAATCTTAAGTCGACCTTGTGGATCAGTTTTTTTTCAAATGGGAAAGAGTTCTGCCAATAATGTTATTATCTTTGGAGATTTTGGTTGAAGAAGAATATTAATGAAAAAGGTGTTAATGTTATTATTGAGAAATTTGAGTCTATTGTTCGTGACAGGGTTTATGAGATTAGAAGGATAAGAGTCATTAATAAGTGTTGTGTGGATTAACGATAAATTAGCAGATCAAAATTGTTTGTCCGGAAGAAGTATGGCGTGGTCAACTAAATTAATTATAGAACCTATTTTCATGCTAGATGGGTAATAAGAATGAAAGTTTAAATACCTGCCCGACCAAGTAGGTTTTTCGTACCAATTTGTGATGATACGGTTATTTCAGGTTTTTATAATTTTGACGTCAAGAAAGCTGATAGAATTGTTCTGTTCTTTTTCGAAAGTGAAGGGAAGATGTTTATTTAAAGAGTTGAAATTGTGGAGTAAAAGTTCAAAGTTTTTAACCGGCACACAATTTTATTGACTAGTAGTATTGTTAAAAAAAGTCAATCAGTGTTGTTCTTAGAAGTGACAAGATATTTCAGTCAATACCTTTAATGAGAACTCAAGGCAATCCGAAGCCTACTATTACTATAACCACCGCTCGGCAAGGCTGTATTGACTAGGAGGTCAATACGAACCACGTTACCAACCAACCACAGCATTACATTTTATCGTGTCCGGCGGTGCGATACCTTGTAGTGAAGAATTAGTATTCGACGTTGCCTGTGAACGTGAAAACCGAGTTTTTCGCACCCCGGAGGCTGCAGACTCAAGGGTGGCGGCCTTACCAACACTAAACCGTGAGCAACCCGCAACGACTGCGACTCTCCCCAAGTAAGTTACATTTTTTTTTAATCGGACATCACACCCCCCGAAGATGACTAGTTCTACTAGACGTTCAGTCTTTGAAGAAAGGATCGACAATTTTACATTAACCGAAATCGATCTTGGAGTTAATCCTGAGGTCTTAAATCTCGCTATACAACAAATCCCAAAATTTAGTGGTAAACCTTCTGAGTTAAATAAATTTATATTTTCTGTAGAAACATGTAGGCGTGGCCTAAATGCAGCAACATGTTTAGTTAGAACTTCAAAAAATTACTTTAAATAAATTAGAAGGGGCTGCATTTCAATATATTGGACGTTCTCATAATGTAACTTGGGAAGAACTTAAAAATCTTCTTTCGAAAAAATTCGGTGAGAGACGATCCGTGGCTGAATAACAATTAGAATTATCTAAATTAAGACAAAATGCTGGGGAAAGTGTGAGAAATTTTGCTCATAGAATAGAATCGATACTTGGGTAAATGTACGATCAAGAATCAATGTTTGATGACACTAGAGGGGTTGCCATGGAGTCCGCTCATAGCGAACTAGCATTGGCAGTTTTTATAGACGGCCTTAGGTCGTTTGTCAAAGGTCACCACATTTCACAATGTCGGAGAAGAACTATGTTTAACGTGGATCATCAGGCTGGATATTCCCAAACTAGCAGACTGAGCCATATTCATCGCAGCGACGTCGCACCCCGACCTCCCACTCCTAGATCATCATCCGCAAATTGCATGTGAAGAGGCAATAACCCATAAAACTGATAGGCGCCGGGTGTATTGAAAATCAAGAATACACGAATAATTATAAAGTATATAATGTAACTAGGAAAAATTTTATAGATAGAAATCTGATCGGTATCAAGGTAAATGATAGGAAGTGCATGCTTATATTAGATTCAGCAACTGATGTGTCTATTATTAAATATAACAAATGGTCTCCCAATTGTATCCTTACTAAAGATGTGTCCACATTGAAGGGTATTACTGTTAAACGCGTGTACACACAAGGTTCGGTATTGCTAAAATTTAAAATTGGCAATGTTGAGCTTGAGCATAAATTCACCGTCATATCTGATAATATTGACATAGACGCTGACGGTATAATTGGATTAGATTTTCTTTTAAAATACAAAACTCAAATTGATTTTTCCAACAATTTTTTCACTATCACTGTTAACAACAAACTAATTTCTGTAACAATAAGCAATTTCAATGACGATACGACACATCATATTGCTGATTCAACAAAAGCCGTGCACTATACCGTCGGCGACCCAGATCCGTCGACGATGTCGAGCGCGAGCGAGAGCGATATAAAACAAAATAATTGCAAGCCTAAGAATGAAACACATACAGATTCAATATTTTATATGATGGAAGTTGAGAAGGAAAAAGAGTCATCATCAACAGCTACAGATAATCATTCTCTGAATTTCGCGAATATTTCTACAAATGTGGATGAAGTTAATAACCTGGCTTTCGAGCGGTCTAACACCAACACAGACGATATTGCGGTTCAGGATGATGTAACTTCAAATTTGGTTATTAATCCCACTTCTATGGCCAATGTGCCTGCAAGTCTTCATATTCCAGGTTCCCAAACTTCAGAATGTACCGATAAATTTTTAGGGAAACCTGCAAAAATTATAATAAAGGGCCATAATAGGGAAGTAGAATCCCAATGTAATAGTCGTGAGGGCAATGAATGCTCGTTTGACCGCAAGGTAGCTGAGAGTACTTTTCAAGTTGATGACAAAGCACATGTAATTCCTGGTAGGACGGAAAAGATTGCTTCTTTTCTAACAAAAGAGTAGGCAATCTATTTTGCAAATCTGCTGAAATCCTAGAGAGAGTTTATGTTGCCAATTGTATTTTAAAACCTTCTAATAAAAGACTTTTCATTCAAATATTAAACACTAACGATAAGGAAGTAACAATTACTGATGAATTATTTGTACCGAATCTGTATCCGCTTGACGATTATCAAATATTAAAACTAAATAAAAGTAACGTGAATTGCGATTATGACCGGATAAAAAGGGTTAAAAACTGTATTAGAACCGATCACATGAACTATGAAGAAAAAGAATCAATATTAAAAATTTGTGAAGACTTCTACGACTTATTTTATCTGGAAGGTGATAAACTAACTTGTACTAGTTCAATAAAGCATGCTATTACTACTAATGATGCAAAACCTATTTATATTAAACAATATAGGCTTCCTCAGGCCCAGCAGATTGAAATCAAAAAGCAAGTGGATGATTTGCTCAAAAACGATATAATTGAAGCTTCCTACAGCCCGTGGAATTTTCTGCTTCTGGTTGTTCCAAAAAAGCAAGATGTAGATGGTAACAGGAGATGGCGTGTCTGTGTCGACTTTAGGAAACTAAATGAAATCACAGTCAGCGACACTTATCCTCTGCCAAATATAGCAGAAATTTTGGACCAACTAGAAAATTCTTGTTTTTTTTTCACTCTAAATTTAGCCAGCGGATTCCATCAGATAGAATTAGACGAGAAGAATCGGACGAACACAGCCTTTACAGCTGTAGGTCTTAAAAATGCTCCTAGCACGTTACAGTGATTGACCAACATGGTTTTGGCTGGTGTTGAAGGTTTCAAAGGATTAGTGTACATGGATGATGTCATCATTTATGGTAGGACTCTCCATGAACACAATTCTCGGCTGCGTAATGTACTGGAACGAAAGTTGCGCAGCTATAATCTCAAACTCCAGCCAATAAAATGTGAGTTTCTGAGGCGCGAGTTGACGTATCTTGGGCATGTTATATCAGAAAAAGGCGTCACACCCGATCCTGAGAAGGTAACGGCTGTCCAAAACTTTCTTGCTCCTAAAACCCCCAGAGAAACAAAAATTCTTTTAGGATTAGTCGGTTATTACAGGAAGTTTATTAAAGATTTTGCAAAAATTGCAAATCCATTGAATGTATTATTAAAAAAAAATGAGCCATGGAAATGGGGTCCTCGAGAGAAAATATCATTTAATACTCCCAAGAATGCAATTTCCCATACTACAGTATCCCGATTTTGAAAAACCATTCATTTTGACAACCGATGCTAGCAGCGAGGCAATTGGAGCAGTGTTAGCGCAGGAAGGGTCCACAGGGGAGAGGCCAGCGGTTTTCGCATCCCGACAACTTAACAAACATGAAAAGAACTATGCCACAATTGATTAGGAATTGTTAGCCATTATTTGGAGTGTACGACAATTCAGACCATACTTGTACGAACACAAATTTTTGATTTACACAGATCACCAGCCGCTAACATATCTCTACAATTGTAAGGAGCCTACCGCTAGGCATATTCGGTGGAAACTTGCGATGGATGAATACGACTTTCATGTCCGGTTCAAGCCTGGAAAAGCCAACGTCGTCGCCGACTGCCTGTCGAGATATGGAATGGGAAACCAAAATATCGAAGAAAAGTTGGTTTTAACACTTAGAAACGCCTACGAGAAATTTATAAACATAACTATATTTATTTAATAACACATAAGGAGCATGAAAAGGTTCATTTGAAAGACATATTTGAATGTATAAGTTATCTAAAATGCCTCGTGGAATCCAATGGTATGAAAGAATTACATGTAGCCAATCCCGTAAAATTAAACGACTATAAGAGTTTAAAGGTTGAGGAAATTGTAATAATTTTTAGTTTTTTTTTCAAAGATACTGATGTTAAAATAAAATTTTATAAAGATTTAACAAAATAATTGCAAGCGTAAGAATGAAACACATACAGATTCAATATTTTATATGATGGAAGTTGAGAAGGTAAAAGAGTCATCATCAACAGCTACAGATAATCATTCTCTGAATTTCGCGAATATTTCTACAAATGTGGATGAAGTTAATAACCTGGCTTTCGAGCGGTCTAACACCAACACAGACGATATTGCGGTTCAGGATGATGTAACTTCAAATTTGGTTATTAATGCCACTTCTATGGCCAATGTGCCTGCAAGTCCTCATATTCCAGGTTCCCAAACTTCAGAATGTACAGATAAATTTTTAGGGAAACCTGCAAAAATTATAATAAAGGACCATAATACGGAAGTAGAATCCCAATGTAGTAGTCGTAAGGGCAATGAATGCTCGTTTGACCGCAAGGTAGCTGAGAGTACTTTTCAAGTTGATGACAAAGCACATGTAATTCCTGGTAGGACGGAAAAGATTGTTTCTTTTCTAACAAATAGAGTAGGCAATCTATTTTGCAAATCTGCTGAAATCCTAGAGAGAGTTTATGTTGCCAATTGTATTTTAAAACCTTCTAATAAAAGACTTTTCATTCAAATATTAAACACTAACGATAAGGAAGTAACAATTACTGATGAATTATTTGTACCGAATCTGTATCCGCTTGACGATTATCAAATATTAAAACTAAATAAAAGTAATGTGAATTGCGATTATGACCGGATAAAAAGGGTTAAAAACTGTATTAGAACCGATCACATGAACTATGAAGAAAAGGAATCAATATTAAAAATTTGTGAAGACTTTTACGACTTATTTTATCTGGAGGGTGATAAACTAACTTGTACTAGTTCAATAAAGCATGCTATTACTACTAATGATGCAAAACCTATTTATATTAAACAATATAGGCTTCCTCAGGCCCAGCAGATTGAAATCAAAAAGCAAGTGGATGATTTGCTCAAAAACGATATAATTGAAGCTTCCTACAGCCCGTGGAATTTTCTGCTTCTGGTTGTTCCAAAAAAGCAAGATGTAGATGGTAACAGGAGATGGCGTGTCTGTGTCGACTTTAGGAAACTAAATGAAATCACAGTCAGCGACACTTATCCTCTGCCGAATATAGCAGAAATTTTGGACCAACTAGAAAATTCTTGTTTTTTTTTCACTCTAAATTTAGCCAGCGGATTCCATCAGGTAGAATTAGACGAGAAGAATCGGACAAAGACAGCCTTTACAGCTGTAGGTCTTAAAAATGCTCCTAGCACGTTACAGAGATTGACCAACATGGTTTTGGCTGGTGTTGAAGGTTTCAAAGGATTAGTGTACATGGATGATGTCATCATTTATGGTAGGACTCTCCATGAACACAATTCTCGGCTGCGTAATGTACTGGAACGAAAGTTGCGCAGCTATAATCTCAAACTCCAGCCAATAAAATGTGAGTTTCTGAGGCGTGAGTTGACGTATCTTGGGCATGTTATATCAGAAAAAGGCGTCACACCCGATCCTGAGAAGGTAACGGCTGTCCAAAACTTTCTTGCTCCTAAAACCCCCAGAGAAACAAAAATTCTTTTAGGATTAGTTGGTTATTACAGGAAGTTTATTAAAGATTTTGCAAAAATTGCAAATCCATTGAATGTATTATTAAAAAAAAAATGAGCCATGGAAATGGGGTCCTCGAGAGAAAATATCATTTAATACTCCCAAGAATGCAATTTCTAGTGCACCCATACTACAGTATCCCGATTTTGAAAAACCATTCATTTTGACAACCGATGCTAGCGGCGAGGCAATTGGAGCAGTGTTAGCGCAGGAAGGGTCCACAGGAGAGAGGCCAGCGGTTTTCGCATCCCGACAACTTAACAAACATGAAAAGAACTATGCCACAATTGATTAGGAATTGTTAGCCATTATTTGGAGTGTACGACAATTCAGACCATACTTGTACGAACACAAATTTTTGATTTACACAGATCACCAGCCGCTAACATATCTCTACAATTGTAAGGAGCCTACCGCTAGGCATATTCGGTGGAAACTTGCGATGGATGAATACGACTTTGATGTCCGGTTCAAGCCTGGAAAAGCCAACGTCGTCGCCGACTGCCTGTCGAGATATGGAATGGGAAACCAAAATATCGAAGAAAAGTTGGTTTTAACACTGAGAAACGCCTACGAGAAATTTATAGACATAACTATATTTATTTAATAACACATAAGGAGCATGAAAAGGTTCATTTGAAAGACATATTTGAATGTATAAGTTATCTGAAATGCCTCGTGGAATCCAATGGTATGAAAGAATTACATGTAGCCAATCCCGTAAAATTAAACGACTATAAGAGTTTAAAGGTTGAAAAATTTTTAATAATTTTTAGGTTTTTTTTCAAAGATACTGATGTTAAAATAAAATTTTATAAAGATTTTGTTAAGAATAATCTAACCCAGAAAGAAATTAATTCTATTTTAGAGTATTTTCACAATAATCATACTTTAGGTGGACATCAAGGTATAGGTAAGACTTACAGCAAGATCCGAGAATCGTATTTATGGCCTAATATGAGGAATGACATAGAAAAATTTATAAATAAATGCGAAAAATGTCAACTAAGCAAGGCCTCCAAAACGACAAGGAAACCAATGTTAATAACTACAACCTCTACATATCCTTTCGAAAGGATTAATCTTGATATATGTGGTCCATACCCTGTTTCCAACAATGAAAGTAAATACATGTTAACTTTCGCAGGGGCTATACCGATACCAAACCAAGAAGCCAAAACTATAGCCAAGGCTTTTGTTAATGAAATTATTCTTAGGTTTGGTATACCATAAGAGGTTTTGACGGACCAAGGTACAAATTTCATGAGTGTCGTATTTAAGGATGTGTGCAAACTTTTGAAAATTGACAAAATAAATATCTCAATGTATCATCCTGAATCCAATGCGTCTCTAGAAAAGTGTCATCACATGTTTCTGAATTTTATGAGGTCGTACATTGGGAAGGACGATAAAACTTGGGATACATGGATAAATTACGCCGTTTTCGTTCACAACACAACACCACATTGTTTCACAAAATTGACACCCTTTGAACTTGTATTTGGACGTAAAGTCGACTTGCCTGCTTTTATAAATAAAGAACCTAAAATACAAAATACTTATGAAAATTTCAGCAGTGAATTCAAAACCAAATTACAGCAAATAAACGCAGTAGCTTGAGAAAACTTAATTCAATCTAAAATAAAATCTAAAGAAAAATACGATTCTTATATTAAAGAATCTAATTTTGCTGTTAGTGATTTGGTTTTGATGAAAGATAACACCCCATACAAGGGCTAATGTAAGAAACTGATGCCCATTTACAAGGGACCATATAGAGTTTTGGAACAAGAGGAAGTTAATTCTAAATCAGATGTCAACGGCAAATTGGTAACAATTCATAATAATAACCTTAAAAAATATAATACCTAAATTATTGATAAATAATTTTTGAATTATCAGTTATCACATTTGAAAATTATTGAGCTATTTTACTTTTTTTTATATTTAAATATTAACTAATTAAATCCAATTACATTCTAAATGTATCTCAAGTATCTCACACATTCCTACCAGCAAATTTCTGCTTTTATTCAAATCCTTATTCGTTTAAATTGAATCCTTATTTCGACAACAGGATGGTCGTTAAAGTTTTATTATTAGTACTGCCTCTTTCAATTTCTGGCACGAATGGTCTCTCAAATTTTCATATTACCCAAATGGACAGCCTCGAAATTTATTATGAAAAAATGGGCGATGTAGAAATATGCAGAGATTATTTCGATATACTTATTTTACATGAATTATTGGAATATAAATTAAATTTAAAAAGAATTTTTACCACTTTCGATATTTTTTATCTTATTATAATAATCATATCCAAACGCTGCATGCTTCCGTTACATCGTCCTACAGAAACACACAAGTTGCAAAATTTAGGCTGAACCATAATATACAAATTGTAAAACTATATAACAACATATGTTATGTTGTTATGATTTTATATAGCATATATTTTTTTGTTTATATAACATATATTCTTATAATAGAACTGTGTCAACCATTTTATATTTAAGATTAGAATAAAGTTATGTTTAGTAAGTTGTACTTACGTCATAATAAAGTTATATTATTTATATTTATATTTATTTATATTTATATTTATATTTATATTTATATCACGGATACAGGATTAAATTTAATAATTACTTAATTGAATTAATTACAGTAAAAATACAACTATTAAACAATATTAAGCCTAACATTAGTATTTAACAGTAAGTAGTTAACATATTTAAATAATTATTGAGGACAATAATTTTTCAAGGGGGAGAAAAACCTCTAACTCCCATAATTTTTTTTTATTCTGTCAAGGGACTGACGATAATGCTGTATTGTGTAATGGCAATGCTGATATGCCAATTAACTTAAATTCGATATCGATTGCAATCATTATCACCATCAGCAAATATTTTAAATACGCCATCGTAATGTGTTTGCAGTCCTACTTTTTGGATGTATAAACTATGGAACTGTGCGATTAGCCAGAGTCGCGGTATTAGTCGTTATAAAGATAATTGGTAATCATTGTAAGTGGGTGCTAATAAAGTATTGTTAAAAAAAGTCAATCAGTGTTGTTCTTAGAAATGACAAGATATTTCAGCCAATACCTTTAATAAGAACTCAAGGCAATCCGAAGCCTACTATTACTATAACCACCGCTCGGCAAGGCTGTATTGACCAGGAGGTCAATACGAACCACGTTACCAACCAACCACAGCATTACATTTCAATGTATATATACGTATTGTAAATACTACTGTGTATATATATATATATATATATATATATATATATAAAGCGAGAGGTTTTTCTTCAGATGGTGAAATAATATGATGAAATTGTTTTTTGGGCATCCATCCAGTAATTAAAAAACAGTTTTATTGAACAATGTTTTTGTTTAGAGAACATACGTTTCGGGTCTTGATTTGACCCATCTTCAGTGCTACAATTAAATAATTCAGGGTTACAAATTAAAACAATATAAAAAATACATAATTACATACAAAAATAAGTAAAACCAATGTATATGAAAAGTATATATGAAAACCAACCATAAAATAAACAAATGTAAAGAAACTCACCATACAAATAAATTTTGAAAAATAACACAAAAACACACAAAATTGCACGAAAAAATAAATATGAAATAAAAAATTGATAAAACGTCGAGATATGAAAATTTTAAAAAATTGTAAAATTAAAATAAATAATATATTTTATTATAAAAAAGCTTATTCTAAACGAACAAGTTGTCAGTTTGGAAAATGTATTACGAGAATGTACGAGAGTAAAATGTGTGCGTACGTGTTTGCGGAAAATAGTGGAAACTGTATCGTCATTGGATGAGAGAACGGGATAGAGAGAATTTTAGTGGTTTCATATTACAAAGATTTTCTCAGCGATCATGCGCAGTAGGAACATAGAAAAAATACAAATGTGTAAGCAATCCATAATCAACGGTTAAACATAATATGTGGATCAAAATGAAAATATAGAAACATAATTAAACCATGATAGACAATGTAAAAATGAAAAAATATGTGATGAAGAGAAATTTATTAAGAAAAGGTATAGATATTAACTGAAAACGATAATAGTTATGGAACAAGTTATTAAATAAAAAATTATAACATAACATATATATGTAATACACGCAAAAACAATAAATGCATATATGTATACACATACTCATACATATATATGCAAACACATGCACACATACATATACAACATATATATATATATATATATATAGATACATATACATACATATATGCAGATACATATATACCTACAAACATAAACATGTATATATATATATATATATACATACATATAAATATACACATATATACACATACATACATATGCATACATAAAAGAAGTGTTAGGATGTATTGCGCATATTGAAAAAAAATATTCGAAGCATTGCGGTAAATATTGCAAAGAGAAGCCGAATCAAAACGTTTGTTAATAGCAGGTAATATTTGCATGAAAATACTCTCAGCGAACTTTCTGCGTAAAGTGTTGGCTTCTCGATGAATAACTCTTGTATTGGTGAAATTAAAAGAATGTTTAAAGTTGGAGACATGTTCGGTGATCATGGTTTTATTTCGTTTCCTGTTTAAACTATTAAGTTCGTGTTGGCGCATTCTTTTTGAGAGAAATTGTGAAGTTTCTCCAACATAACAACTTGAACAATCATTACAATCAATGACATATACGACGTTTGACGTGCGGGAAATAGGGGTAGGAGTTTTTAAATTAGTGTATAAGTCTTTGAGAGTGTGTCCAGTCGAACACACTAGCTTCAGACCAACGGATGAAAAAAGTTTTTTCCATGAGTGGAAAAGGCAGTCAATGTACGGTAATGAGATGAAGGAATTGAGAGATAGTGATTTTTCACGAACAGGGTTAAGGGTTTGTAAAATGCTACTATTTTGTTGTGATTGGGAGGTAAATAAGGAAGATTACGGAATTTATTACGAAGAAAAGGTAAACTATTATTTATTACTGAGCGTAAAAGTTGCAGTGGATAGGAATTATTTTGAAGGGTAGAATATATCAAATTAATATTTTTTCCCAATGTGATGGATGAGAAAGAAGGATGGCATGATCTAGTAAGTTGATTATAGATGCAATCTTAGTCGATTTGGGGTGATAGGAATAGTAGTTTAAATAACGTCCAGACCAAGTGGATTTTTGATACCAACATGTAGTGATGAAGCCGTTATTTATAAAAAGGGTAATATCTAAAAAATTAATGGAGTTGTTAAGTTGAGTCTCTAAGGTAAAACGAAGGTGTGTGTCGAAATTATTAAAAGAATTTAGGAAATTGGTTATGTTATAAGTAGGAATGCAAGTTAAAATGTCGTCAACGTAACGTTTGTAAAAAAGAGGTACATAAGACAAGGTATTAAGAAGAGAGTTCTCTGTGAACTGCATACAAAGTTCAGAAAGTGGGGCACTCAAACTGGAACCCATTGGAGTGCCAAATTTTTGTTTAAAGAAGGAGTCGTTGAACGAAAAATAAGTATTGGAAATAATAAATTTAATACATTTCAGGAACCAAGAAAAATTGAAATCTGTGTGTTTGCTGATATCAATCCATTTATGGTCTATGGCAGAGAGAATAAGGTCAGGTGAAATGTTAGTGAAGAGGGAAACAACATCTAAACTTATGAAGGAAAAATCAGATGGTACATTGAGGGAGTAAGTTTGGGAATGAGTTCGAAAGAATTTTTGACAAAATAGGGAGAATTATGAGTGATATTGGATAAAATTGAACTAATAAATTTGGATAATTTGCAAAGAAGGGAATTTAAGTCAGCAACTATTGGTCGAAGAGGAAAACCTTCTTTGTGGATTTTGGGAAGTCAATAAAGTTTTGGGGAAATGGGATTGTAGGTTTTTAATTGTAGAGAGAGAGGTTTGGGAATTTGCTTGTTTTCTATGAGTGAATCAATGAATTTCAAAGAATTCCGATTTATAAGGTCGGTGGGATCTTAATTTATAGATGGATTTGAAAATATAGTTAACTTTGTTCATGATAACCGTGATGTTACTCTTATCTGCCCTGGTAACAACAATTTCTGGATGTTGTTTGATAAAGGATTTGCAAAAGTGGATGTCTTTGAGTAATACTGAGTAATATATGTATGTAAACAAATATGTTGTGTATGTACATATGTGTGCATGTGTTTGCATATATATGTATGTGTATGTGTATATCTTGACAAGAGCCTGAAATAATATCTATTATTATTGATTACGGCTTGCTTATGAATAAATAAATAAATAAATAAATAAATATACATATATGAATTTATTGTTTTTGCGTGTATTACATATATATGTTATGTTATAATTTTTTATTTAATAACTTGTTCCATAACTATTATCGTTTTCAGTTAATATCTATACCTTTTCTTAATAAATTTCTCTTCATCACATATTTTTTCATTTTTACATTGTCTATCATGGTTTAATTATGTTTCTATATTTTCATTTTGATCCACATATTATGTTTAACCGTTGATTATGGATTGCTTACACATTTGTATTTTTTCTATGTTCCTACTGCGCATGATCGCTGAGAAAATCTTTGTAATATGAAACCACTAAAATTCTCTCTATCCCGTTCTCTCATCCAATGACGATACAGTTTCCACTATTTTCCGCAAACACGTACGCACACATTTTACTCTCGTACATTCTCGTAATACATTTTCCAAACTGACAACTTGTTCGTTTAGAATAAGCTTTTTTATAATAAAATATATTATTTATTTTAATTTTACAATTTTTTAAAATTTTCATATCTCGACGTTTTATCAATTTTTTATTTCATATTTATTTTTTCGTGCAATTTTGTGTGTTTTTGTGTTATTTTTCAAAATTTATTCGTATGGTGAGTTTCTTTACATTTGTTTATTTTATGGTTGTTTTTCATATGTACTTTTCATATACATTAATTTTACTTATTTTTGTCTGTAATTATGTATTTTTTATATTGTTTTAATTTGTAACCCTGAATTATTTAATTGTAGCACTGAAGATGGGTCAAATCAAGACCCGAAACGTATGTTCTCTGAATAAAAATATTTTTCAATAAAACTGTTTTTTAATTACTGGATGGATGCCCAAGAAACAATTTTAACATATATATATATATATATATATATATATATATATATATATATATAAGGTTTTTCAGCCACAAGTCGAAAAAATAAAACCAGAACGTAAATATAAATCTTTTTAATACGTTTCGAGCTATTCTGCTAGCTCATCATTCAGCTAAAAAACAAACAGAGTAATAAAACAAAATAACAAAATAAAATAAAACAGAATTAAAATTATACATACCAAACCAGTTTTACAAATTATTAAACATACCAAAATTATTTTATGTAAAATTTGACAAACATGAATATTTTGTTCTAAAAACAAAAAAATATGTATATATAGAATTTTGAAAAATAAAATCAAGTAATCGAAATATATCGAATTCTGAAAGATAAAAGAAAATATCAAGTGGTAAAAAATGTTTATTTTTTTTAATATTTGAACAATTTTTTATCTAAATTTAGATCCGTTTGCTGTAAGAACCTTCTATCTTTCATAAAAAGAAAAATTTAAATAAAAATTTCATTCATATGAATTTTGAAGTTTTAAGAGATTTGAATTTATGTAAAAGATTTTTGAAGGACAATCCTGATATTATTGTGACGAGAGCAGACAAGGGTAATCTCACCGTTGTTCTTAATAAGAAAGATTATCTTTCAAAAACATATAACTTGTTGAAGGATGAAGTTTTTTATAGCGAATTGGCCAACGATCCCACAGATCACTTAAATAGACAGACACAAAAACTTATTAATAATTTAATTGACAAAAAACAAATTACTAAATCATTAGGATATTCCCTTAAAGTTTTTCATCCTAATTTTCCTAAATTATACTGTTTTCCTAAAGTTCATAAACCAGATTCACCTATAAGACCCATTGTTTCTGATATTAACACTCCTTTAAGTAAACTTACCAAGCACATTAGCTCTATTCTTTCTAAGGTCTCTATTTTGTCGGAATTTAATGTTTCAAATTCTTTCAATTTAGTTACATTCCTCCTGATTTTTCTTTTGTCAGTTTTGATGTCATATCGCTTTTTACTAATGTTCCTTGGGACTTAGCGTTAGATGCTATCTCAGATCGTTGGAATGATATCCAATCCCACACTTCTATAAACTTATTTTGGTTCAAAGACATTTTAAAATTAATTTTTAGTAATACTTATTTCTGTTTTGAAAATAAATTTTATTCACAGATTTTTGGTTTGCCAATGGGCTCTAGTGTTAGTCTCCCTCTGGCTGATTTGACTTTACAACTTCTAGAAAATTCTGTTTTGCCTAAACTTCCTGCTCAACCCTTCATATATTTCAGATATGTTGATGACATTCTTTTATGTTTAGATAATAACTATATGAACCATACCTTGAATTGTTTTAACTCTTTCAGTAAACATTTGCAGTTCACTTGTGAACAAGAGGTTGACAATTCTACTAGCTTTTTAGATATTAAAATGATTAGATTTAATAATAACAAGATTTATACAAACTGGTATCAAAAGCCAACTTGGTCCGGTCGTTACATTAACTATTTTTCCTTTCATTCCCGTTCGATCAAAATTTCTATTATTATTTCATTAATTGATAGAGCTATTCTTTTAAGTGATTACATCTTTTGGAACAAAAATTTAGATTTAATCCGCGAAATTCTTGTAGACAATTCATATCCGTTAAAATTAGTTAATAATATTATAAAAAACCGTATGCAGTATTTAAATAGTAATAAAATTAACATTAAAAATAATAACCTTTTGTTACCTATTGATACTAGTTTAATAAATTCTTCATCTTTTCTAAATCATTATAAAGGTATTATTTCCTTACCATTTTTAGGCAGTTTTACTTATTTTTTAAAAAATATATTTTCTGAAGAAAGTTGTCTTTTAGTTTCCAAATTTGAAAATACTCTAAATTCTTTGTACACTCCTTTAAAATCAAAAACACCACAAAATAGAAATGTTGACTCCGTTTACAAGGTAAATTGTAATGATTGTGAAAAATTCTATATTGGGGAGAGTTCACAATATATATCTAAAAGAATGCTTCAACACAAATATAATTCAAACAATAAAAATCAATATAAAACAATGCTTTCAGACCATATGCAAAATTTTGAACACACATTTGACTTAAACAATCCAGTTATTTTATATATTGAACAAAATGTTGATCTGAGAAGGTTTGCTGAATCTGTTTTCATTTTTTTAAATTATGAATGTGTTAATAAGAGAACTTCTTCTTCTTTACTTTTTGACAGCTGTCAAAATTTAATTAATATATGTAAATCTGATTTTTTTAAATATTTGAACAATTTTTTACCACTTGATATTTTCCTTTATCTTTCAGAATTCGATATATTTCGATTACTTGATTTTATTTTTCAAAATTCTATATATACATATTTTTTTGTTTTTAGAACAAAATATTCATGTTTGTCAAATTTTACATAAAATAATTTTGGTATATTTAATAATTTGTAAAACTGGTTTGGTATGTATAATTTTAATTCTGTTTTATTTTATTTTGTTACTTTGTTTTATTATTCTGTTTGTTTTTTAGCTGAATGATGAGCTAGCAGAATAGCTCGAAACGTATTAAAAAGATTTATATTTACGTTCTGGTTTTATTTTTTCGACTTGTGGCTGAAAAACCTAATCATATAATGTTTCAAAGTCGAAATAAACAATATCAAGATATATATATATATATATATATATATATATATATATATATATATATATATAAATCAAAGTTTTGTACGGAAATGACATGGAAAAATTTTCAAAAATTTTAAAAATGTTTTTTAGATGTAATTTAGCGAACAAATGAATGAATAAAATTTATTCATTTGTCGCTAAGTTATACCTAAAACATTTTGTTTTTAATTTTCAAAATTTTTTCCATGCTCTTTCCATGCAAACTTTGATTGAATTGCGCTCTATCTAAAAGTTAATATTAAGAGCTAAAACTTTCAGAAAATTGTTTTTTATCAATTTGGAACCATTTGAGCCCCTGGGAGCAAGGAAATTCAAAAATGACCATTTTAAGGACTACCCTAACATATATATATATATATATATATATATATATATATGTATATATATATATATATATATATATATATATATATTATTGTCTATTCTCTATAATTAATTATTTGTCAGGAATCTATAAATTAAATAACAAGCAGTATTCTTTAACTTTTATTCAAATATCTCCAGTTCGTCTCTACGCTTTCACTCTGTACCACACTCTATTTCCGACTTCCTTCTTGCATACATTCACTCTGTTCGTACAGTCACTATTGCCAACTGCACACACACGCTTAAGTCTTACCAACATCAACATTACCAACCGCACGGGACTGTCATGATCCGCGCCATATTCAAACATTCACACAATATATTTCGCTAACAATATATACAGTCACTAAATTCAACTACGCGTACACAAAACTAATAAAGTCGGAGTTACTTTATCGCACTAAGGGTTTACACAGTTTTTTACTTATTCGTGCGTCCGCACTAAATATCGCAAAGTCCGAAAGAAAATTTTTAAATGCCAACAAAACTGCACTTAATATCACAAGGTTCAAAAAAGAAAATTATTAAATGCCACTTCACTTAATAACTTTAAAACAGTTTTGTTAAACTTAACAAAATAATTCTACTATCTTAAGGGGTTACATGGGTTTTACGGTTTCAAAAAATCAAACATTTTTTTTGTCTTATTAAATTCTATAACATCTCTAGAATATTGTCCTAAATTTTTAAGTTGATCCGACTAATAGTTTTGGAGATACAGCCTTGAAAAGGTGGACGCTTGAGGTCTATCTTATTGTTTCTTAAAACTTTGAACGCGTTTTTCTCAAAACTATGTTTTCAAAGACGGTTGTCAAGATTTCTTAGGAACTACTCAACTGAACTTGATGAAATTTTACACAGGTCTTCGAGATATCGTTTTCAAGGTATTGAACAAAGGATTTTCTTTTTGTTTAATTACAACTATTTAAAAAAAAGACTGTCAATACCTAGTTTATTGTCTTTTCTAAAATACGTATTTTTTATTTTTATTTCGGATGATCCTGAAAGAAGTTCTGCTGACAACGCGGAGGCACCTTTTTTCCGAGGGACTGCCGGAAATGGCGTCGTAATGACCGCGATTTTAATTTTTTTTTTGAAAATTTTACAAAATGTTTATTAAATATGTATCTTTTAAATAAAAAAAATTCATTAAAATATTTCATTTTTTATATGTAAAAAACATAATTGAAAAAATGCTGTTTTTGGCCCAAAGAAACCCATGTAACCCCTTAAGCCAACTTGTTAATCGTGCACCCGCAGTGCTCATAACAAGTTCCTCAAGATATTAGTGCCAACGCAACTAAACACTTTTTTGACAAATTTCATAATTTTGTAGGGCCTTAAATACTAATTGTGCCTCTTCTACTCCTGTAGTGGGGTTGATTCCTTCGCGCGGGTGGTGGTTTTAGAGCTTTTTTCGGGCTCTTCCGATAGTTCCTTTGCGTCGTCTCGGAGATCATTGTCGATTCATCTCGCCAAAATCTTCAGGGGATGAGACGGTCATTGGTCTATGATAAACTTATCACGCTAAGGTAATCAGTAATTGGCTATGATGCATTTCTCTTCTGAAAGAGGCGGCCGTGGTCCTGTGGTAAGAACGTGGGCTAGCAAATCCTAGTCCCGGGTTCGAATCCAACTGAGGTCGGTTTGGTATCAATGCAGCTTGATACCAAATTTTCACTTGAAATCATAGATTTCAAATATGATCCCGAGAGAAAATGCCCTTTCGTGAAAATTGCTGCAGCATACGTATATGCAGAGGGGGCAATAGCTGTAGTGGCAGCATGCCTCTTACAAGTAAGAGGTACTCGGATTGTATCCCTGTACTCAAAATGAAAAAACAAGGACTCTGACTCTGTGCACCCATGACTGAGTTGGAGAATAAGTCAATACACCGACTTCTACCTTTGGGAGAAGGAAAAATTCAAATAAATGTAATAAAAAGGAAAAAGTAATAATGTAAAAGGTATATATATGTATGTACTGTAAAATAACTGAGACGGCTTTCAGAGTATTGGTATTGTATTTAAATATATATACAGATATTTACAAAATATAGTGAATTCTGACAAGATGCAAGGTTTTAGAAAGTCTTCTTATCGCTGGAAGGATCGGAGCCAAGCTTCTAGATTGAGCCAGTCACCAAGCGTTCGAGTGTTTATTTCCGTGTATCTCAACGTACTATATCCACTTTGGAACGTCGGTTCAGACTCTCTCAAGTTGCTTTTAATAAGTGTTCCGACTGAGTGTACTAACTTATTGGCACGCTGAGAGCTGATCCGCAAAGAGACAGATTCTGGAACGGGGCTCTAGTTTTATACTCTGGAGGTCCGTCGAAGCCCATCCCTCGTTCCTCTGGGGGTAGGTGGTGGACATTCTCCCATCTCGTTCCATCTTCCCTGTTTGCGATGGTTTGTTCCTTTTCCCCATCTCGTTTTGGTCTTCGGTGGTCATGTCCTTTTCTGACCTGTACTTATACTTAGACATGACCCCGTCGCGATGATGCAATTTGTGTTTGTGTGCTCATGCAATATCTGGTTTCTCTTATAACCGACGTGCTTGCCTGTTCTCGCGCACGCAGTCGAACTACCCTGTCAGTGCGCCTCGATGCGTCTCGGTGCGCCTACAACTACTAGTGACAAATGCACTTATACAGTTACTTGTCACGACACTGTGTACTTAGCATGGGCCGCACTGGGGTATTTTTTATATGAATATTTATCATGCTACAGACTCCCCCTCTGGACGCGAAGACGTCCCGGCGAGTAGTCCAGCATTCTTCTTTGGCCGTCCACGTTTCCTTACTGGGTATATTGGAGTGGATGTTTCGTTGCCTTTGTATTCCTTTAGAGCAGACGTGTGGTATAGTCCTATGATCTGCGTTTTAACCGTGTTGGAGCCTATTTCATATGTTGTGGATCCTTTATTGCTTAGTATGACGTATGGACCGTCATTTTTCGGAGCAAATTTTGATGTTTTGCCCTCTTTCGCTTTGCTTATCATGTGTGTATTAATGAGCACTAAGTCTCCAGGTTTGTATGTCAGTTTCTTTCTTATTTTCTTGTCTGCATACGTTTTCCTGTACTCTTGCTCACGTTTATTAACTACTTTTGCCTGTTGTAGTGTTTTTGACAACATTTTCAGGCGTGGCGTGATTTCTGCCACAAAATTTTCGTTTTCCACGATTGCCTTTAAGTCGCGGTTTGCGTCATCTGGATCCTCCCCCTCGAGTGAAGCTGTACTGATTGCATTTCTGCTAGCGCCTGTCCGTAGGATATATCGTGTTCTATGCTCCGTTTGTTTCTTGGAAGGTTTTCCATGTGCGTTGATTAATTTTCTAATTTTTCTCTCCTGGTTTCCTTTTGAAGCTATTGCATTTTTAACAGAAAGCTCATCTGGGCCCTCCCCCTTGAGTGAAGCTGTACTGATTGCATACCTGCTG
The DNA here is from genome assembly GCF_003426905.1 of Ctenocephalides felis. Taxonomy (NCBI): domain Eukaryota; kingdom Metazoa; phylum Arthropoda; class Insecta; order Siphonaptera; family Pulicidae; genus Ctenocephalides; species Ctenocephalides felis. The sequence goes on along the minus strand of NW_020539725.1, from coordinate 524,571 downwards.
GCATCTGTTCGTAGGATATAGCGTGCTCCATGCTCCGCATGATTTCTAGGAGGTTTTCCATCGATTAATTTTCTCATTTTCCTCTTCTGGTTTCTTTTTAAGGCTATTGCGTCGAAGGTACACATTGAGTTGAAATACTCGCTTTCCAAGTACGCTGTGAGGCGTGGGTCAAAGTCGTTGTCCCACGGTTTAGATAATTCCTCGTCGCTCAGGCCGTCTTCTGTTTGGATTCCTAACTTTTCTTCGAAGACAAACTTTCGCCTTGCGTAGCAATCCTCAGCGAGTCCCCACAAATCTCGGGAGAAGTCTAATTTCAACCCTGCGGCTTTGATGAGATCTATACCAAGTATTGTTTGGCTACTTGCTGCAGTCGGCATCACCAGAAATTGCGTCATCAGCCGCTTTTCAGCTATGTATACCTCGGCCGAAGTCTCCAGAAGATCATCATCGTAGGGGCGGCCGTCAGCTAGCGTCACCCTAAATGATGTTGGCCTAAATGTGTGACCTTTTTCTTTAAGAATTTTGTACATTCTGTGACTCAACATGCTTCGTCGGGCACCGGTATCCAAAAGTGCGTTTATGGCTATCTCGTTCACTAGAATTTCGATAACAGGTCTCGGTTGAGGCTTTGATATTATACACGATGTAGTTCGTATCTCTACATCTGGTGCTGTAATCAGCAACCTTCTGCCTGCATCTTGCATTCGCCGGTTTGCCGCTTTCGCCTTCTTTTCGTCAGTCCACCTGGGCTTTTTCTTTTTCTTTTTCTCATGTATATCTAATACACCTATTGGAATATTTTCTTCAATGTTGTGTTCCATGGCCGGGACTTCGGGGTTACATGCCGGACACTTGCTTCTTGTTACACCTGCTTTACCGCACCCGTAACATGTCAAAATGTTGCTAGGGTCTCCAGGCGGATTTTCCAGTGTTTTGGTCCTCTTGCGGCATTCCGTCGCCATGTGGCCTTTCTTTTTGCAGAACGTGCATTGGTTTGAATACGTCGAGTTGCTCTTGAGTTTCATAACTGACGCTTCGTGCATATTTTGTTCGACTTCACGAGCTTTCCGTTGTAGCTCTTCGAAAGTGTCAAGACTATCCCGAGGAATCCGCTCTCTGATTTTTATGTTCAGTAACCCATATATCATATTGAGCTGTTGTTCCTCGGTGTGTATTGGTGGTGGTAGAGCTGCTAGTAGAGCCTTTTTCTCACACACAAAAAGATCGGTCGCCGTGATTTCGTCTTGATGCTTTCCAAATATTTCTAAGTAAATCTGGTACGGCGCCTTCTTCGGTGAGAATGCTTTTTGTAGTAATTCAAGCGCGTGCTTCCAACTGTTCGCTTGCTCTTTGTTCCCTTTCCACCATAGTGCAGCAGTATCCGTTAGAAGAAGCGGTAATCCTTTTAGTGCATTTTCGTCGCTTATCCCTTCTATTTCTTTGTATATCGCCACCGTTGTCAAGAAATGGTCCACTTCAGCTGGGTCTCTGTTTCCGCTGAATCGCGTACTGCAGTTAGCGAAGCTCCCACTCTTCTGCGGTTGTGTCGTAGGCTGTTGCACTGTATGTATCTGAACTACAGCGCTTAAAATACGCTGTAGCTGCTCTTCTGTCAGGCTCATTTTGTTGCGTGGGCTTATTCTTCTTTTATTCGAATTAGACTCCGTCTTGCTTATCTTGTCCCGTTGTTGGGCGCCAATTGTAAAAGGTATATATATGTATGTACTGTAAAATAACTGAGACGGCTTTCAGAGTATTGGTATTGTATTTAAATATATATACAGATATTTACAAAATATAGTGAATTCTGACAAGATGCAAGGTTTTAGAAAGTCTTCTTATCGCTGGAAGGATCGGAGCCAAGCTTCTAGATTGAGCCAGTCACCAAGCGTTCGAGTGTTTATTTCCGTGTATCTCAACGTACTATATCCACTTTGGAACGTCGGTTCAGACTCTCTCAAGTTGCTTTTAATAAGTGTTCCGACTGAGTGTACTAACTTATTGGCACGCTGAGAGCTGATCCGCAAAGAGACAGATTCTGGAACGGGGCTCTAGTTTTATACTCTGGAGGTCCGTCGAAGCCCATCCCTCGTTCCTCTGGGGGTAGGTGGTGGACATTCTCCCATCTCGTTCCATCTTCCCTGTTTGCGATGGTTTGTTCCTTTTCCCCATCTCGTTTTGGTCTTCGGTGGTCATGTCCTTTTCTGACCTGTACTTATACTTAGACATGACCCCGTCGCGATGATGCAATTTGTGTTTGTGTGCTCATGCAATATCTGGTTTCTCTTATAACCGACGTGCTTGCCTGTTCTCGCGCACGCAGTCGAACTACCCTGTCAGTGCGCCTCGATGCGTCTCGGTGCGCCTACAACTACTAGTGACAAATGCACTTATACAGTTACTTGTCACGACACTGTGTACTTAGCATGGGCCGCACTGGGGTATTTTTTATATGAATATTTATCATGCTACAATAAAACATATAAATATGTTAGGAAAAAAGTAAAATGTATGTAATAAGTTAGAAATAGTAATATGTATGTAAGAAAAACCTTCGGGAGAAGGAAAAATTCAAATATATGTAATAAAAAGGAAAAAGTAATAAAACATATAAATATGTTAGGAAAAAAGTAAAATGTATGTAATAAGTTAGAAATAGTAATATGTATGTAAGAAAAAGCGTTAAGTGTCTTAAAAATGTAAGAAAAAGTGTTAAGTATCTTAAAAATGTAAAAAAGTAATAAAGTTAAAAAAATGTAGAATGTGTAAATATTATCATCATCCTCACACCCACGCTGAGTCACAGGGCAAAAGTCGCGTGTATCATCGTACTATCTTTTATCTTTCTTTTACTTAGATTGACTCATAGGCTTAAGATATTATCTTCTCGCTTAGTCGGATAGTGCAGATTGTATAACTCTTTCTTTCAACCCTTTCTAACTCACGCTAGGTCGTACGATCTGAGGTCATAACGAAACTATGCGTATTGTCACCGAGCACCCCAGGATCCTCCGTCCTTGTCGCGCCTATGCCAGAGCGTATGCTGCATCAGGCTTCCGCGCGGGACCCTTTGTTCATCGTTGTATGCGTAGCTTTCTCTTGGTGACGTCAATGGTATTTTGGTGCGTTGTTGAAAAAAATATTTGCGTACAGCAAATTGTACACATATATTATGTATGTTTGTAAAAAGTTAATTACTACATGATTAATAGTTATTTATTAAATAAAGAATGTTACAATTTTTATTTATATGAATAAAATATGGTAAACTTTATATATGTAATATTAATTTTTTCGTAGCACGTATAATATTTCTCATTAAATAATAATACATCACCTTGACGTTCTTACTGTATATATTTAGAGGATTTATTATATATAAAAAAACTTCATTCTCATATTTTTATTGATACATAATAATTTGAAAAATTATATATTTTTCTTATATTATTGAATTTACTGAAAGATTTTTATTTTGCAAACTAAGGTGTTAACGGTTAATTAAGAGAATTTTGGACTTTGAAAAAAAAAAACAGATTAAATTCATTTGTGAAATTTCGGTATGAATATTCCTGCTTGTTGTCATTTAGGACAATGGTTATTATAATAAAAAAAAATTAATGCATTAAACGCAATGTTACCTCATTTCAAAAGAAATACCAACTCACTATTATCAGACATGTAATAATATAATTTAAATAATATTACTAATAAATAATGTACCGTTTCCATTTAGCGAATAATATTGTTTACTCATGAAAGTAAGCATATTATTTGATAATTTATCAAACAAACATAATAATGAACGCGAAAGAAATTTTTTAATTAAAATATGCTTACATTTAATTTGCACAAAATCTAATGTTAATTTATATTTTGCATTTGAGTCGTTCTCATTTCAAATACCTTACTCTATAAATGATATTTAAAATTTTAGATTTAAATGAATTCTATACATTATGTTCAAATAAATATCGACACATATTTTATGAAAAAAGGTATCGTTTCGGCTCATTTTATTACTATGGTTTCAAAAAATTGGCAAAATATTCAGGTAAAATCTGGTTGCTCCGATCTTCTAAAAAAGAGTTCTAGTATGTGATAATTATACGATAACTACGATAAGAAAATTATACGATAACTAGTGTATTAAGTCAATAATCATTTTTTCAGCCCAGGAATGATGTTTTTGAATAGTTTTAAATTTTATGTTGATATAATATATTTAATTTGACTGAAAAAGTCGGGCGTTACTAAAAATAGTATGAGAATTTTTAGAACTTTATTTTATATTCATACGTTTTGCGGAATATAAGATTTATATTTTTCGTGGAAAAAACTGTTTCACCATGGTGGCATTTTGTTCGTATGTAATTGCGATACAATACTTAGTTCCATTTTTACACAAATTAAAACCAAGTTTAATTCTGACTAACTCAGGAACTTAGTGTATCAGATTAGTTGCTTTAATTGCAAACTTTTTTATATCGGAGAAACTAGCCAAAACCTGAGTAAACGTCTTCATCAACATAAAAATGACTCAAAAAATTCCAAGCAAATTAAGACAATGTTAACCGAATTTTATTAACTTAAACCATAATATAGATTTTTTCAACCCAAAAATTTTACATTTTGAAGAGAACATGATTAAAAGAAAATTTGCTGAAGGGTTTGTTTTTGCAATTACATAACGACATGGGCATAAACAAACGCTTCGAAAATACGGACCTGAACAAAACTAACACATGGTTCCTAAATAGCGTGTCAAAATTCCTTAAAAAATGACCAGATCCCATTGCTTTTTAAATTTTCCGTAAAATTTGAACACATGCTATAAACTGCTTCAAGAAAAAATGTGACATTTCTATTTCAAACTCCGAACAGTAAATACATAGTTCCGATAACTTGTTAAGTTATCATTTTTATTTGTGTATTTTACCATCTGTGATGTTAAAAAATATATTAATTATTTAAAACACCACCACCACCTATATTACTTTCAACATACATATATTCATAAACACAATTATGCAAATATACAATTAACTGCATAATATTTTCCTAAAATTAAATATCACAATATATAAGAAATATATACAATATAAATAATTGATTACATTACATACATTATTCTTATTTCAATTATTTACACGTTCCAACATCTAACATTCCATATTGCTGTGTCACATATTACTCAATAATTAATGCTTTTATAAATCTAGTTTAAAACTAATTGATGCACAATATTTTTGACCAAATCCTCTTTGGTCAGCATATATTTACCTGTGCAAAAATTATTGATTTTCCAAATCCAAAAACTGGCATTGTTTGTCCTTGAGCCTTGGTGATAGTATTGTAATCTATTAAATGGTATCGTTCAATCTGATGGTATCGTAGAAATCCCTTCTGTAAGAATCACTTCTCATTTAAAACTTCCTTGCAGCGCATGCCTTCTCTTTTATTTATAAAGTTCATTGTCAATATTGGTATACTTTATCCATTGCACCTATTGCAATCTTTTAATGTGCAGAGTAGTTAATAATGACAAATGATGCTCGTGTCAATGTAGAGCATGTTTGTTAACTTCGTTAATATTAACACAAACTGTTGCAGGCTGTAATGTTAACACATTTTATTCATTGTAGTTTTCTGCTTAATAAGTAGTAGTCCTTTGAATATTTGAATTTTATTACTGCGTTTTATTAGATTTAGTTGTTATTAGAGTTAGTTGCTGTTAGGAATGTGATAAATTTTGTTATAATGCTTTAATATTTCGTCTAATAATATAACGATGATAAATATATTAATATATATATATATACCATGAATCGTAATATTCTCTGCTAAATGATCCCTATATCCTAAATACCCTATATCATAAATGGAATCCACATGCACACAGTGAGCAAAACAAATTTTAAATCGGTTCAGTATTTTAGGCGTTTATTGCGGACGACGGCTGTGACACTAAACTTATATATATTAAGATATGTATATATATATATATACATATATATATATATATATATATATATTACACAAAGCATTCCTTACTGTTTTCCATCTTTTTTCGAGTACATTTTCCATTGCTATGGACCTACCAAACTCATTTTATTTAAAACTATTTCAAATCTTATCTCAAAACTGGCTATCGTCACCAACAAAAGAACTTTTCTACTTCGTTGTCGCAAAGAAAGACTTCTACCAAAATCCTTTGATTTCAAATTAACAAACTTTGACCATCTAAATTACAATTATTTTAAAAATAAGAAGCTTTCCTTCTCTTTTATGTTGCTGAATCTAGAAATCAAACATTGCATTACCTCTATTGATAACATAAATAAATCTTCAAATTATAACATCCAATCCTTATTTTCCACTATTAATAATCACATTGACATTAACAATTTTTTAGATTTTGAAAACTCTAGATTCAATAATTCTTTTAATATGTCAAAAAAATCCTTCATAAAAAAATTCAATACTCTTTATTCGAAAAGGGCAAACGAATCCAAAAAAAATATAAACCCTGATATCATCAATAAATGGGTAAAAAACATTTCCGATTTAGACATCCCATCCAATGTTTTAAACATTTTAGCACTAGGTTCTAAATTTTTCATTCCACAACAGAAAAAATCGTTTAATTTTGTCAAAACACTTAGCTCTTTAGAATATAGTTTACGTAATTTAAAAGATATCAATGAAAAAAAAAACGCATTAAATCTATTTTTTGTAACCAACTTAATTCATTCTTCAAATTTGACATTTCTAACATTCATCAACATAAAGAATTACTCAAAGACATCCACTTTTGCAATTCCTTTATCAAACAACACCCAGAAATTGTTGTTACCAGGGCAGATAAGGTTATCATGAACAAAGTTAACTATATTTTCAAATCCATCTATAAATTAAGATCCCACCGACCTTATAAATCGGAATACTTTGAAATTTATTGATTCACTCATAGAAAACAAGCAAATTCCCAAACCTCTCTCTCTACAATTAAAAACCTACAATCCCATTTCCCCAAAACTTTATTGACTTCCCAAATTCCACAAAGAAGGTTTTCCTCTTCGACCAATAGTTCCTGACTTAAATTCCCCTCTTTGCAAATTATCCAAATTTATTAGTTCAATTTTATCCAATATCACTCATAATTCTCCCCAATTTGTCAAAAATTCTTTCGAACTCATTCCCAAACTTAACTCCCTCAATGTACCATCTGATTTTTCCGTTATAAGTTTAGATGTTGTTTCCCTCTTCACTAACATTTCACCTCACCTTATTCTCTCTGCCATAGACCATAAATGGGTTGATATCAGCAAACACACAGACTTCAATTTTTCTTGGTTCCTGAAATGTATTAAATTTATTATTTCCAATACTTATTTTTCGTTCAACGACTCCTTCTTTAAACAAAAAATTGGCACTCCAATGGGTTCCAGTTTGAGTGCCCCACTTGCTGAACTTTGTATGCAGTTCACAGAGAACTCTACTCTTAATACCTTGTCTTATGTACCTCTTTTTTACAAACGTTACTTTGACGACATTTTAACTTGCATTCCTACTTATAACATAACCAATTTCCTAAATTCTTTTAATAATTTCGACACACACCTTCGTTTTACCTTAGAGACTCAACTTAACAACTCTATTAATTTTTTAGATATTACCCTTTTTATAAATAACGGCTCCATCACTACATGTTGGTATCAAAAAGCCACTTGGTCTGGACGTTATTTAAACTACTATTCCTATCACCCCAAATCGACTAAGATTGCATCTATAATCAACTTACTAGATCATGCTATCCTTCTTTCTCATCCATCACATTGGGGAAAAATATTAATTTGATATATTCTACCCTTCAAAATAATTCCTATCCACTGCAACTTTTACGCTCAATAATAAATAATAGATTACCTTTTCTTCGTAATAAATTCCGTCCTTATTTACCTCCCAATGACAACAAAATAGTAGCATTTCACAAACCCTTAACCCTGTTCCTGAAAAATCACTATCTCTCAATTCCTTCATCTCATTACCGTACATTGACTGCCTTTTCCACTCATGGAAAAAACTTTTTTCATCCGTTGGTCTGAAGCTAGTGTGTTTGACTGGACATACTCTCACAGACTTATACACTAATTTAAAAACTCCTACCCTTATTTCCCGCACGTCAAACGTCGTATATGTATTGTTCATGTTGTTATGTTGGAGAAACTTCACAATTTCTCTCAAAAAGAATGCGCCAACACGAACTTAATAGTTTAAACAGGATACAAATAAAAACCATGATCACCAAACATGTCTCCAACTTTAAACATTCTTTTAATTTCACCAGTACAAGAGTTATTCATCGAGAAGCCAACACTTTATGCAGAAAGTTCGCTGAGAGTATTTTCATGCAAATATTACCGGCTATTAACAAACGTTTTGATTCGGCTTCTCTTTGCAATATTTACCGCAATGCTTCGAATAATTTTTTCAATATGCGCAATACATCCTAACACTTCTTTTATGTATATATATGTATGTGTATATATGTGTATATTTATATGTATATATATACATGTTTATGTTTGTAGGTATATATGTATATGCATATATATATGTATATATGTATATATATATATATATATATATATATATATATGTTTACAAATATGTTGTATATGTATGTGTGCATGTGTTTGCATATATAAGTATGTGTATGTGTATACATATATGCATTTATTGTTTTTGCGTGTATTACATATATATATTATGTTATAATTTTTTATTTAATAACTTGTTCCATAACTATTATCGTTTTCAGTTAATATCTATACTTTTTCTTAATAAATTTCTCTTTATCACATATTTTTTCATTTTTACATTGTCTATCATGGTTTTATTATGTTTCTATATTTTCATTTTGATCCACATATTATGTTTAACCGTTGATTATGGATTGCTTACACATTTGTATTTTTTCTATGTTCCTACTGCGCATGATCGCTGAGAAAATCTTTGTAATATGGAACCACTAAAATTCTCTCTATCCCGTTCTCTCATCCAATGACGATACAGTTTCCACTATTTTCCGCAAACACGTACGCACACATTTTACTCTCGTACACACACGTAATACATTTTCCAAACTGACAACATGTTCGTTTGGAATAAGCCTTTTTATAATAAAATATATTATTTATTTTAATTTTACAATTTTTTAAAATTTTTGTAACTCGACATTTTATCAATTTTTTATTTCATATTTAGTTTTTCGTGCAATTTTGTGTGTTTTTGTGGTATTTTTCAAAATTTATTTATATGGCGAGTTTCTTTACATTTGTTTATTTTATGGTTGTTTTTCATATATACTTTTCATATACATTGGTTTTACTTATTTTTGTCTGTAATTATGTATTTTTTATATTGTTTTAATTTGTAACCCTGAATTATTTAATTGTAGCACTGGAGATGGGTCAAATCAAGACCCGAAACGTATGTTCTCTAAATAAAAATATTTTTCAATAAAACTGTTTTTTAATTACTGGATGGATGCCCAAGAAACAATTTTAACACACACACACACACACATATATATATATATATATATATATATACTAGATGACCCGACAGACGTTGTCCTGTACCCACCTCTATGTTTTTTTATATCCTATACTAATATTTATACCGTTCAGTTAAAAATAATAATTATTGTTTTTCGAGTTACTATTTACACCAATATATGAGTGATGTTAAATATGGTACTGTTTCAAATAAAATGATTATTCTCAATTCCCCCAGTTAACACTTTAATTATCCCTTTAAAAAATATTAAAATATGTTCAATAAAATTATATATTAAAAATTATACACTGCGATTTATAGAACTAATTTAATTCCAATAGCTCAATTTATTTTACTGAATTTAAGCGTTATACAATATTTTTAGACATACCTGTAGATGTGGATGTTTAAATGAATGATTTTTTGTTTATTCACGGCTAAAACATTGATTTTCCAAATTTATCACCATGTATTTATTGTCATAGCATAGATACTCGTGTCGAAAATTGAAATCTTTTAAAAAGTATAAAAAATTCAGAAAGAATTAATATATAGCATGCGATCAAGGTATAATATCACCTTGGATTTTTCTACCCAAAACAATTGCTTCAATAATGTTGCCTACAATTTTTATAATTTCGTACCATATTTTAACTGGCTTTTAGTATTTTAATATCTAAATTGCATTTTTCACACTAATAATTCGATGTACATTATTACTCAAGTTCATATTTGAAGTGAATTAATTTGTCAAATTTTGTTTACATGTGCTCTATTCAACCTACTATCAACAAAATTATTGCAGTAAATGGAGAGGAAAAAAGCGTATGCCCGCCGAGCTAATCTTAATCTAAAGTTCAGAAGTGAAAACAGTTTGCATTTCGTCACCACCCCCCCCCCCCCGCATTCATTGGATTATAAGTCTTTTAATTCTGATTTTATCATAACTTGTAATATACTATTTAAATGTGATTAAATGAGCTACAACTTTCTCTATCATACATTTTACTGTAACTTCGCTTATTTTGAAACGGCGAAGGGTTAAAGGGCTCGAAAGACACTCCGGTTGGACAGCCGCGCACTCTTTAAACAATTAGACTCTATCAATATTTGTGTAACAAAAAAATAATAAAAAGTAATCATTAGTCTGAAAAATACCTTGAATTTTCATATATATACTTTTATACGTATTCTTTCAAAGATATTATAATGAGAAATTGTTTTTTTTTAAATTGATTTTTTTATGAAATCATGAGTTTTTTGAAAATCGTTTGTACAAATGTTATGGTATTTTCTAGAATCTATCAAGATCTCTCAAACCAAGTTAATTCTAGATGGAAAACGATTATTTTTAATTTTAGTGGAAATGGCACTCATAAACTATTTGATTTAAATGAAAAAAAAAAACTTTGTATGCGTCTTTTAATTGCATGATAGCTCACTCATTTTACACGCAGAAGGACTTCTTTTAAAGCTCATTTGGAGAACTATAAAAACCCATTTTCATAATTAACTTAATATTGTTCCTAAAACACTGTAAAATAACGACTTATTAGGATTTTTATTGATAATTTTGTTCATTACATAATTTTCGTTAAAATGTATATTTTTGAAGATATTAGCAAAAAACGATGAAAAACGCAAAAAAGAAACAAATTTTCAGTAGCCAGTAACTTGAAAAGTATTTGCTTTTTTTGAAAAACATTATTAAACATTTTGCTCTTATAATTAGTTCTTTTATCCACACCCAACGTTAATACACCACTGAAAAGAAATGGCATCCCTCCGGGTAGTGCAAAGGAGTCTAAATTGTTTTCACTTTTGAACTTGAGAGTAAGATGAGCCTAATTCCAAAATTCCAAACGAATTGGAAAACAGTAAAAAAAGTTCAGGCCCAAAGCGCTCCATTGAGTAAATATTCCGTACAAAATGCCAACCATATAAATTTTTGACACAATGAAACTTCTAAATAATTTTTTGAATAAGTAATTTTTTTTGTATTGTGAGTTAGTATAGTAAGACAAAACGACCGCAAATTGAATATTTTTGAGCGCAATCACTTATGGCTCGCCTCCTTTGCACGAATTCGTACGGCGAATCTGTTCGCAAAGTGCGCAAACAAAATTATTGCAAGCAAAAGCAAACCACGCGCACGTTGAGAACACGATTCGCCGTGCGCGTCAGACGTATGTTATATTATTTGCATCTTATATTAATTTAATTTTTGGCACATCTCAGCTGTTCTTCGGCATTAATGATGTAGACATTACATTTTCTTTATTTTTAATCATAAATATATTATATTTTAATATTGTCTTAGCCTATAAGTGAATGGAAATGTTTGGCAAATGACAGTCGTCTTTTGTTTTTAATGTCAAACTATGCCTTAAATATTTTCAAGGGCAAACAATGATAAGCGTTTTTTTGTAATTTTTTCCATTTATTTCTACAATCTAACTATATTTCTATGGATCAAAACATTCTAAAAAATTTCCCGAACAAACTTCAGGAAGATTCATGAAAATCCGAATTATAGTTTAGGAGGATTAATGAAACTTACATTGTTACAGAAGATTTTTATATATAAGATATATATATTGTAACGACAATTGGTATTGTCGTCAAAAGGGTTGCATAACCACCAGTGCAATGGGACTCCCCCACCTACGCCTACTAGGGATGCCAATATAAGGTCCAGTCTGGGGTTGAAAGTGGGCATTAAGAATTGTATCATCCTCTGAGGAGGTCAGTGGGTCCACGCGCCAGGCGCTGGACCCGCTTTGTGTATAGTGGTGTGTGTGTTGTGCCAGGAGAGGAGAACCCGTTCCAGCAAAGGTCAGATGTAATATTGTTTTATAAGGCTATTCCCTCCGTTTCCGTTCTCCGTCGGTATTCGTTATAAGTTATCCGTTTAGTATACTCCTTTATAGCCGTGATACTATACTCCGCTAGTATAGTAATTAGTAATAATCTATCAGTACGTTGGAGTTTAAGTATAGAACATGGCTGTGCATAGGCACAGCTAGTGTTAGAAATATCGAGGCAAAGTATCGATACCGAGTACTGAAAAAAGAATCGAGGCAGAGTATCGATTCCAAAAAAGTATCGTGGCAAAAGTATCGATACTACTCAGTATCGAGTACTTTTCATCAAAATCAAACATAAGTGCAGAAAGATTTAAAACTCACCACAGATCGAATTACAATATTATGATAAATTCTATTGCCTGTATTTGATGCTGTTAAATCAGCATCAGTCAATATTGAAAATGATTCAATATTTTGAGAAGTTTAAAACAATAATTTTTTGATACTAAAAAGAAAAATGCTCATTAATTAAAAAATAGTATCGTTTTGTGACGAAAGTATTCATTTATGAATTTAGTATCGGCTAATTTATACCACAAAGAAAAATACTCATTAATTAAAAAATAGTATTGTTTTGTGACAATAGTATTCATTTATGAATTTAGTATCGGCTAATTTATATCACAAAGAAAAATACTCATTAATTAAAAAAAAGTATTGTTTTGTGACAAAAGTATTCATTTATGAATTTAGTTCCGGCTAATTTATATCACAAAGAACAATACTCAATAATTTAAAAAAGCATTGTTTTGTGACGAAAGTATTCATTTATAATTATAATGTCGGCTAATTTATATCAAAAAGAATTTATTATTTTAGAAAAAACAAGTATCGGCTTTAAATATTAGTATCGGAATTATAATAATTTTAATGGAAATACTTAGCGATTATAAAATAGTATTTATTTTAGAAAAAACAAGTATCGGCTTTAAATATTAAAATCGGAATTATAATAATTTCAATGGAAATACTTAGTGATTATGAAGTAGTATTTATTTTAGAAAAAAAGTATCGGCTTTAAAAATTAGAATCGGAAATCGAATGTCTTAATAAATTATTTAACCAAAGTTGGTTGCGTGACAATTTCGCAGATAACAAGGTTTTTGCATATAACATACAAAATTTATTATCGTTGATAAACATATGTTCTCTAATCTTAAACTTTAATTCTTTTATTTATTGTTAATCATTGGCTTCGAACTAGGGGCATTCATAAACATTTTCTTTAACAAAAACCATATCGCACTCGACTTATCACTTCTTTCGTTCGTTATCTATGAAGAGCGGTGCCGCCACGACAAAAAAGAATGAGTAGTGTTCATAAAATGCGGTCGAACTTTTGGTGGGGTCAAAAATATAGCCGATACTTTTTGAGTAGAATCGGCGCAAAGTATCGATACCGCCAAAAGAATCGACCCGAAGTATCGATTCCAAAAGTACTCATTATCGAAATCAAAGTATCGATACTTACTCAGTATCGATACTATCGTTCTAACACTAGGCACAGCCATGCCCGGAGACCTGTAATATTAATAAGTAATAATTAAATAAGCTAAAAGTACATTCTGTTTCATTCGCGTAGTTAGTTGGCTTTTCCACAGGTAATTACAGGGTGGTTATAGAAGTCGGGTTTAGGAGTTGGTGTAACCCTTTCGTTGGGGATGCAACGCTAGATGTAATACTTGGTAGTCGTTGCATATACCCTAAGAAAGGGGAGTATCAACCCCTTTAATCCGTCACAATGGTGAAAGCGCATTCGATTCCCCATAAACCCCCCTCACAAATTTTTAATAATTTTAATAATTAATTATTTTTATTAAAAGCTAAGCGAGTCGCTCCCACTAGTTACGTGTATAAGTTACGTTAATTTTCATGATAGATGTTTTTTGTTATGGTACGTTTTTCGGTAAATTTAGTAATTTTTAAAATTTGAATATTGCGTAAATAACGTGGTAATTATAATTGTTTTTTTCTATGTGTATCACTACTTGCGTTTATCTGTGTATTTTCATTTCTATTGTGTACTTTTCTCGGTGACGTAGTTTTAATTTTAGTAGAATTTTACTACGTTGAAAATATATATATATATATTTTTTTTTTTTTTTTTAACTCATTTTATTTAGCAATCAGAAATACATTAAGATTCCTATGAGCTAAAATGACAATGTAAGAGCGAAGCCTAAGAAGAGCTCCAATGAGATCTTCTCAGTTTAACAATTGCTATAATAATATTATATTAGACCTAATCTAAGACTAAGTCTAAAGGCCATTGTCGTTTCAATCTTCTTATACCATAAGGTTTAGTAAATTCAACTATAGAGGGGTTCGAATGTGAGTCCAGTTTGCGTTTGTATTTTTCATTGAATTCTTGGAAAGTTAAATGCACCGTTTTCATCTTGAGGTCGCTGTGAATGGTTTCATTTGTTACGTACCATGGAGAATTAAGAATTGTACGTAAAATTTTTGACTGAGTTCTCTGCATTATAGCTATATTAGATTTGTAAGCACATCCCCAGAGCTCAATTCCGTAAGTCCAGATTGGTTTTATAATTGATTTATATAGCAGCAACTTATTTTCAACAGCGAGCTTAGACTTTTTACGCAGAAGCCAATCAAATTCTTTCATTTTGATCATTATTTGCTGCTTTTGTGTTTTTATGTGGCTTTTCCAAGTAAGTGTGCTATCTAAATGAAGACCAAGATATTTCACTATGTTCTGTTTCGGAATCTGGACGTTCTTTAAATAAATTGGAGGACAAGTACCCTCTCTCAGGGTAAATGTGATATGAGCTGATTTGGTTTCATTTATGCAAATCTTCCATTTGGCAAGCCACATTTGTAGTTTATTGATATGTTCTTGCGTTTGTCGGGAAGCTTGATCAGCACTGTGATTACTACTTAGTATGGCAATATCGTCAGCGAATGTAGCAAGTGTCAGATTTTCAAGTAATGGGAGGTCCTTTGTGTATAAAACATATAAGAGGGTCCAAAAATACTACCTTGTGTACCTCCTGACATTATTTTGTGGAAATCAGATGTTACTTGATTTACTACGTTGAAAATATAAGTGATTTTTATTTGTTTAATGTTTTGAGTATGGAATATGTAATAATCTAGCTTAATTTTATTTAACCAAATCTATTGTTTTGGCTGCGGTTTGCGTCAATATTATAATTGTCACCTAATATTTGTTAAGTTTAGTTCTAAAAAGTATATAAAATTAGCTCATTTAAAGTTACTTAACTTATTTAAACTGATTGAATTTTAACCTATTTACTTTATAATTTAACAAAAAAATTTTTAGATGTACTATTTTTATTTTAAAATCAGATTTCATTTAATGGTTGTGTGTGCTCATTCTATTTTCTTTTTCTTTCTTTTTTTTCTGGATATAATATTACAAAATTGCAATAAATTTTATTTTAAAAGGGGATTTATTTACTTGTTGTGTTTGTTCCATTTTGTTTCCCCTGGGTATCAATTTCAATTTCTGTAAAGTCATATATAAATCGTCAAACAGTTTTTGAGTCGTTTCAAGTATTTTGTTTTGATAGGCTAGTTCGAAAGATTTGAAACACATTGCCCAACAAAATATATTTCGTTTTCTTCGTAAATCTCAAGTTCCGTACACTTGACCCTATGCCACACACAAATCGTATTTTTTCTGTCTTCGAAAACAGTTAATAGGCAAATATTATGTTTCAATAATCCCTAGTATTTTTTTTCATTGACATGTTTATATACAGATCTTAAATATATTGTGTTTTTTTGACAATCCCAACGTCTCTGTTATGTCTCTCAGCACTCGACAATTTTTGACCCTATCGACGGGGTGCCGTAGTGCCGTACGCAACGCGACAGAACCGTTAAGTTTTTTTGCACAGTTTGCGGCGCCAGTCGCATACTTGAAATAATCCATATTCAAAAAAAACTTTCACTTTTCGTATATTCTTTTTTCTTATACTAAATAATATAATTATAATTAAGAAGTACAGATAACCGCAAATAGTATTGAGTTGTTTTTATTTTTTATTTTTCTTATTGATTGTCGTGTTGTTTGTGTTTCGTTAATCTTGTTCGCGATGTTTGATGAGCCCTGTAATTACATAATTTTTTCGAGATGATTTGCGAATGAGACAGAATTACTTAGATTAGAACATGATAGGTACAGGATAGTCAAAATAATAAGAATTTTATTATTTTTCTAGTTTGGATTTTTCTAATAAGTTTGGAAGATTTTCATATTTTTAGTTAAGATTTTATTATGTATAGGATTATTTAAAATATTACATAAGTTATTATGCCAGTAAGATTGTTTTTTCCCTTGATGTTTGTACTTGTACTATGTAATAAGTTAGTAACATTTTAGTCAGGATTTTAATAGAGTTAGGATAATTAGGATTAGTTTGTTTTATATAATTTAAATATGGGTTTTATAATCCAACATTGGCATAAGTTTTGTTTTTTTTTTATCATTGCAAGTGAAATTAATTGAGTTTTGTATCGTCGAGAATTAACCAAAGAGTTAGCCAATATTTTTAAAATGGAGTATATTTGTTTGCTTAACTTTTCCTGTGTTTTTATTGTTGTTCACGGAGGGAATAGTAGTTAGCATGTCTATGATTTAAAAATGAAGTGAATTTTCGAGGAAACGCGCGGTAACAAGGGGCGCAAAGGCCGCGTATGTGAAAAAAAAAATTGCGTAGAGAACGCAAAGAGTTTTAAAAAAAATGTATTAGCAGGCAGAAAGTGCCGAACCAAGATTTTAATGTTATTTTCGAGTTTATTGTAACTTTTTTTCCCCTTAATCGTTACATCATAGACATGCTAATTGTATCTGACCAGCTGGAGGGTTGTGTAATACATTTGTATTATGTAATTGGTTTGTAGTATTAGTATGTTTTTTATTCGTTTTTTTTAATATTTTAATGTCGTGTATTTTCGTGTTTTTTCAGTAGGGTGATGCAATAATGAGTTTAGTTTTATCGATTTTAACATTGTACTTTTCTGTTTTTTTTTTCTTTCGTTTTTTTTACGCGTATTAATGGCGTTCTCATTCCCGCCGGAACGTCATTGCTTAGTGTTCAATTCGCGGCTTCATCTAATTGATCTTATTTAATAATTAATAATAGGATACGACTTTTCACCATAATTCATAATGGCAGCTAAGGCGATCAGTTCGACCGACGTATTATGTGGCTTGGAAACCAAAGGCCTAGAAAACCTTGGTTAAATAGAGCGGGTGGGCAGGTGACATTTCCCTTCGAAAAGTCGTATTTCTACGAACAGAGACAATTGCAAAGGTAGAACCCGGATTTGCAATATACGTATTTGTAGTTCGGCAATTAGATGAACGTTCATGTATTGTTCGGAATGATGCGTGAACAACTAAAGGCATTTTTTTTCGCTTTCTTTTCTTTTTCGCTTTTTACTAACTATACGATATATATTTTTTTCGTTGATCATACTAATTTCTTTTTTTATACTAAGTTTTATGTTGCATTTTACTAATTTTAATATTTTACTATTTCATAATAAATTAGCTTTATATCATACGCGTAACTTCGTCATTTTTACTGTTTTTATCCTACTTATCATTATTGCATTATCCGCGTTGTTCGCCATTTTAATATACTAGATTTTGTTTTTTTTTTATATATATATTTGTCGTTGTGTCGTTTTTTTTCACCGCGCGTCGCGAAAGGTTTGGTTTGGTTTACGGATAGAGTTTATAGCCTTTGCTACAAGGTAATGAGAGTATAGAGGGCAAAGTTTTTAGTCGAAAAGTTAAATGTGTCATTGTGGCCCTATTGTTTATGAATTATTATATAATAGGTTTATATCATGTTAAGTATGATAATGAGTAAGAGTGGACATAAACTATTATTTTCGTCGTATGTTTTTTTTTGTTCACTGATAATGTTACCGTAAATCAAACCAAACAAACGTTTGTAGTGCATTACCGCGTTTATACCGTCGGCGTTTTAATTTTCGTGACGCCCTTTTATATGGACACATTACGATTTTAGTTTTATTGAAAATACTTTAATTCTGTCTCGTCAATAGTTATTGGCTCGTGTTTTTGACCGCCCATTCCAGATTAAGGGATCCGATATGGCAACAAAATAGTTCTTGGTGGCATGATAGCAATAAAAAATTAATTTAAGGAGCTCCTATAGGTTGTTAGATAGTATTAACTTCGTACTTCGTTAGATTTAAATTAATTATACTTATAAATACAAATATGTAAAAGGAAAGATTGTGTCGTAACCCTTATCATACCTTTTTTTTTCTACTACAACGTAGAGTAGGCCTGCTGCCTAGTGACGTAGCGCTAGTCCGGGCGGCCGAGGCAAGCGACAGTACGGTGGTGTTAAACGAGCTGGACTCGATTCACAAGATTTTTTAAATTAGTGCGACACAGTCTATATTAGTAGATCGAGAAATCGTTTCGGTCTAGAAGCGAAAGATAAAGAATTTGCGGTTAAAAAAAATAAAATTACTTTTTTATTCTTAATCTTTCCCTCTTGCATATTACTCTTAGATAAGAAATAGGAATAAGTTTAGAGTTAGGTATGATATACAAGGTTATATCACTGTTATATCACTCAGATTTAGGATGGTTGTTGAATGTAGGTTTGCCATTTCGAGTACATAGTATGAATATAAGTATTAAGGCTTATATCGGAACGCCATATCGGATTTACGCTTTTGTTTTATGGTTATATATATGAATTGAAAGCTGGGCCCAGTAGTCCACGAGCGAGGACCATTGAGATGTCCGAATCGATGGACGCGTACGGTTTCAATCGGGGAAATCATCCTTAATCAACCCCGCAGCCGTCGAATTATTATGTGAATTATTATTTATTATGGATTATTATGGAATATGGTTGTGAAGGTACCTTCAGCGAAGACCGGGATGGCGACATAGGTCGCAGCACGCCATCTCCCGTCAAGGGGGCAATTTGGGGTACTTTTGTGCCGGGCTGAGGAACCCCAGGTGTGTCCCGCTTACATAGGTGTTAAGTGTAAGTGCCATTTGTTTTTGGGTGGGCATAGACGGTCGGTCTAGAGATATTATTATTGGTATGGGGCTCTGCGGGGAGAGCAATGAAGGAAAACTAGATCCTAGCCCCCATCTGTGGTCTTGTATTTGGGGGGCAATCACACCAGTAGAGGCTGAATTACTGTAAGCGTCGCGTCCGTAAAAGTAAACTAGTTATTTAAATAATTGAATTTTTGTAAATTGATGTGTATTTTTGTTTCTTTGTTTATTGTCATATTAGTTTCGTTTTTTTTAGTTAGTTTTTTAAGTTTTTCCGCGCGTTACGCAGTAAAAGATTGTCCATATCATCGGGCTCATGGTTTCTGGCGAACTAATTTTTAATTCGGGCTACGGTTATCCCATTACTAATACTACAACCAAGAAAATAGGTGACAGCACACGCACATAGGATAAGATTGCGTTTCAAAGAAACGTGTTACGAAAAATTGTACGAAAAACGATTGTACTTCGAATATTTTTTTTTTATTTTTTATTAAGTTTTTGTCTTTTGCTAGCCTGTGTTATATAACTATTTTTTTTTCTGAGTCTAGTCTTGTTTTTGCTTTTTTTCCCTGAATTTACTGAGTACAGTTTTTCCCAACACGGTTTCTTTGAGAACGAAATAGGTTAAGATAGTCTTAAGCAAACGGACTTATTTTTGTATTGTAATTTTTGTGTTACTGAAGGATTTTGTTTTCGTTTTTTTTGTATTAATGATGTTGATGTATTTTTTTTATCAGACCTGTGTATATGTAAGTTTATGTTTACTAGCTGCTACGTGTTTTGAGTTTGTAAACAAAGGGGGAATAGCTTACCAGGATTCTAGGAATATTTGACCGGAACCACAACGCCTAAAGGATGGCCAGCACACAACCACAACTACAATCGTCGTCTAGCAGCCAAGGCTCACACTTGAGCAAAGCCAACCCAGTTAAACTAGCCAACCCAAAGACGAGGACCAAAGGAAAAAAAAGGACCCTAGGAAGAACACCGGAACAACCCGGAAAAAACAGGAGATGGCAATAATTTCAACTTTGGATTTAGGAGCCGAGGCCGGCTCTAGTGTGACAGGGGGGCGTGTAACGACAATTGGTATTGTCGTCAAAAGGGTTGCATAACCACCAGTGCAATGGGACTCCCCCACCTACGCCTACTAGGGATGCCAATATAAGGTCCAGTCTGGGGTTGAAAGTGGGCATTAAGAATTGTATCATCCTCTGAGGAGGTCAGTGGGTCCACGCGCCAGGCGCTGGACCCGCTTTGTGTATAGTGGTGTGTGTGTTGTGCCAGGAGAGGAGAACCCGTTCCAGCAAAGGTCAGATGTAATATTGTTTTATAAGGCTATTCCCTCCGTTTCCGTTCTCCGTCGGTATTCGTTATAAGTTATCCGTTTAGTATACTCCTTTATAGCCGTGATACTATACTCCGCTAGTATAGTAATTAGTAATAATCTATCAGTACGTTGGAGTTTAAGTATAGAACATGGCTGTGCATAGGCACAGCCATGCCCGGAGACCTGTAATATTAATAAGTAATAATTAAATAAGCTAAAAGTACATTCTGTTTCATTCGCGTAGTTAGTTGGCTTTTCCACAGGTAATTACAGGGTGGTTATAGAAGTCGGGTTTAGGAGTTGGTGTAACCCTTTCGTTGGGGATGCAACGCTAGATGTAATACTTGGTAGTCGTTGCATATACCCTAAGAAAGGGGGCGTCACCCCTTTCTCGTCACAATATATATATATATATATATATATATATATATATATATATATATATAAATCAAAGTTTTGTATGGAAATGACATGGAAAAATTTTCAAAAATTTTAAAAATGTTTTTTAGATGTAATTTAGCGAACAAATGAATGAATAAAACTTATTCATTATTTTTTTTTTAATTTTCAAAATTTTTTCCATGCTCTTTCCATGCAAACTTTGATTGAATTGCGCTCTATCTAAAAGTTAATATTAAGAGCTAAAACTTTCAGAGAATTGTTTTTTATCAATTTGGAACCATTTGAGCCCCTGGGAGCAAGGAAATTCAAAAATGACCATTTTAAGGACTACCCTAACATATATATATATATATATATATATATATATATATTATTGTCTATTCTCTATAATTAATTATTTGTCAGGAATCTATAAATTGAATAACAACACGGTGCAGTATTCTTTAACTTGTATTCAAATATCTCCAGTTCGTCTCTACGCTTTCACTCTGTACCACACTCTGTTTCCGACTTCCTTCTTGCATACATTCACTCTGTTCGTACAGTCACTATTGCCAACTGCACACACACGCTTAAGTCTTACCAACATCAACATTACCAACCGCAATCGCCCTCGATTGACTAACAAAATCTACTTAGCGAAATATACAAATTCACATCATAATACATCATTTTACAACCTTTTACCTTGCCACATTGCAACATTACAATATTTCATTTATTTATTAATGTCCTTACACTTACTGTCTTTAATCACTTATTGTCCTTACGCACTCATAGTCATTCTTCACCGATCTCCGAGACGACGCAAAGGAACTATCGGAAGAGCCCGAAGAAAGCTCTAAAACCACCACCCGCGCCAAGGAATCAACCCCACTACAGGAGTAGAAGAGGCACAATTAGTATTTAAGGCCCTACAAAATTATGAAATTTGTCAAAAAAGTGTTTAGTTGCGTTGGCACTAATATCTTGAGGAACTTGTTATGAGCACTGCGGGTGCACGATTAACAAGTTGGCTTAAGGGTTACATGGGTTTCTTTGGGCCAAAAACAGCATTTTTTCAATTATGTTTTTTACATATAAAAAATGAAATATTTTAATGTATTTTTTTTATTTAAAAGATACATATTTAATAAACATTTTGTAAAATTTTCAAAAAAAAAATTAAAATCGCGGTCATTACGACGCCATTTCCGCGTTGTCAGCAGAACTTCTTTCAGGATCATCCAAAAAAAAATAAAAAATACGTGTTTTAGTAAAGACAATAAACTAGGTATTGACAGTCTTTTTTTTAAAATAGTTGTAATTAAACAAAAAGAAAATCCTTTGTTCAATACCTTGAAAACGATATCTCAAAGACCTGTGTAAAATTTCATCAAGATCAGTTGAGTAGTTCCTAAGAAATCTTGACAACCGTCTTTGAAAACATAGTTTTGAGAAAAACGCGTTCAAAGTTTTAAGAAACAATAAGATAGACCTCAAGCGTCCACCTTTTCAAGGCTGTATCTCCGAAACTATTAGTCGGATCAACTTAAAAATTTAGGACAATATTCTAGAGATGTTATAGAATTTAATAAGACAAAAAAATGTTTGATTTTTTGAAACCGTGAAACCCATGTAACCCCTTAAGATAGTAGAATTATTTTGTTAAGTTTAACAAAACTGTTTTAAAGTTATTAAGTGAAGTGGCATTTAATAATTTTCTTTTTTGAACCTTGTGATATTAAGTGCAGTGGCATTTAAAAATTTTCTTTCGGACTTTGCGATATTTAGTGCGGACGCACAAATAAGTAAAAAACTGTGTAAACCCTTATTGCGATAAAGTAACTCCGACTTTATTAGTTTTGTGTACGCGTAGTTGATTTTAGTGACTATATATATTGTTAGCGAAATATATTGTTTGAATGTTGGAATATGGCGCGGATCATGACAGTCCCGTGCGATTGGTAATGTTGATGTTGGTAAGACTTAAGCGTGTGTGTGCAGTTGGCAATAGTGACTGTACGAAAAGAGTGAATGTATGCAAGAAGGAAGTCGGAAACAGAGTGTGGTACAGAGTGAAAGCGTAGAGACGAACTGGAGATATTTGAATAAAAGTTAAAGAATACTGCACCGTGTTTTTATTTAATTTATAGATTCCCGACAAATAATTAATTAATGAGAATAGACAATAGTTTCAGAAGTGGGATTTACCGGGATTTTACTGGGATATTACCGATAATTACTGAGATTTTACCGAGATAATTAGTGTGTGATTTTTAGTTAAAGTTATTATTGGAATAGGTGATTCCAATAATTACAAGTGCGTATATTATTAATCAGGTTGATTAATAATTACGAGGGTTGTGATAGGAAGCAGGTGTGCAACGCTATCAGACCAAGTGTGTGATTTTTAGTTAAGCTTGTTATTGGAATAGGCGATTCCAATAATTACAAGTGCGTGTATTATTAATCAGGTGGATTAATAATTACGAGGGTTGTGATAGTAAGCAGGTGTGCGACGCTATCAGACTAAGTGTAGTGTTTTTTGTGGTGTTTTGTGTTTGTTTCGGCAAAAAGTATAAAAGTTAGGTTATCACGTGGCTAACTAAGGTGAACAGTACGGTGAAATATGGCAAGCAAGGCGTGCTAGCGATATTATTTAGTTAAGGTGCAGTAACAGTTGTGTGGAGAAATGCAGG
This sequence comes from Ctenocephalides felis, assembly GCF_003426905.1. Classification (NCBI taxonomy): domain Eukaryota; kingdom Metazoa; phylum Arthropoda; class Insecta; order Siphonaptera; family Pulicidae; genus Ctenocephalides; species Ctenocephalides felis. The sequence goes on along the minus strand of NW_020539725.1, from coordinate 500,676 downwards.
ATTGTGGAGAAATTTAAAGATTTAAAATAAAATGGCTACAGGAGTTAATAATGAAAGCATGGCGCCAGAAGCTCTGAGTCTGCTCTCATTGACCGATCTGGTAAATTTAATCAAGTCTATGAATAGTAATAAAGTGGAGGATATAACTAGAAGTGAGTTGTTGGCGATGCTGCCAGAATTTGGAGGTTCGGCGGAACAATGTGTGAACTCATGGTTCAAGCGTATTGAAGCCGTACGCGATACGTACGACGTGACTAAGAGGAAGATGGTGGTATTAATGATATCTAAATTGACAGAAGCTGCTAAGTCGTGGTTTTTTAGCAAAGCAGAATACGCCACTTATACCTACGACGAAATTAAGAGGGCGATGACAGCTTTCTTTCAGAACAGCGAAGATCGCATGACGAGTATGAGAAAGTTCGAGGCCCGGAGATGGCGGAGACAGGAACCCTTTAGCTCCTACTTTCAGGAAAAGATGGCGCTAGACAACAGGGCGCATGTTACCGAAAATGATCTGTTGGCATACATGATCGATGGGTTTGGCAACCCGCTACTTCAGGCCCAGGCAAAAATGAATCGTTTCCAGGATTTGGGTACGCTATTGAGTGTTATGAATGAGCTAACGCCAGCGGTACGGGCCGTTAGTTTGGTGCAGCCGGAAAGAATACAGTCAGCAGGGTTCTCTAGGATGGAACCGCAAGGCGTGTATCCTACGGTGAAATGTTTTAATTGTGGAGGTATGGGGCACATAGCTTCGAGATGCGTCAAGCCTAAAAATGACGGAAAAGGCGCGTGTTATACATGCGGAAAGCTAGGCCACGCGCAAAAAGATTTTTGGCGAAATAATAGTAGAGAGGAGCAATCGGTGCAGCTTGCGCAACCGGTGCCCGACAGTACGACGATGTTGCTCAATCATGAAGATTTAAATATTGACATAGGAAAAAAGGTGACTAGTGAGCGAAAAGAGAATGACAATAATATATTGGTGATTGACATTAGTGACAAAAATAGTGATAAGGAGGTTGAGATTGATGTAGGAAACATTTTAGAAGTGAAGTCGCAGCAAAGCATTGGAAAGAATTACGACTATGAGTTGGAGCATCGGAGTGCAGCTAGCATGCAACATGTCGATACACTCAGTCGATGCCATGAACTATTGGTGGAGAAAGAAAACTCATTTGAGAGAGTGTTGTCTCTGAAGCAAAACCCAGTCGAGGAGATAACAGTCATAAGGTGTGAGCAAGAGCAAATGGTGGATAATGTAATTAGGATTGAACATGAGCAGTTGGGGCATGCTGGAGTAGATCGTACAATAAATGAATTAAAGACGAGTTACTGGTTCAGTGGAGTGACAGCCAGAATGTTATCGCGAGAGTCGAAGTTTGTGAAGTTGTTTGCTTGCCAAAGTACATCAAGCAAGGAGGTAATTAAGCATATGAAGACATTGAGAGTAAACAAATTAAAGTTGAAAATGCAAAAGTATAGTTTTGTTTATAGACACACGGTCTATTTAAGGTGTTATGTTGGTAAGGATGGCATTAGACGTAGTGACAATAATGTTAGTGTAGTGATAAATTATCCAGTTCCAAAGACATTTAAACAGTTACGACTATTTTTAGGATTAATCAGTTATTTTAGTAAGCGTAGAAAAAAACTTTAAGAAATTTAGGTAAAGCGTTGTAGTGAGTGTTGATGACAATTTGTGAAAGTGAATAATGACAGTTAATGAATAGTGAAGAATGACTATGAGTGCGTAAGGACAATAAGTGATTAAAGACAGTAAGTGTAAGGACATTAATAAATAAATGAAATATTGTAATGTTGCAATGTGGCAAGGTAAAAGGTTGTAAAATGATGTATTATGATGTGAATTTGTATATTTCGCTAAGTAGATTTTGTTAGTCAATCGAGGGCGATTGCGGTTGGTAATGTTGATGTTGGTAAGACTTGAGCGTGTGTGTGCAGTTGGCAATACTGACTGTACGAACAGAGTGAATGTATGCAAGGAGGAAGTCGGAAACAGAGTGTGGTACAGAGTGAAAGCGTAGAGACGAACTGGAGATATTTGAATACATGTCAAAGAATACTGCACCGTGTTGTTATTTAATTTATAGATTCCTGACAAATAATTAATTATAGAGAATAGACAATAATACATATATATATATAGATATGTATATATACGAGTATATATATATATATATATATATATATATATATATATATGTTAGGGTAGTCCTTAAAATGGTCATTTTTGAATTTCCTTGCTCCCAGGGGCTCAAATGGTTCCAAATTGATAAAAAACAATTCTCTAAAAGTTTTAGCTCTTAATATATTTATATATATATATATATATATAATCAAAGTTTTGTATGGAAAAGACATGGAAAAATTTCCAAAAATTTTAAAAATGTTTTTTAGATGTAATTTAGCGAACAAATGAATGAATAAAACTTATTCATTTTTTTTTAATTTTCAAAATTTTTTCCATGCTCTTTCCATGCAAACTTTGATTGAATAGCGCTCTATCTAAAAGTTAATATTAAGAGCTAAAACTTTCAGAGAATTGTTTTTTATCAATTTGGAACCATTTGAGCCCCTGGGAGCAAGGAAATTCAAAAATGACCATTTTAAGGACTACCCTAACATATATATATATATATATATATATATATATATATATATATATATATATATTTGAATAGTCTTGAATTTGATGTTGATATATATATTTAATTTGAGTTTAATAATCGGGCGTAACATCAATAAAAATAGTATGAGTTTTTTTTAAAAATTTATTTATTTAAAATCCATACGTTTCGGCTAGCATCTTAGCCATCATTCAGTGGTAATCAAGTTAACTATAAAAATTGAAACTAAATAAATTATATGAAAGGAAATTTCATGGAAAAACAATAATAATAATAATAGCAATAAAACACTTACAATTTTGTATCCTAATATAGCATATGAAACCATTATTAATCCATGGTATGAGTATGTGCACATTGATAAGATATATATTTTTTAACACAAACATCACAAATGGTAAAACACACTAATAATCATGATAACTTAACAAGTTGTCGAAACTATGTATTTACTCTTCGGAGTTTAGGATAGAAATGTCACATTTTTCTCAAAGCAGTTTTTAGCATGTGTTGATATTTTTTGGAAAATTTAAAAGGCGATGGGATTTTGTTATTTTTTAAGGAATTTTGACACGCTATTAAGAAACCACGTGTTCGTTTCGTTAAGGGCCGTATTGTCAAAGCGTTTATTTATGACTCTGTCGTTATGTAATTGTAAAAACAACCCCTCAGCGAATCTTCTTTTAATTGTATTCTCTTCAAAATGTAAAATTTTAGGGTTAAAAAAATCGATATTATGATTTAAATTTTTAATATGCTCAGTTAACATTGTTTTAAAATGCTTAGGATTTTTAGAATTATTTTTGTGTTGATTAAGGCGTTTACTCAGGTTTTGGCTAGTTTCTCCAATATAAAAGAGTTTGCAATTAGAGCAATTAATTTGATATACTAAATTCCTGAGGCGGTTAAAATTGAACTTAGATTTCATTTGTGTAAAAATTGAACTAAGGGTTGCATCACAATTACATACCAACAGAATGCCACATTGTTGAAATTGTTTTTTCCACGAGAAATATAAATCTTTTACGTACGGTAGGCAAATGACACCAGTATATGATTCTAAGTCTAAGCGGTTTTTATGGTCTGTGAGGTCTTTTTGTTTGTTAAAAATGTAACTGGGTCTGTTATTTATGACCGAGTTGATTATGTTCGTAGGATAGGAGTTGTTTTTCAGTGTGTTTATAACCAGGTCAATTTTCGTGTCCCAGAAGTTTTTGTCAGATAGTAATATGGCGTGGTCTGTTAAATTTATTATTGTCGCTATTTTTATTTTAAGAGGGTGGTATGAGTGGTAATTTATGTATCGTCCGGAGCTAGTTGGTTTCTGGTACCAGTTAGTAATTAGTCGGTGTC
>NW_020539725.1:405557-495672 GCF_003426905.1 Ctenocephalides felis | reverse complement strand
ATGTCTTTGGAACTGGATAATTTATCACTACAATAACATTATTGTCACTACGTCTAATGCCATCCTTACCAACATAACACCTTAAATAGACCGTGTGTCTATAAACAAAACTATACTTTTGCATTTTCAACTTTAATTTGTTTACACTCAATGTCTTCATATGCTTAATTACCTCCTTGCTCGATGTACTTTGGCAAGCAAACAACTTCACAAACTTCGACTCTCGCGATAACATTCTGGCTGTCACTCCACTGAACCAGTAACTCGTCTTTAATTCATTTATTGTACGATCTACTCCAGCATGCCCCAACTGCTCATGTTCAATCCTAATTACATTATCCACCATTTGCTCTTGCTCACACCTTATGACTTTTATCTCCTCGACTGGGTTTTGCTTCAGAGACAACACTCTCTCAAATGAGTTTTCTTTCTCCACCAATAGTTCATGGCATCGACTGAGTGTATCGACATGTTGCATGCCAGCTGCACTCCGATGCTCCAACTCATAGTCGTAATTCTTTCCAATGCTTTGCTGCGACTTCACTTCTAAAATGTTTCCTACATCAATCACAACATCCTTATCACTATTTTTGTCACTAATGTCAATCACCAATATATTATTATCATTCTTTTTTCGCTCACTAGTCACCTTTTTTCCTATGTCAATATTTAAATCTTCATGATTGAGCAACATCGCCGTACTGTCGGGCACCGGTTGCGCAAGCTGCACCGATTGCTCCTCTCTACTATTATTTCGCCAAAAATCTTTCTGCGCGTGGCCTAGCTTTCCGCATGTATAACACGCGCCTCTTCCGTCATTTTTAGGCTTGACGCATCTCGAAGCTATGTGCCCCATACCTCCACAATTAAAACATTTTACCGTAGGATACACGCCTTGCGGTTCCATCCTAGAGAACCCTGCTGACTGTATTCTTTCCGGCTGCACCAAACTAACGGCCCGTACCGCTGGCGTTAGCTCATTCATAACACTCAATAGCGTACCCAAATCTTGGAAACGATTCATTTTTGCCTGGGCCTGAAGTAGCGGGTTGCCAAACCCATCGATCATGTATGCCAACAGATCATTTTCGGTAACAAGCGCCCTGTTGCCTAGCGCCATCTTTTCCTGGAAGTAGGAGCTAAAGGGTTCCTGTCTCCGCCATCTCCGGGCCTCGAACTTTCTCATACTCGTCATGCGATCTTCGCTGTTCTGAAAGAAAGCTGTCATCGCCCTCTTAATTTCGTCGTAGGTATAAGTGGCGTATTTTGCTTTGCTAAAAAACCACGACTTAGCAGCTTCTGTCAATTTAGATATCATTAATACCACCATCTTCCTCTTAGTCACGTCGTACGTATCGCGTACGGCTTCAATACGCTTGAACCATGAGTTCACACATTGTTCCGCCGAACCTCCAAATTCTGGCAGCATCGCCAACAACTCACTTCTAGTTATATCCTCCACTTTATTACTATTCATAGACTTGATTAAATTTACCAGATCGGTCAATGAGAGCAACCTCAGAGCTTCTGGCGCCATGCTTTCATTATTAACTCCTGTAGCCATTTTATTTTAAATCTTTAAATTTCTCCACAATCCTGCATTTCTCTACACAACTGTTACTGCACCTTAACTAAATAATATCGCTAGCACGCCTTGCTTGCCATATTTCACCATACTGTTCACCTTAGTTAGCCACGTGCTAACCTAACTTTTATACTTTTTGCCGAAACAAACACAAAACACCACAAAAAACACTACACTTAGTCTGATAGCGTCGCACACCTGCTTACTATCACAACCCTCGTAATTATTAATCCACCTGATTAATAATACACGCACTTGTAATTATTGGAATCGCCTATTCCAATAACAAGCTCAACTAAAAATCACACACTTGGTCTGATAGCGTTGCACACCTGCTTCCTATTACTCGCTTGCACACCTGCTTCCTATCCTCGTAATTATTAATCAACCTGATTAATAATATACGCACTTGTAATTATTGGAATCACCTATTCCAATAATAACTTTAACTAAAAATCACACACTAATTATCTCGGTAAAATCTCGGTAAGTATCGGTAATATCCCAGTAAAATCCCGGTAAATCCCACTTCTGAAACTATTGTCTATTCTCATTAATTAATTATTTGTCGGGAATCTATAAATTAAATAAAAACACGGTGCAGTATTCTTTAACTTTTATTCAAATATCTCCAGTTCGTCTCTACGCTTTCACTCTGTACCACACTCTGTTTCCGACTTCCTTCTTGCATACATTCACTCTTTTTTATTATTCTAATTCACGCTAGGTCGTACGATCTGAGGTCATAACGAAACTATGCGTATTGTCACCGAGCACCCCAGGATCCTCCGTCCTTGTCGCGCCTATGCCAGAGCGTATGCTGCATCAAGCTTCCGCGCGCGACCCTTTGTTCATCGTTGTATGCGTAGCTTTCTCTTGGTGACGTCACTGGTATTTTGGTGCGTTGTTGAAAAAAATATTTGCGTACAGCAAATTGTACACATATATTATGTATGTTTGTAAAAAGTTAATTACTACATGATTAATAGTTATTTATTAAATATAGAATGTTACAATTTTTATTTATATGAATAAAATATGGTAAACGTTATATATGTAATATTAATTTTTTTGGAGCACGTATAATATTTCTCATTAAATAATAATACATCACCTTGACGTTCTTACTGTATACATTTAGAGGATTTATTATATATAAAAAAACTTCATTCTCATATTTTTATTGATACATAATAATTTGAAAAATTATATATTTTTCTTATATTATTGAATTTACTGAAAGATTTTTATTTTGCAAACTAAGGTGTTAACGGTTAATTAAGAGAATTTTTGACTTAAAAAAAAAAACAGATAAAATTCATTTGTGAAATTTTGGTATGAATATTCCTGCTTGTTGTCATTTAGGACAATGGTTATTATAATAAAAAAAAAAAGGAATAAATGCATTAAACGCAATGTTACCTCTTTTCAAAAGAAATGCCAACGCACTATTATCAGACATGTAATAATATAATTTAAATAATATTACTAATAAATAATGTACCTTTTCCATTTAGCGAATAATATTGTTTACCCATGAAAGTAAGCATATTATTTGATAATTTATCAAACAAACATAATAATGAACGCGAAAGAAATATTTTAATTAAAATATGCTTACATTTAATTTGCACAAAATCTAATGTTAATTTATATTTTGCATTTGAGTTGTTCTCATTTCAAATACCTTACTCTATAAATGATATTTAAAATTTTAAATATAAATGAATTCTATACATTATGTTCAAATAAATATCGACGCATATTTTATGAAAAAAGGTATCGTTGGCAAAATATACAGGTAAAATCTGGTTGCTCCGATCTTCTAAAAAAGAGTTCTAGTATGTGATTTCAGTTAGGGTCTTTAATTTGTTGTAAACCATTTTCTAAGTTCGAAAGTAATTTAATAAAACTGAAATTGTTAGAAGAATTGAGAACGGCCAAAGTTCGGTGTAATGCAAAAATATATCGAAGCCTTCTGGGATCTCAACGGATGAAAAGTTTTTTAGCCATTTACTGATGACGTTTTCATCTAAAGTTATTTTACTATGCTCTATTTTAATTTGTAATAATTTGTTAAATTTATTGAGGAGACATGTTTATTGGAGTTTACAAAGATTTTGGAATTTAATTTAGAAACTGTTTTAAATTGTGAGAGTATATAAACCCCGTAGTTGCGTCTCATAAATTCATAAAACGATTGGTCATCACGTGTATTGAAGGTTACTTGTCTGTTTTTGTTTACTTGAGGGGCTCACGGTTTTTGTATGATGATGTGGATCCATGATTCGTAGAGTGTATTGTTGGTTTTTAAGAAAATTATACGATAACTAGTGTATTAAGACAATAATCATTTTTTCAGCTCAGGAATGATATTTTTGAATAGTTTTAAATTTGATGTTGATATAATATATTTAATTTGAGTTAAAAAGTCGAGCGTTACTAAAAATAGTATGAGAATTTTTAGAACTTTATTTTAAATTCATACGTTTTGTGGAATATAAGATTTATATTTTTCGTGGAAAAAACTGTTTCACCATGGTGGCATTTTGTTGGTATGTAATTGCGATACAACACTTAGTTCCATTTTTACACAAATTAAAACCAAGTTTAATTCTGACCAACTCAGGAACTTAGTGTATCAGATTAGTTGCTCTAATTGCAAACTTTTTTATACCGGAGAAACTAGCCAAAACCTGAGTAAACGTCTTCATCAACATAAAAATAACTCAAAAAATCCTAAGCATTTAAGACGATGTTAACTGAGCATATTATTAATTTAAACCATAATATAGTTTTTTTTTTCAACACAAAAATTTTACATTTTGAAGAAAACATAATGAAAAGAAGATTTGCTGAGGTGTTGTTTTTGCAATTGCATAACGACAAGGTCACAAACAAATGCTTCGACAATATGGCCCTAAACAAAACAAACACGTGGTTTTTTAATAGCGTGTCAAAATTTCGTAATAAATGACAAGTTCACATTCTTCTAATTCAAATACTGGTTTTCAAATCTAAGTTTAATCCTGACGGCCTCAGCAACTTAGTATATCAGAATTGCAATTTTTTTTATATCGGAGAAACTAGTCAAAACCTGAGTAAACACGTCTTCATCAAAATAAAAATGACTCAAAAAATCCCAAGCAATTTAAGACAATATTAACCGAGCATATTATTAACTTAAACCATAATATAGATTTTTTCAACCCAAAAATTTTACATTTTGAAGAGAACATAATTAAAAGAAAATTCGCTGAAGGGTTGTTTTTGCAATTACATAACGACATGGGCATAAACAAACGCTTCGAAAATACGGACCTGAACAAAACTAACACATGGTTCCTAAATAGCATATCAAAATTTCCAGATCCATCTCCCATTGTTTTTTAAATTAAACGTAAAATTTGAACACATGCTATAAACTGCTTCAAGAAATAATGTGACATTTCTATTTTAAACCCCGAACAGTAAATACATAGTTTCGACAACTTGTAAAGTTATCATCTTCATTTGTGTATTTTACCATCTGTGATGTTAAAAAATATATTAATTATTTAAAACACCACCTATATTACTTTCAACTTACATATATTCATAAACACTATTATGCAAATATACAATTAACTGCATAATATTTTCCTAAAATTAAATATCACAATATATAAGAAATATATACAATATAAATAATTGATTACATTACATACATTATTCTTATTTCAATTATTTACACGTTCCAACATCTAACATTCCATATTGCTGTATTACATATTACTCAATAATGAATGCTTTTATAAATCTAGTTTAAAATTAATTGATGCACAATATTTTTGACCAAATTCTCTTTGGTCAGAATATATTTACCTGTGCAAAAATTATTGATTTTCCAAGTCCAAAAATGGGCATTGTTTGTCTTTGAACCTTGGTGATAGTATTGTAATCTATTAAATGGTATCGTTTAATCTGATGGTATCGTAGAAATCCGTTCTATAAGAATCACTTCTCATTTAAAACTTCCTTGCAGCGCATGCCTTCTGTTTTATTTCTAAAGTTCATTGTCAATATTGGTATACTTTATCCATTGCACCTATTGCAATCTTTCAATGAGCAGAATAGTTAATAATGACAAATGATGCTCGTGTCAATGTAGAACATGTTTGTTACCTTCATCAATATTCACATAATCTGTTGCAGGCTGTAATGTTTACACATTTTATTCATTTTAGTTTTCTGCTTAATGAATAGTAGTCTTTTGAATATTTGAATTTTATTACTGCGTTTTATTAGATTTAGTTGTTATTAGAGTTAGTTGCTGTTAGGAAAGTGATAAATTTTGTTATAATGCCTTAATATTTCGTCTAATAATATAACGCTGATAAATATATTAATATATATATATATACCATGAATTGTAATATTCTCTGCTAAATGATCCCTATATCCTAAATACCCTATATCCTAAATGGAATCCACATGCACACAGTGAGCAAAACAAATTTTAAATCGGTTCAGTATTTTAGGCGTTCATTGCGGACGACGGCTGTGACACTAATTTTATATATATTAAGATATATGTATATATGTATATATATATATATATATATATATATTTATATTAATTTGGAAATATGAACAAACAACACTCTTTTTTGCACTAATTTATTAAATAATAAATAATAATAAATAATTATAACAATTTAAAACAAATTTTATAAGCAAACCGTCTCATTCATAGAATATTTTTTCTCCTAACGACATCTATTTTTCAACTGGACCCTAATCCTTCCTTTCCTATCTGATCACGTGACTATTCAATTTCAAGTGGTTAGAGAATTCGGACTTCATTTCACTCCGATGATCGTTGGAGTGGCAGAAGACAGTATATTGAGCGACTTGTAATGGATAACACATAATGCTAATTTAGGTTTCCATATTATAAATTTTAAATTATAACACACTGATGATGAGACAAACCTAGTCTCGAAACGTTTGTGAAAATTATTATTTAATAAATTAGTGCAAAAAAGAGTGTTGTTTGTTCATATTTCCAAGTTAATATCTATTATCCACTCAGAATACATTTGTTATATATATATATATATATATATATATATTTGTTATATATATATTCAAAAAAGACGAACTTTCTTAAAAACACAAATTAATTCTCCCAATACCAGTACTAACATCAAAAACACCAATCTTATTTACTGCAGCATACCATACGTTGAAGATTTATATTATTATTTTGCCAAAATTTTGTTAGAAGAAAACATTTTAGTATCAGGCTCATCCTTACACTCCTTCAACCAATTCTTTACGAACATTAAATCCTTCACCCCATCCAATCTCAATACTAATGTAGTATATTCTGTTTCTTGTAATGACTGTGCTTTTCAATATATTGGACAAACCTCCCAATATGTACACAAGAGAATGAGACAACATGAACTAAGTGTGGTCCACCATAAACAAAAAAATTTCAAAAGTACCCTAGTACAACACTCTATAGAAAACGCCCATTCATTTAATTTCACTCCAAAGATTTTATATCACGAAAGTTGCATCTTTAGAAGGTTATTCGCGGAGAGTTGTCTCATCCTCATAAACGTTTCTAACAGTGTCAACATTAGATCAGATCACAACCTATTACATGATTCATATTTAAATTTTTTACACTTTTTGACAAACAATTAATATCGACTTCCTTTTAAGATCAACAATTTAAGTATTCACACCCTGACATATAAAAACACACACATACAATCTCACATCTCTCGTTCAAGTGTTTACACGTGTTACAAAGGGCACACCAGTTTCATTTAGTTAATTTTCGTAAACCAATCGAACAACATCCAGAGAACAATATTATTTGTGTTTTCAAATAATAATTTTAAAAAGACAAAGTTTTTTAGTAATTTTGATTTACAAAATCTAATTATTCGGCGAAAATTAACTCACAAAATCATTTTTGTTAAAAAAGCTTGTTTAGTGAAAAAGTGCTAACAAATATTCAAACATACAGGTAATTAATTCAACTTTGTCATTAACCTTTTCTTAAAAAATTTCCATAACTTTCAAAAAAATTTTCTATTATGTTTAATATCCTGTTTTGATAATCCACTCATTTATTTTTATCATTTTTATTTTGAACATATTATCATATTTCTGTACATTATTATATTTTTTACAATTTAATTCATTATTTAAGAAAAATCTATTTTCTTTTCCTAAACATATTGTTTGCAAAAATCTCATCAAGATCATGTTTCTTGACAGATGTCCTGAAGATGGAACGTACCTAGTTCCGAAACGTCGACAATAAACAAATAATTAAATAAAGAAATTGTTTTTTTAAAAACTTTTCTTGTTTTTTATTTTGTATTATTTTTGGATTCTTGTTCGAAACTCTACAAAATATATATATATATATATATATATATATATATATATTAACAAAGTCTAATAATCGGGCATAACATCAATAAAAAACATGAATTTCTTTCAAAAATTTATTTTAAATCCACATTTTTGGGACAACAACATCAAATTAATTACAAAAATTCTAACAGATAACTCTTATCCCCTAAAACTTATAAATTCCGTAACTAGTAACAGACGAACGTACCTTTTGAATAAAATGGACAATTGCACAGTACATAACGATTTACCTGACTCAGAAACTCATTCTGGTGTAATATGTTTGCCATACATTAAAGAATTGTATGTTCCTTGGAAAAAACTTTTTTATAAATCTGGACTTCGACTTGTAACCAATTTTAGTACAACTACTAGCACTATTTTTACCAAGACAAAAACCCCATTTAATATTGAACGACTCAGAAATCTCGTCTATCAAATAAATTGTTTAGACTGTAATTTACTTTACATAGGAGAAACTAGCCAGAACCTCAATAAACGGTTACAACAACATAAAAACAATTCAAAAAACCCCAAACAATTCAAAACTGTACTTGCAGACCATATATACACTTTAAAACACAATATGGACTTTTCTAATCCGACTGTACTACAATTTGAACAAAATTTATTTAAACGAAGAATTATAGAGGGATCTTTTTTAACTATTCATAACAATAAGACAATAAATAAACGTAATGAACTCAACACGCCGTGCGACACAAATCTTTTCTATTTAGATAACATTTCCAAATTTCTTACAAAACAATAAAAGCGTTCGTGCAAAGGATTCGCAATTCGTTCCACACATGTTAGAATCTTGGTAAAAATATTTTTTAAAAAATGTCTTTCTCCATTACATCTTCAACCAGTCTACGAATAACATACTATCCATTTGTGATTTTTTCAAATCAGTATTTTGTGAAAATATTGTGTAATTTCAAGTTAATGTTTATAATACATAGTGTGGTGCATTACCATATCCTAATACCATGGATTATTAAAATTTTCCAATTTAACACTAAGATCTACTAATTGTAAGTACTAATTACTATTTTATTTTTTCTTTTCACTCCAATTCAATTGTTTTAGTTTTTAATTTTATTTTTAGTTTCCACTGAATGAAGGCAAGGATTATAGCCGAAACGTAAAATGGATTTAAAATAAATTTTTGAAAGAAATTCATGTTTTTTATTGATGTTATGCCCGATTATTAGACTTTGTTAATACAGATGTCAACATCAAATTCAGAATCATACAATATATATATATATATATATATATATATATATATGTATGTATATATATATATATATATATATATATATATATATATATATATATATATATATATATATATATATATATATATTTATATATATATATATATAATATAATATAATATTCATAAGTATATATACTATATTATCAATTGTACTTAGATATATCGATTCTGATGTGGTTACACCAATAAAAGAAAGAAATACGTTTGTTGTTCATCCACTGGATGGAGAAGTATATGCTCAATTAATTAATATTGGAACTTCCTATAACGTAAGTATTCTATTAAATAACTAGTTTGTATTGGTATTTTGCCCTGAGGAAAGTTACAAGAAATTCCCGATATGTGTAAATAATCGACTTAATCAATAAAACACAAATTAATTTATGAGTGAAAGTATTTCGGGTAGATTTCTCACACATCATTGAAAACGAAAGAACACTCTCTCCTTATACCGAGTAACAAACGTCAAAAAAATTACTCATATTCTCAAATTTTGATGAATTTTTAAAATTAAACTACTTGTCGTAAGACCATAATGTTTTTATAAAGTTCTATATTTTTTCAATAAGTTCTATATAAGTGTAATGTCGCCAAATATTATATATTCGAGGAACAGAAATCAGAAATCAATAAAAATTGATCAATGATTTAAAACAATTATTTTATATATTTTCAAATAGATAATTATAATCACTAAATATTTTATCGTTCATGCAGTGAGGATCTTATGGCTCAAAGCACTTGAGAAAGTTTACATAAGCAGAAGGTGAAGGAATAAATCCATCTGATGATATATTTCTTATGATTAGAAAAACGCGTTTACATTTTGACACTGAATTTTAAATTTAAAATTTATATTTGAAGTATAAAACTTCCCAGTCATGCGTGAGCATTCGTAGCGTACACATCGTTCGAAATAAATATATATTATTTAAAGTTTAGTGAAAGTAAACCTTGTACCTGTTGTGTTTTGATAGTGAGCTGATAAACAAACAATGGAGTCGGGGCCGTACGGCCCAGAGGGCGGACGGCCGCCTGATAAAGGCATTACACAACATTCAGATTTAGGCGCAACCATTGCAGATGCAATGCACGTGCTAAATGACCTTGAAGATTTTAACAATGAAAGTAGTATGGATTATAGTATAGTTGATCAAGAAATAGATTTAAGTAGTTGTGAAAGTATTCACAATTTAGATAGTAAATCTAATAAAAACAAGAATGGAATTAATAAAACTAATCCCACAAAAGTTAATAAAAAAGAAACAAAGCTAAGGAATTCTAATTATGTAAATAGTAATAAAGAAAATAAAATTAACAGGACAATGAAATTCATTAAAAAGGTGACTAGTGCAAAAAATAACAAAGTCAAAAGATTAGAAAGTGGAGTCAATTCAAAAGTTGAAGTTCAGAAAATTAATGATACAATAAATAAAAATGTAAAGGCTATTCAACGCAGTAGTAATGATAAAGTAAGGGAAGAAGCTGATAGTGTACCTAATGCGAATAACGAAGAAAATGTTAATCAGAATGAATCAAATTCTATTAACAATAACATGGTTAATGAAGAAATGGTTGAGATGAATGAAGTAAAGTCTAGTAACTATGCTCGAAACAATAAAATACGATTTGAAGAATGCGATAAAGGACCATATCATATATATGTGGAATCAATAAATAAAAATATTGGAAGGTTACATCACATGGCAATTGGAAGGATGTTATATAAATCAGTTCCAAAATTGAAGACAGAATTATCAGAAATTGTACAAATTGGAAAAAACAAAATAAAACTAGTAATTAAAAATGCAGAAATAGCCAATAGTTTACTGGAAGATGAATTTTTCAAGATGAATAATCTCAGGACCTACATTCCTAAATATCTAATAGTAAGACAGGGGATAATATTTGATGTAGATATTAATTTATCGGAAGACGAAGTAATGGAAGTTATAGAATCTGATTATCCAGTGGTGGAAGTAAAATGTTTAAAGTCAAAAAGAGGTAATAACATCAATTATAAATCGCAATGTGTAAAATTAACATTCAGGGGCTCCAAATTGCCGGAAAAAAATTCAATATATTCAGTCAAATGTAGGGTTAGTCCATACATTAAAAAAGTAGTGCAGTGTCATAATTGTTGGTTCTTTGGTCATATAAAAGAATAATGTAAAAGTAAAAAAAGATGTCCGAAATGTTCAGAACAACATGGAATAGAAGCCTGTACTGAAATTTTAAACTTAAAATGCTGTTTATGCTCCAGGGAACACGTTGCAAATAGTACTGAATGCCCTGAATTCAAAAGGCATAAAAGTATTTATGAATTGATGGGGACTCATAATATAGCTTTTCATGAGGCGAGGAATATTTTGCGAAATGACAAATATTCAAGAGCTGTTAAATTTAACCCTTACACTATAGATAAGGAAAAAGATTTTCCGACGATAAAAGAAAAAAGGAGGGATGAATACGGACTAGAAATAAGTTACTGTGATAAAAATAAATATAACGAATTATCAAAATTAATAGAAGAAGAAAAGGATACAGAAGAAGAAGACATAGTATGGATTAGAAAACCAAAAAGGTCACATGTCAAAAATGTAACAAGGGTGGGAGGTCAAGGTACGTCTAAAGTATCTAAGTATAATAATATAAATAAAGATACGGATATTAAAAGGGTAAGTAATAGAGAAATAATTAGTAGAAAAAGGCCGATTAAAACGTTGGAAGATGATACGGATCAAGAAGGAAATGAATCAAGAAAAGAAGAAAATGATCCACTCGAAATTCTTAAACAGTTAGTTACACAAATTAAAATAATAAATACATCTGACGATTCTTCCATAAAAAGATTACTGAGTATTGTGATAAGTAAATTGGAAAAAGATAAGAGAACTACAGGAAGTACAATAAAATAATAGAAACAATATACACAATATAAATAAGCCAAAATGAATTTAAAAATACTACAATTAAACTGCAGATCATTGAAAGCAAATAAAGAAAGTATAGAACATTTCTTATACAATAATCAGATTTCGATAGCGGCCCTTTCCGAAACATGGTTTAATCCTAATGCAGTATACAAAATCAAGGGGTATAAGATTTTTCGGAAAGATAGAGAAGATGGATACGGCGGAGCAGCCATGATCGTCAAAAACAACATAGATTGTGATGAATATGAAACAATAAACAACAATAAGAATATACAAATATGTGCGGAAAACAATTAAAACAAATATAACCTCTTGCTTAGTCTCCATTTATTGCTCAAATAGAGAAGAAATAGATTTTACTGATGTGTGGAAAACTATAGAAGGGATCCATTTAAAAACATTGATCGTTGGAGATTTCAACAGCCATCACTTTGCATGGGGAAGTATGGCGAACAACACATCAGGAATAAAATTACAAGAAATCATAGAAGATCATTCATTAATAATTCTCAACAACGGCAAACCCACAACAATCGAGACAAGAAACAAAAAAGCGACGAATATAGATTTATGTTTATGCTCCAGCAATATCACAGATTATATCAGATGGGAAATACTCGAAGAATCTCTTGGATCTGACCACTTACCAATTATAATACATATTTATACAAATGCAATTTCAAACATCAAAATCTTCCCTACAAAAAAATGGAATACCAATCAGGCCAATTGGAAAGGATATGGCGAGGAAATTTCAAAAACTCTCCAAAAAAGAGTTTTTGAAATTTCCTCGCCATATCCTTTCCAATTGGCCTGATTGGTATTCCATTTTTTTGTAGGGAAAACTCCAACATACCTAATACAGGAAAACAAAAATATGAATTTCTAATGAATTGCATAGATCACGCTGCAGAGAAAAACATAAAGAAATGCAAAGTGATAATTAGCTCAACCTTCAAAGCAGCAGCATGGTGGGACCAAGAATGTGATATTATGGTAAACGCAAGAAGAAACGCATTTAAACAAATCCGCAGAAAATATAATTATGATAATTTTATCCTATACCAAAAAATAAATGCACAAACCAAAAGATTTTTAAAGAACAAGAAAATACAAAAATGGGCGGAAGTTCAATTAACAAAAACACAAATCCGGCTACAATTTGGAGGAAAATCAAAATATTCAACAACAAAAACACAAATAGGAACATAAATCCAAATTTTACGGAAGAATGTGGACATCAAATATTAAAAAATATAGCACCAGATTATGTCTGTAACAAACAAGATATATTTAGTAAGAATAATAATGAAGAAACAGAATTGATGTCACCTTTCAAATATAATGAATTGAGAAGAGCTCTGAAAAACAGAAAGAACACGGTTCTAGGTAAGGATAACATTTCATATAATATGATCAATAATAGTCCAACTAATTTTAAAATGGAACTTTTAAATGTATTTAATAATATGATCACACACCACTGGATTCCTGAAAAATGGAAAGAAATAATTGTAGTACCAATAATTAAACCTAATAGAAACCCACAATCTATAGACTCTTATAGACCAATATCACTAATATCATGCGTAGCAAAGTTTTTCGAACGAATGATAAAAGAAAGACTGGAATGGTACATTGAAAACAAGAACATACTCCATGATAACGTATTTGGTTTTAGAAGCGGAAGAGGAACAATAGATTTATTGAGTACCCTTATCACCGACATAAATATATCGAGGTCAAACAATGAATATATGTTGCTACTGTCAATAGATATTGACAAAGCCTATGAAAACGTAGACCATAATATTCTAAAGAAAAAACTACGGAATATAAATATTCCAGAGAGTATAATTAAAATAATATTGGAGTTGATATCACCAAGATATATTTACCTACGAACTAATGGAGATATTATCGGCCCTAGATCAGCATACAACGGGATCATACAAGGTTCCATTTTAAGCCCCACATTATTCAACATATATACTGCGGATTACCATAAGATACCTGATACAAGTGTTAAAAAATTACAATATGCCGACGACATTTGTTTATACATATCAAGACCGTCAATAGAATCATGTATAACGCAAATGAACTATGCTATTAAAGAAAACATAAAATGGCTTTCAAGCAATAATTTAAATATATCACCAACCAAAAGCTCAGCAACGATTTTCACTAGACATAGACTCCCCCAGAACATAGGTCACATAAGGGTTGGAACTCAAGATGTTATAATAAAAGAAAACGTGAAAATACTAGGCATAACCTTTGACGCCAAAATGACATTTAAAAAGCATATACAAGAATTATCAAGAAAATGCGAAACAGGCATCAATATACTTCGTAAAATAACATATAATAGATTGGGAGCACACCCAGAGACATGCCTTTTACTGTACAGAAATTTGATTAGAACTCAAATAGATTACGGATGCTTTATATATGGAACAACGTCAAAAACTGAACAAAATAAACTTGATAAAATTCAATATTCCGCAATAAGAACATGCATAGGGGCATTTAGATCAACACCGACAAATGCGTTATTAACAGAAGCAGGAGAACCTCCTCTGAGCATAAGAAGAGAGATTCTAGCAAACAGATTCTTGATGAAAAAACTTAATGGATCATGTAAACTATTACCCAAACAGTTAGAAAAACTAGCAAGATTACATTACTCCACACGCTACTGGACAAACAAACCAGCTCCATCACTAATAAATAGTTTTTATACAATTAAACCTCACGAAGAGAACATCATAATCAATGATAAAACTCCATATTATATCTACCCACCACTAAACGATTACATTAAACCATACATCGATATAGATAAGAGCACAAATATAGCAAACACGGACATATATATCCGTGAATTAGAACTTCATATCAACTCAAATTGGCCGGATTATTTGCAAATATATACTGATGGCTCTAAAACATTAGAGGGAACCGGATGTGCCATACATATCCCAAGAATCCATTACAGTAACAAAGTAAGACTTCCAGACTATACATCCATTTTTTCGGCGGAACTTATAGCGACATACACTGCCGTAAAATATGTGAATGACAATAATATTAACAAATCTTTGATACTAAGTGACAGCAAATCAAGTCTAACAGCCATAAAACACGCCAACAAACATTCAAATATAATAATATACAAAATTATAGAAATCATAAAGAAAATCAATACTGATGATAAATCCATGATTCTGCTTTGGATAAAGGGTCATTCTAATATAAAAGGCAATGAGATGGCAGAAAATCTAGCTAAAGAAGCATGCACGAGCGGCGATCAATTTGCAAAAACTTCTGCGCTAGATTTAAAACATTTAATAAAACAACAAGGTTTGGAACTATGGCAGAAGTCTCACTCAGAAACTACAAAGGCAAAAGGATTCACATATGCACTGACGAGAGAGATTGTTTCACCAAACACATGGTTTAAAAACATAGAAGAAAGTCGAAATTTTATTACAGTAATCTGCAGATTGAGACTCGGACACTCCTACTGCAAATCGCATCTGAAGAGAATTGGTATCTTACAGGATCCAAAATGTGACTGTGGAAGCCTAGAAACACTCGATCATTTATTTTGGGAATGTAATTTTTATCAGCAAGAAAGATCAAAATTATTCAAGAATTTACAAAACGTAAATATTATTTTCCCCATCAATGTACAAATGCTTATATCAAGTAATGACATAAGGATATATAAATATTTATATAATTTTATAAGTAATAGCAAAATTAATTTATAGCATAATTATTATTATATAAGTACCAATGTATTGTATAGAACTGCTACAATTGTATAGATAATTGTAATGGCCAAATGATGTAAATCAGAAGCCAAAATAAATAAATAAAAAAAAAAAAGTATAAAACTTTCTATACTTTTTAGAATATTGAAATTTGCTTAAACTGTATAAGTAAACTTTGAAAATCAAAACTCTTGGTACGGAACCCAATAAATTTGTAATAAAAAAATCAGTGCCCATTTTTGAAAACTTTATCAAATATCTGATAATTTGATGTGCCTACGTATAATGTTTATTTGTGACCACGAAATATATTTTTTTTTTACATTTTCCTTTTTATCTCCGAAACCGCTAGACCTGCCTTACCAAAATTTCAGCAATTATTGATTTCGTCATACAAGTAAAATGTTTTTTGGATCATTCAAATCGGTTGATTTGTGCGCCTGAAATCGTGGACGAAAAATTGTATCCAAACAATACACACTACACACACACGCACACACACACAAATACATTCATTTTTTCTGAGGTATGCAAAAAATTTTATTTTCAAGTTTTTGCGATTACTATAACTTACCCTACTGGAAGTTAAAAATCGGATTATTTTTTTTTTCAACAGTGAATTACAAGTAATCAGTATCATTCCCAACTAATATCTTTCAAACAGTTTTTGATTTTTTAAAATCTATTCGGTAGTATGAGCTTAAATGTGGACAAACAGTTCAATACTTTCTTCCAACAAAGAAATGGCTTGGCAGATCGTCGCACAAACCTGACAAACGACAATCCTCATCGAGATACATCAAACGGCTTTTGAATTTATGAAATCGGTTTAAGCGTTTTTGAGCAAACGTCGACGAAAGTTCTAATTATGACAAATGCCAAAAAACGATACTAATTTTTGAAAACTTTGAAGAATTTATGAAGTAAAACGACTTGTCGTAGTATTAACTTCCTGAAGGAGCTGTTTATGTTTTCATAACAAAATCCGATTCGCTAATTTTATGTTTTATCGAAGTTTTAAGCCATTCTGAATTGAATGAGGCCAAATTTGGAAAAAGTATGTGTGTGTGTATGTGAACAGATTTTTCGCCATAAATCGACGTTTTCTCAAAAACGGCTGAATCCATTTCAAAAATTTAAAAGCCATTCTATTTATCTCGACGAGGACTGAAAAAATTTCCGTCCACGTTTTAGCCCGCAGTTCTGAATTGATTTTGAAATTTGGGAATTGTGCTCATTAGTTTTTGGTAAAGATCGGCCGGGACGTTTTTTTGTAATGAAGTGCTGAAAAAAAATTTTTGGACAATTTTCACGATTTTTTTTTTGACGGTAGATACGATCCCAACTAATATCTTTCGAACAGTATTTGATTTTTTCGATTCGGTAACGATTCGGCAGTATGAGCTTAAATGTGGACGAAAAGTTTCTTCACTTTTTTTCAAATTTAAAAAAAAAAACGGCTTGGCAGAACGTCGCACAAAACTGACAAACGATAGTCCTCATTGAGATACATCAAATGGCTTTTAAATTTCTGAAATCGGTTCAGGCGTTTTTGAGCAAACGTGGATGAAAAGTCTAATTTTGACAAATGCCGAAAAAACAATACTAATGTTTGCAAACTTTGAAGAGTTTTTAAAATTAAACGACTTGTCGTAGGGCCGTAATATTTTAGTATGATCTTTAAGACTATGATATCTACCGTAAAAAAATTATAAAAATCTCTATTACAAGAAAACGGCCTCGCTGATCTTAACCAAAAACTAATCAGTACAATTCCCAACCAATATCTTTCGAACAGTTTTTGAATTTTCAAAATCGGTTCAGAATTGCGGGATAAAACGTGGACGAAAAATGTTTCGCTTGTCTTCTATTTAAAAAGAAACGGCTTGGCCGATCGTCGCACAAAACTGAGAAACAGTCCTCGAGATTCATCGAATGGCTTTTAAATTATTGAAATCGGTCCGGCCGTTTTTCAGAAAACGTCGATTTACGGCAAAAAATCTGTTCACATACATACCCACACGCATATTTTTTCAAATTTGGTCTCATTCGATTCAAAATGGCTTGAATCGTCGAGAAAATATAAAATTAGCGAATCGGATTTTTTGATGAAAACATAAACTTCTCTTTCGGGATGTTAATAAGTTGCTATAAGTCAGCAAGTGAGTGAACCTCGTCTCTGAGTGCAGGTAAGTTTTGTTAAAATGTTCCCCATCAGAGGGGACATAGTGCCAAGCAATGCAACTGTTGATACAACCAGTGCATTTAATGATTTGAACAGATGCAGCCCAAAACCCGCTAATAAGCTCATAATCATCAATATGCGACGTTGTAAATAGTAAAGTAGAACCCTTACATTGAAATGAGTCATTGAAGAGCCTTGAAAAATTGATAAATGAGCTGCACAAGATTGTAACAGCAAAGTCAAATATGCATAAAGTAAAGATAAAAACAGGCAACATAGTGGCTGTAATAAAAAGATTTATTGATTTAGACAACCAATAGATAGAATAGATACCAACCAATAGAGAAAATAGGCCGAACCATGGAAGATACGGATGAAGTAATGATAAATGAAATCCGAAGTGGTGACACAGCCCCCATAGAGAAAAGTGAACGGCAGGGAACAAGCGAGGCCTCAAGAAACCGAAACTCACAAAATGTAAGAAACAGTCAGCTTAATGAGAAAAGTAGTTTAGAAAAGAACAAAGCGAGGTAAATGACTGGCATAAAGTTCAGCGAGGAAACAGAAAAAGGGCAGTAAAAGTACATCTGTCAGAATAGGACTCTAATCATAAAAAGATAAAAAATCATAGAATATTTTGGAAACCAAAGGCGTGGCCAATGAATAATGGCCAAGTAAATACGACGGTAGATAAAATTAATAAAACCAGACATAAATACTTATTGATAACCATATCCAAGAAAATCGCGGACAAAGACCAAGGACTACAAAAGATTATTTCAGGCGTGTTATAAGATGAGCCCGAAATTATCTATAAGGGGCACCAAGAAATTATAGAAATAAGGAATATTGATGATAAAACCTCAAAAATTTGTATCCAGTCTACACTAACAAAAGCAATTGGAGGATCCTGCAACGCACCAGCAGAAGCAATTAAGATTTGTAAGGCATACAAAGATACCCATATTGCTACAGTAGCTCTACCAGCAGCAATTGTACACGATCTGCTCAGAACAAAAAGCAAAATACGAATTGGATGGGTCAACTGTCGAATTAAAACCACCAAGAAACCAATCCGATATTTCAAATGCTGGTTATTCGGACATTATGGAGCACAGTGAAAGAGCGAAGTGAAACGGACCAATTTATGCATTAGATGTGGACAAGAAAGTCACAAAATAGCTAATTGTGTAAATGCAGAAAAATGTGCACAATGCGCTAAAAATTGAAACACTGAGACTGTAGCTCATCATGCCGGCACTCACAGATGTCCTGTATATAGGGAGGTCATAGAGAAAATAATGAACGCAAAAGCATGAAGATAATGCAGCTAAACATGAATCATTGTGAGGCTGCACACGACTTGCTTATGCAGACGGTGAAAGAAATGATAATTGATATTGAAATGAATTGATATTGATATTGCTCTTATCAGAACCTCACAAACAACTAATTGATATGCCATGAAAAACGGACAGTACCACCATTTTTTCAGTTATTTGGTCCTGTGGCAAATTTTGTTTTCAGATCGTCGTTAACAATAGCGACGATAGATTTGTAGCAGCATCATTAGATGGCATACATTTATACAGCTGTTACCCTCCACCTAGTCTTTCTTTGCCAAGTTTTGTTGATTTCTTAGTTTGTCTAGTAAACGACAATAGCGATAGCCGGTGTCTTCAACGCATGGGCGGTAGACTTGGGTAGTAGAAAGCCTAATGCAAGAGGAAAATCACTTTTAGAGGCATTACTGCACTTGATGTGGTTTTACTAAATAACTGTTATAAGCCAACCTTTGTCAAGAGCAGTGCAAGCTCAATAATAGACCTTACTTTTGCTAACAATAGTCTCGCCAGAGAAAATTGCAATTAGAAGATATTAGATATTTACACTGTTAGTGACCACAATGTAATCATCTAGGAAATATCAATGAATAGATACTATTGTGTAACAATGCATTTCGTGCGGGTTTAATAAATAATCAAAGTACAAGGCCAGCGCACGAATGCGGAAGTACACATATGTCACGTCCTATACTGAATAAGTAGAGTAGTTATTGTCCAGCAAAGGCAGTGATGTCTTAGGAGAGAATCCAGTTTAATAATGTCTTAAAGAGAGTATGTCTTAGCACGAATCTATGCTAGTTTGTGATGTGAAGTTATTAAAGATTAAATAAAGTTATAGTCAAATTTAAATTCAGTGTTTGTATTCTACTTTGCGTAAAGACTCTTTTAGCCTATACCAGTATAAAGTGCTCACGGTTCTGAGGAGACTCATACCAGTGTTGTTATTTTATATTATAGCTATAAGCTCTGCCCACGACACCAGGAAAAGGTTGGACGAATCTAGCACCCCATTGGAGAGTGAATCAATCTACATTTGGAACCCAACCCAATCCAATCAACACCCCACACATCTCATATCATTTCAATACATTAGAAGACATGTGAAGATATCTAAAGCCATTGCGTGGAAAATAAAAACTTTTGATGGACGCGCCATTAGAATAGCTTTAAATCGCAAACATATTATTTCAGAAAACGCATATGAGCATACTAAAGAGCTGATGGAGAGAATTACCAAAGCCTTGTCTACATGTTTAAATGAAGAGATTTTTCCACGAAAGTGGAAACAGAAAAGATTGGTGCTTCTTCCAAAAGAGAGATGCTGGATACAGCGGATAAAATTTTTGTGAGAACAATACACCAAAGAATAGATCTAGTAGTTGACCCACTCCTAGAAGACAATCAGTATGGTTTTTGCAAAGTGCGATAAACTATCGACGCTATAATCTTGGTAGTTAATACCGCCAAAAAAGCAATTGCTGAAACCAGGTGGAAGGGTGGTGCCAAGAAGTACTGTCTAGCAGCTACATTGTATTTCAAAAATGCTTCCAATTCTGCAAACTGTGTATGAATGCACTCCGTGACAAGAACGTGCTAGTATACCTCTGGCATATAGTCGCAAGCTACTTTACAGGATTCTAATCTACAATTCACGCGATGGTACTGAAGAATAAAACAGCAGGAGGTGTGTGGCAGGGCTGCGTTCTAGGCCCTTTGCTGTGGATTATTATATATGATGGCCTTTTGGGACTTGAGATTTCAGCCTGTGTGAAACTAGTAGCATATACAGACTATGTAGCCATAGTTGTTGTCTCCAAACAAATTGATGAGTTTGTAAGTCTATTTGACATAACCTCTAGAAAAATGAATCGCTGGATTGAAACAATGAACCTCCAAGTAGCACAACAAAATAGTGAACCTGTTCTTACCACGAGTAGAAAAACAATAGAGACCATCAAGCTAAAGATAGAAAATCTAGAGATCATGTCAAAACTTTATATCTGTTACCTTGGCGTAATGCTTGATGCTCGAGTGAATTCAATCAATAGGTGGAACACGTTAGTGTTAAGGCGTCAATAGTTAGGACAAGACTTGCTCGACTGATGCCTAATGTTGGAGGTCCAAATCAATCTTGAAGGATATTACTATCATCAGGGGTTAATTCGGTGCTTACATATGGTATCTCTATATAGGTTGATGATTTCAAAACTCAAAAATCGAGGAGTATGGCAGAACTTATATATCGTCTGAGTTCTTTAAGGGTTGCTTGCGCATTTCGCACAATGTCGGAGGAAGCAGTATGCGTCATTTAAAAAAAACGGCAGAACAGCATTGACCGATGGCAGTAACTGTGGGATGTTGCAGTAAAGGGCAGATGGATGCATCGCCTAATTCTAAACATCAAAGTCTGGATAAATCGCAAGCATGGAGAAGTAAATTATTACACTACGCAAGTGCTATCTGGGCACGGCTGTTTTCAAGCCTATCTACACCGCTTGAAGCACGGTAGCTTGCCAGAGCCGAGCACGTGTTCTTCATGTGCCCGCGATTTGGTGCTCTACGGGACAATGTAGAAAAGATTTTAATTCTCCAGATGCTGTTTTTTGAAATGATGCTGACAACTGAAGCAGCTTGGAACGCCATAGGCAGATTTACGAGAGATGTGCGTATGTATGTAATGATGCAATTTTGTTTCACGATTTTGAGAGCACGCGTCAATCGAATTGAATAATTCAATAAATATTGAATTTGTATTTATGGGCAAACGTACTTAGTTGGAAAAGGCACGGTGGAATCAAATATGCCAAACAACTGATGTCACAATAGTAGCTCTTGAAAAAACAAACAAATCACTCAAATGCTGCAAATACGGGACAATTTGCTTGACGTCCCACAAAGAAATGAAAGGAAAGAAATCATCATAAAGTACGCGGAAGATCTCGATGTGATATCAAAAACCAAAACGCAGCCACAAAAGATGATTATCGGAGTCGTCGAAGTAGGTAGAAGATATGGACTGCAGATCAACATCAACAAATCGAAAGTGATGTGAATTTCGATACGAAATACGAAATAAGTAGAAATTAGAAGATGTAAATCACTTGAAATACGTGGCAAGCATCTTGACCATAAACGACTACTGCACGTGAGAGGTCAGGGCAAGGATTGTAAGCGTCAAAGCGGCGTTAACGAAGAAAAGAACGAACAAACTGAGTCAAAGGTAATAAAGTGCTATGTCTGGAGCAAGCTCTGTACAGATCAGAGATATGGACTCTAAGAAAAGCCTACAAACTATCTTCGGAATATTATGCTTTAGGCAAATGGAGAAATAAAGTGGGCAGATAAGGTAACAAATAAAGAAGTAGTAAAAAGAGTCGGCAAAGAAAGAACCTTAGTGAGCATGGTCTAACAAATGAAAAAATGCATATTTACCATTCTCCAAAATGAAAGCTACCTACAAGATATCGCCGAAGGTAAAAAAAATGAGAAGAAAAATAATGCAGATCGTTGATGACTTACTTGAGAAAGGAAAATACAGGGAACTAAAAGTCGAAGCACAAACCAAAAACCATGGAAGCAGAAGTTTGGTAAGGAAAATGCACAAAAACGTACAATAATGGTAATAGAAGAAATAAATAAAAGTGGGAAGCAAAATAATCGATTTGTGGTGCTCTGACACCAAAGTCCTGTCTTTGCGCAGACTACTATATTTTAGGCCGGTCACAGAAGATACTGTATAATTGAGCAACCTGTGGCTTCCACATGTATTCTGTAGCGGCTCTAAGATGTTTTTGCGCAACTTGACAGACTGGTACAAGCGAGTAGATATGAGCACTTTTCTATTATTTTATTTGCGCAATCATTTGAATCGAAAAGTTCATTCGTTGGACACGTGTGGCAGCACATGTTCCATTTTTGTTTTACTTTGTACAATTATCATCATCAATTTACTTATGAAGTTATCAACTTTTGAAACTATTGAAATTAACCCTCTGAAATCTTTGAATTCTTTTCTGATGGTGTTAATATAAAAAGTAATAAAAAAATATATTTTTAGGTTATGTCTTGACGTTTCTTAGTTGACATTTGTGATGTGCTTGCGTAAATACTTGATCATAAACTTGAGCCGTCTGTGGCACTATGAAAATACGCTTGGTTGCGCATTCATTCAGTTGCATATGTATAAAGTAACGTCTGTGGACGGCTTTATATATAAAAATGGAGCTCGTTATAATGTTAGAATTGCTAAAACTCCAAAACGGCAAAACCGATTTGGCCAGTCTTATTTTTGGAATATTCGTGCTAATTTAGAGGGTTCACAAAAGGTGAAAATATATTTATAAACTGCATAGAAAATCTACATTTTCAATTTAATTTTTTTTGTGGAAGCGTAATTTAAAATGAAACAATCGACTGCGGCTTATACGTCAAATGTCAAATGGTTTTGACAGATTATTAATTAACTTCCCGTAGGGTAAGTTATAGTAATCGCAAAAAAATCGAAAATAAAAATGTTTATATATCTTTACGTTTCAGAGGTTTCTGAACATTTTGGCATACCTTAGAAAAAATGGATGTATGTGTGTGTGTGTGTGTGTGTGTATGTATGTATGTATGTGTGTGTATGTATGTGCGGATACAAATTTTCGTCGACGATTTCGGGAACACGGATCAACCGATTTGAATAATTCAAAAAACATTCGATTCGTACTGATAAGGAGACGTGCTGATTAGTTTTTGGCGAAGTTAGGTCTAGCCGTTCCGAAGATACGGGGCAAAAAGTGCCGAAAACGGTAACTCAGTTTTCAAGAGAACGGAGCGTCCGATTTGAATAATGCAAGATGAAGAGCTGATAAAATTTTCATGAAGGCAGGTCTAGCGGTTTCGGAGATCTAATGAAAAAAGTAAAAAAAAATGCCATTCGGCGGTTAAAAATGATGATTAGACATATGCACATCAAATTATCAGATATTGTATAGAAATTTTAACAATAAGTATAATTTTTTTTTACATTTCTATGGGTTCCGTACCAATGTTTATGCGTTAGACGGCGGCGCGGCACTTGCGCTGTGACAATTCGTCTCTATGCAGTTCAAGCACTACGATTGCTTTGAAAAAAAGTTCAGAATTTCCAAAATATGTCAAAATGAAGAAAACATTTTTCTTTTCAAAAAAATAGTTTGTTTTCAAAAAAAAATTTTTTTTTCAAATAAATTTTTTTTTTTCAAAAAAAAGTAATTTTTTGTCATATTCCTAGTTTCTCAATAATTATTTCGAAGTATTTTTTTTTTCAAAAATGTTAATCGTTTTTAAAAAAAAATAATTTTTGGTACGGGAAGTTCCCGCAATTTGCCTTAAGGCACGATGTCCTAATTGCCTTAAGACAGAATTCCACTTACAGCTAGTTTATTTATTTATTATACGCCAATCGGTTATATACAGTTAATAATATAGTAATGTAACATAATAATGTTAAGTTATGTTATTTTTACAAACACATACAAACACACATACGGGAAGCTATACATACACACACGTACATACATACATCCGCACATGCACTTATATGTAGACACAAAAACACTAGTAATGCTAACAAATTGTAATAAGTATTATTCCTTTTGGCAAAGTTGATAAATGTATTGTGATGAATTAAAAAAGATTAGTTTCGAGCACTTTTCGTTGACCACCATTGCCACTCTGTTCAGTAGACCGTTCAATATATATTTTTTTGTTGTTTTCGAAGTCTGCACAATACGATTTGTTCTTAATCCTTGTCTCGGGTATATGAAATTATTTTTTTCTATCTGAGGGGAATCAATTGAGCCATTTACTGTCATATGAAAAAACTAGTTGGTATTGGTATTTTGCCTTGAGGCAAGTTACATGAACTTTCCGATATGTGTAAATAATCGACTTAATCAATGAAAAATAAATTAATTCATGAGTAATTAAAAGTATTCCGAGTAGATTTATTATACATAATTGAAAACGAACGAACACGTTAACTCGGGGTATTTTCTAAAAGCAAATTTTCAAAGATCAACAATTTTTATAATTATACCAGTATCCGTAGGACTTTAATAGGTATGTTTGATAAGACCAGGTACTCTATCATTATACCAAGTGAATTGTCTAATTTTAATTTTAACAAATGTCAAAAAAACTACTCTTTTTCTCAAACTTTGATGAATTTTTAAAATCAAACTACTTGGCCGTAATAATTCAGTAAGCTCTATTAGACTATAGTATATATCGCCAAAACAGTTCCGTAAAAATCGGCTTAATTTTTTTTTTCAACAGTTAATTAAAGAAAACGGCTCCGTAGGTTTTCACCTAAAACTAATTTGTATCAATCCCAACTAATGTCTTTCGACCAATTTTTGCAAACTTTGACAAATTTTTAAGGTTAAACCAATTGTCGTAAGGCCGTAATATTTTAGTATGATCTAGAAGACTATGGTATCAACCGTCAAAATAATAATAATAAAAATCACCGGAATTTTTTTTTCAACACTGTATTACAAGAAAACGGCCCGGCCGATCTTTACCAAAAAACTAATCAGCACTATTCCCAACCTATATCTTTCGAACGGTTTTTAAATTTTCATAATCGATTCAGAATTGCGGGCTAAAACGTGAACAACATTTTTTTCACGTTTCTGCTATTTATAAAGAAACGTCTCGGCGCATCGTCGCACAATACTGACAAACGATAGTTCTCATCGAGATACATCAAACGGCTTTTAAATTTTTGAAATCGATCTAGCCGTTTTTGAGAAAACGGCGATTTACGGAAAAAAATCCGTTGATGCACACGCACACACACACATACTTTTTCCAAATTTGGTCCCATTTGATTCAGAATGGCTTGAAACGTCGAGAAAAAATAAAATTAGCGATTCGGATTTTTTGATGAAAACATAAATTTCTCCTTCGGGAAGTTAAAAATAAAATCAGTTATTTGTTGTCGTTTGCTTAAGTTATTGTCCTCGCATTTCAGTAAAATTTTTCCGCTTTCATGTGCACTAATTCTTTTCGATTGCGCAAAGTGCTTAAGGTATTTTTCGAATTTTCTTTGCACTCTATTAAGTTTGTTGCTTGATAATTCAGTGTGAGGTGTCCAAACTATGGAGTTATATTCTAGAATAGGCCTGACGAGTGTAGAGTGTCTATACTGAGGAAATATCGACCACACCTGATGATGAAGCTAAGTGTTCTTAAGGCTTGAAGGTAAATTTTGTTAATATGTTGTGAGAAGTCACTAAATTTATTTATTGGTTTTCTAAAAAGTAATCTTGTTGAATTGAATTGTGGGATTGAGATAGTATAATTACTGCGCATTTTTTAGCATTTAACTTAAGTTTATTACTTATACACCAGTTATTTAATTGCGCGATGTCTTGTTGTAACGATAATCTATCATCATCACAATTTATAGTTTTGTAGATTTTAAGGTCATCTGCATATAAAAGGTAATCAAAATTGAAGTCAGTGCCTATGTCATTAATAAAAATATTGT
This sequence comes from Ctenocephalides felis, assembly GCF_003426905.1. Lineage (NCBI taxonomy): Eukaryota > Metazoa > Arthropoda > Insecta > Siphonaptera > Pulicidae > Ctenocephalides > Ctenocephalides felis. The sequence continues at coordinate 468,611 of NW_020539725.1, read as the reverse complement.
ATAATATTGGTCCCAAGTGTGATCCTTGCGGTACACCAGATATCGCTTCGTATTTTTTAGATAAATGGCCATCTAGCCTCACCTGTAAATGCCTGCCTACTAAGTAAGATCTAAACCAGTCTAAAATTTTGCCCATAACTCCATACCGCTGTAGCTTCCTTAACAGAATATTGTGATCGACGAGATCAAACGCTTTACTGAGTCTGTATAGATTGTATGGACATCCAGGCCGTTGTTTATTGCGCCTAATATTTGTTCTACAGATAATAGTAGATATTTTTAAAAGACCACGACAATTTTGGTGGCACTAATTTTTCGAACAACTTACAAATAGCCGATTGGATACAAATGGGACGATAGTTATGGGCTGTTGTTTTAGATCTACATTTATGGATTGGTGTTATATAAGCTGCTATTTGTCAGCTAAGACTTTGAAGCTGACGGGAAACTACCATGTTGTAAGGATTTAGCGTAGATGTGTGTGAATGGTTCACAGAGGCTGCCGGCGTAATTTATGAGAAGTGTATTAGGTAATCCATCTGGACCGGCTCCTTTTCTCACATTTAATTTTAACAGTTGATTATATACTTCATCAAAACTCACGTCTACGTTTGAGAGGTCGGCGTCGATTGTGTTTGCTCCCTTCTCATATTTGTTAGATGTAGTTTTAAATGCTAGATGAATAAGTAATTTTGAAAAGCCACTCACCATTCCAAGTCAGAGTGTCAGGTATATTTGAATAATTTTCCTTTCTTTCTTTCACAAATGTCTAAAATTTAGTACTATCAGATTTAATTTTATTTTTCATTTTAGTAATATAGTTTTCATAACACTGCTTGCTCAATTTCTTGCATACAGACCTTAGTTGGCAGAATTCATTATATATGGAACTGAACATATTTTTTGTACTCTGTATGAGTTTTTTTATTTTAAGTTTAATGGTGGATATAAGTTCTTTTGAGAACCATCTGGGATAATTAGTGTTTTTGCAGGATAGGAGCGGAACAAACTATAATAAACCATTATTTATAACTCTATATAGTTTATCTACTTTTTCATCAATGTTGGTTGTCTTGTATAAATCGATCCAATTAGTGTTAAAAAAATAGTCAGATTATGATCAATTAAATTCATTAGGATGCTCAAGAATATTATTTATTGTAGTAAGTAGTTTTATTTATACACAGAAACATTATTAATTGTGTTATCCTGAATGCTCAAGATAACAACTTTTTTGAAATGTTAATATGAAAATACAGTTTTTGGTTTTATGATACTCCTTTTTGCAAATCATATTTTTTTCAAAACCTATGATCTGAAAGAAGTCATTTGTATAATTTTATGATTATTTGTATTTATAAAACATTTTCTAAATTATGTTATTATTTTATTTAGGTTATTTAAATTATAATGCTAAATTTAGTAAGTAATAATATGTTTTGAGTTAAAATACTTTCAGCACTAGAACAAATTTAGCTGTAAAAGAACAAGTTATTAGGTTACAGCTAGATTTATTTGGGCGTTTGTTGGGAACTTTCTTAGATCACCAAATTGATCTCTTAAAAGTATTATCGTACTCAATTACATCGGTACCTCTTGCATTATGTCATGTAGATGGTGGTTTCTGTAAAACTGACAAATCTGTTTTTGTAAAATGTCTTAAACTTAATACTAATGGAGAACCACCCCTAAAACCAGATATATTATTGATTGATGTTTTTTTTATGTTGCATTCAATGAAGTACCCAAAACATTTTGAAGCATATCCAAAAAAATTCTGCAAATGATTACAAATTATTCGGCCCAAAGAATTGATGTCATCTTCAACCAACAATTATATCCACCAATAAAAGATAGTATGAGATGTCTACGAAATGAAGCATCTTTGATTAAATATATAATCTCTGGACATAAACAAGTGCGACCATAGGATTTTGCTAAAAAATTGAAAAATTCGAATTTTTAAGAAGCTATTGTTGACTTTTTTACGAAATATTGGCCTAGTGAGGTATGTAAATCATTTATGAGTAATCGACAAATTCATTTAAATTTTCAAACCTATCAATCGTACAAAGTTGATAATGAAGAAATTCAATCAAGTGTTGTTGAAGTTTTTTTGTTGTATTTCACATGAAGTAGCTGACACAAAAATTATCTATCGTGTGTGCAACATCACCGACCAGTCAAATATTGTTAATAGAGCCTCCGATACTGATATTTTGATTATAATGCTTGGTAATATGGCACAATTAAAAAATAGTCATTCAAATATCTGAATGCTATATATTGATTGGTAATAACAAAAAATACATTAACTAACTAATCTTGATAGTGAACTTGGTTGGTTGTTAGCCAGAAGTTTAATTGATTGTCATGCTTTCACTGGTTGTGTCTTCCAGCGTTTTCCAACAAATGTAAAAAAATACCTTATACTTTGCTGACAAAAAATTGCTTGTTTAAAATCGATTTTAAATAAGCTTTTGCTACACTTGGCGATGAGAATCTAACAAACAAACCACCTACAAAATCTTTTCAATGTTATATAGCTTTTCATTTGCCAAATATATAATGCTAATTCGTTCTAAATACGTGTATAATGGAAGGTACGATCTACTCATAAATAATTATAAAGCTTACAACGTCAATGAACAATTCAGCAGAAGATTTCTAAATTTTGATGCAAATTCGATCCCACATTGTAAAAATATTTACCAACAATTTCTAAGCGCCCACTATATCTCCTCTATTTGGACAAATGCCTATAGGAAGCAACCAACAATTTTGAATCTATTGGGGTGTGGTTGGATTGAAGAGGGGGCTAAATCTTTAAATGATTTGAAGGTGATCAGCTTCCAGATTATGTAAGTGAGTTTGCCACAGATCTTCCGGGTAAGTTGATAAAATTCTCATCTTTATCAAGCATCATCAAATGGATTTACAAATAATTTTTATTTTACAATTGACGTATTGTTTTACAGAATCTGATTCAACGGATGATAAAGAGAAATTACCGAGCTTTACTATTGTATTAATATATTGTCCCCGATTGTCAATGGTGGAAGAGGCCTTTTGTGTTAGTTTTTTCCTCTTTTATACCGGGCGGAGACGGCCGTCTTGTTGGGTGCGCCTCACAATGTATATAGAGCCGTACTAATTGAAGGGCTGCACTTAGATGTCGCCGCACTGCCTTCCTATGAAGAAAAAAAACTTATTCTTTGTAATTTGCAAAGCGTACTTGCCTTCCATTTCTTGTACAGTAAGTCATAGTGTTCTCTGCTGGTTGTTCTTGCGCGGCATTAGCTGGTTTTAATCTGTCTTTACTAATATTTTTTCCTTTCTTCAGTTGTAATGCAGTTTTAATTGATAAATATTGTTTAAGCTCCTTGTCCTTCCTTCGAGGTTTTGCTATTTCGATAATTTTTAATTGGGAACTGATCATTCAACTTTCGAAAACAAATCAGCCAGAATATTTTTTGTCCCGCTCACATGTCTAACATCTGTCGTAATTTGTGACATTTATGTTATCTGATTGAGTTGAACTGGTGCTAGGCGGTCGTGTTTTTGCTAAAAAAAACATATACAAGTGGTTTGTGATCGTAAACCAAATAAAATTACGACCAAAAATTTGATGCTTGAAGTATTGAAATGCTTTATACACTGCTAATAGCTCGCGGTAGTACGTTGGCCACGTTCTTTGTTTTTCAGAAAAATAAGCGAAAGGTTTCCGTTCACCTTTTGTATGTTTTTGTAGCACTGCACCCACGGATTTGTCTGAAGCGTCTGTAAATAAACAAGTTCTGCATCAGACAATGGATGCGTTGGTAAGGTAGCTTCAGCAAAATTCATCTTACAAGCTATGAAAGCTGCTGTAAATTTTTCGTCCAAGTTAATTTTTGTAGTGTCTTTTGATTTAGGTATTAAAACAAGACAATTTTGTATTGTTCCCTTGTTAATTGTTTTTACTTGTAGGTTTGTAGTACCGTCTACTAGTCTTGAATTCTTTGTGTCGACAATTATGTTTTAACATGACAGAAAATCTGCGTCTTTTATAGGTGTTGACACATCAGCAATAACAAAATTCCAGATGAATTTGCGCCTTAGACCTAAGTCGAGATTTAACTGCATATCGTACGAATCTCGGTATTGTTTACTGCGGACAGTTTGTAATCGGACTCGGAAACTTTGCGCTGTACAAACATACGTGGGTATATACATAGATCCCTACCTGCGTCTATAAATTTTTTTTTTGGTTGGTTTATCCGAGATGAACATGCGGCGTGAAAGTGTTTGACAAACACTTGCCGCATTTAGTCCCCGTCTTCTTAGTTTGCCGACATTTTGCATGGTCGCGTATATTTCTTAGCTCTGTTCCCAAATTTGTAGTGGTACCAGCACTTATCAAAGCTTAGCCTGCTACCGTTTCTTTGGTGTAAAAACTTCTTGTGCTCGAGTTTTTCCCAGAACAAGAATTATGTCGATATCTGGAACGTCTATTTTACAATTCATCTATCATTTTTGTTAGGTCGTCAACTCGTTTTAGTAATTCAGACGTCGTACTGTCGGTAAGGCTTGTGGCGGCTACTGTTGGTGCGATCGTGACCTCACCGATACTATCTGCTTTAATATTTGTTGTGTATGCGTAGGTAATCTTTGTAGCCACGAGGTTCTTAAAATATTCTCGTCAAGTAGTGAGCCGGCGAATCATGTTAGGTGTCATAAAAAATGCGACGGTTTTCGATCGCCTAGTTAGGACCAGGTGTTCGAAATCTTTTGGTTCTGTGACTGCAACAAACGTTGTATGATTTCGGTGGATTTAATATTATATCTTCCACTTCACTGGCTAATTTATCATCTAAATATGATAATATAAATTCATATTTTACTTCCTCCACTTTTATCCGAAAACGATTAAATTGTTCCTCGATCATTGCGAACCATAATTGAGGTTTTTGTACCAAAAAGTTGGTATGGGCCTTGCAATTCCATATGATACGTTTGCGTTTGCGTCGTTTGGATTTTCTAATTTCACTGTCTCATCTTTTTCACTCATTTCACAAATGCTTGAGAGAAACAAATTAAATATTCACTAAAAAGGTCACCAACTATGAGGTGCTGCTGATGAATCACGTCGGGGTCATCAAATATGAGGTGGTTGTACAATTTGTAGTTTGCTATTCTTTATTGTTATATAATATGGATACAATAAATTTACCAATGCATTAATATATTATCCCCGGCTGTCGATGATGGAAGAGACCTTTTTGTGCTAGTCTTCCTCTTTTATGCCTGGCGGAGACGGCCGTTTTGATGCGTGCGCATCAGAATGCATAAAGAGCCGTACTAAATGCAGGGCTGTACTTGGGAGTCGCCGCATGCATATATATATATATATATATATATATATATATATATATATATATATATATATATATATATATATATATATATATATATATATATATATATATATATATATATATATGAGTAAATTCTTCAAAGAAAATACATCAAATAAAAGGCAAAGATTTAGAAGTTAATCTTTATTTTTTTCCAAACGTTTCGACATAGAATTTTATGTCATCATCAGTGTATCTACAGAATGAACATTGAGAAATCAATATAAACTAGGAAAAAATGACAAAAAATGGAAAATGAACTATAGATACAAGTATTATAATTATTTCTGTCATTTTTTCTAGTTTATATTAATTTCTCAATGTTCATTATGTAGATCCACTGATGATGGCATAAAATCCTATGTCAAAACGTTTGGAAAAAAATTAAAGATTAACTTCTAAATCTTTGCCTTTTATTTGATGTATTGCCCTTGAAGAATTTACTCATATTTCTCAACCTCAAAACTAACTTTTTTAACATATACATATATATATATATATATATATATATATATATATATATAGCGGAATCAATACGCTCACATGACACATGTCAGTTGATTGACGCAAATCGAATATCATATCTAGCAAGCCATAGCGAGCGGATTGTTTTCATACGATCGGGAAAAATATTATCTCGCGTTTTGTGAAAACGATCTAAAATTATGTATCGCGTTTTTCATCGAGCATTTTTCGGGATCAAAATTGATATTAGATTTAATGTAATATCAACACCTTTATTAATTGAGATATCAATGAACACTCATTGTCGAGTCTACATCAGAAAACTGCGATAACATTAAAAAATTTAATAATTAATATCAAATGTCACTAGTACCATAAATGGTGACTCCGAACGTGTAAGTGAAATCGTTAAGCAAGAGACATACTCAACGTCTTAGTACCCATAATTGGTGACGTCGGACGGAGAAAGAAAAACACTTGTCAACTACAAATAAATTTTCAAAGGTAAATTATACCAATTTTTTCAAAGATGTCGACTCCACCTTCGTTCAGCAATGATGAAACAGCGCTCAACAGATCTCTGATCGATCTGGATCACGAGGCGATCTTTAACACGAGCAGTCCACGTGTTTTTGAACATGACAGTTATGCTGCGCAATACAATATAGCAGCATTTAATAATCATCGTCTCACTCCATTCAATGGAGATTCACCAGACCTATGGTTTTTAGTAATTGAATATGAGTTTCAGTCTGCTAAGATCAGGAGCGACATTACTAAATACACGGCAGTACTTAAAGCCCTGGACTTTGAAACACTGCGCCTTGGCGGAGTGAGCTGTAGCGGCCTGTCAACACGCACCGCATTTGCTGTAGCGGCCCGTCAACACGCATCGCATTTCTACTGGACAGATAGGCTCATATAGTGACAGCACGGAGAAAACAAAATAAATTCAAGTGTCAGATCTGATCTCGCTTTTGTTATCCCTAGTCTCATTGCCCAAATTTACACTTCTTGAAACCTTTCTTTTCAATTGTAAATACAAAAATACCAATAACATTTTATAAACGACCAATATGATAACACATATTATCGTCAATATTAATCTTACGTAAAATAAATCAAATATAAAACTTAATAAATCCTGGAATTTATTATTGTCTACAATTTGGAACAATTCTGGTATTAATATGGACTAGCACTTCCATATTTTGGTGACCCCGACGTGATAACTAGTAACACACATAAAAGAAAGTAAGAAGATCAAGACATATTTTGAAGTAGCAAAAAAAAAAATTGAAGTTTCATGAATTATTAAGAAAAAATTTATTAAAAATATAAATAATTATTTTAAATGGCTCACAACTGCCATAACTCGAAGAGCATTCTAAGCATACAATTGAGACTCCGACCACGCACTTCGAGATCAACAACAACACGTGCTCAATAAATCACTTATTATCCTGATAAATAAGTCGATAATAAGCACCATGGCAGCAGACAGGGAGCATCAGCAAACAATTTGGCAACCGCCATATACACTTAGCCGCTAACTCACCAGTGAAGGGCCACATACACTCAACCGCTAAGGGGGCGTCCATTAATCACGTGAGGTTTTCAGGGGGAGGGGGGGTTTGACAAAAAATCACGAAATATCACGTGGGGGAGGGAGGGGTATAGCAAGATATCACGTGTATTTATTATTTTTATATTTTTATAAAAAAGTTCAAACATTTTTAAAAAAAAATTAAAACTTTTACAGTTTTTTCACGTAACTAAAAATACACGTGATGTTTGGTGGGGGAGGGGGGGTAATTTTGAATATCACCAAATATCACCAAGGGGGAGGGGGGTCTAAAAATCCCTAAAAACTCGCTCACGTGATTAATGGACGCCCCCTAACTCACCAGCGAAGGGTCACATATACTCAGCCGCTAACTCACCAGCGAAGGGCCACATCTACTCAACCGCTAACTCGCCAGCGAAGGGCCACGTAAGCAATCAACCAACTCACCAAGCCATCACTGCATTCAAAACGGCCACGGCCACAAACAAATAAAATTAATCACACAATCTCAACCAAAAAAATTTACAAGAAAGTTCAAGATGGCAGTCAGAGATGCGAAACAATCTTTTTCATTGGGGCGGAGTGAGCTGTAGCGGCTTGTCAACACGCACCGCATTAGCTGTAGCGGCCCGTCAACACGCATCGCATTTCTACTAGACAGATGGGCTCATATAGTGACAGCACGGAGAAAACAAAATAAATTCAAGTGTCAGATCTGATCTCGCTTTTGTTTGTCCCTAGTCTCATTGCCAAAATTTATACTTCTTGAAACCTTTCTTTCAATTGTAAATACAAAAATACCAATAACATTTTATAAACGATCAATATGATAACACATAGGGACCGATTCTGCCGCAATGTTATGATAAGGTCATGTTATGAAGAATTTTCCATAGTAATATAGACAAAAGTTATGCGGTTGGTGTTCAGTCAGGCGAATTTCTCAGGTTTTTTGATGCAAAACATAACCTAAAAGCCGCACAAATGTCAAAAAAACGATGTTAGATAAGTGTGTGTTTCTGATTCCTCTTAGATAACATACGAGTGACGTTGCAGTTTATGTTTAAAAAGCCGGAATGAACAGCAAATACATGATATTTTGACAGCATTCAGTTCATTCGCATAATGTATGGGAGTCGGAGCGTAACATAGCTATGCCGTAACATTTCTCTGTTATGCGCAGAATCGGTCCAATAGTGTCGTCAATATTAATTTTACGTAAAATAAACCAAACATAAAACTTAATAAATCCTGGAATTTATTATTGTCTACAATTTGGAACAATTCTGGTATTAATATGGACACGCTTCCATATATATATATATATATATATATATATATATATATATATATATATATATATATTGCATTATATAACTTTATTTGTATACAACACATTTGAAAACTAGCCTAAACTAAATAAAAAAAAAATGAATAAGTATTACAATAATTTTTGTTATTGTTTGTATAGTTTAGTATTTATGAATTTAGCGTAATTTTTTTTTCTCATCTAGTTTATTAAATGTTATATATAGATTATTAAATTCCCGAAGGAGAAGTTTATGTTTTCATCAAAAAATCCGACTCGCCAATTTTATGTTTTCTCGACGTTTCAAGTCATTCTGAATCGAATGAGACCAAATTTGGAAAAAGTATGCGTGTGTGTATGTGTGTGTGTGAACAGATTTTTTGCCGTAAATCGAGAACTACAATTTGTCAGTTTTGTGAGACGATCTGCCGAGCCGTTTCCTTGTAATTTGAAAAAAAGTGTTAAACTTTTCGCCCACATTTAAGCTCAAACTACCGAATCGATTTTAGAAAATCAAAAACTGTTCGAAAGATATTAGTTGGGAATGATACTGATTAGTTTTAGGTAAAAATCTACCGAGCCGTTTTCTTTTAGTTAACTGTTGAAAAAAAATTTAAGCCGATTTTCGTGGAACTTTTTTTGGCGATATATATCATGGTCTTATAGAACTTACTGAAATATCACGGCTTACGACAAGTAGTTTAATTTTAAAAATTAATCAAAATTTAAGAAATTGGGTAGTTTTTTAACCTTTGTTAAAATTAAAATTAGACGATTTACTAGGAAACTGGTTCAATTATAAAAACTGGTGATTTTTGAAAATTGGTTATTAGAAAATACTCCGAGTCAAAGTGTTCGTTCGTTTTCAATCATGTGTAATAAATCCACTCGGAATACTTCTAATCACTCATCAATTAAATTATTTTTTATTGATTAAGTCGATTAATTACACATATCGGGAAGTTCATGTAACTTGCCTCAAGGCTAAATACCAAACCAACTAGTTGAGATATGTAATAATTTCCCATTATAATTAGATTAAAATTAATTATATCGGTATAAAACAAAGAAATTTATGCATACTATCGGGCCGGATACTAGCCGAGTTTTTTACCTCGGCGATGCTGGTACGTCAGGTACACGTCTGCTGTGTTGAATATAAGCTTTTGATACTATAAGGAATAAAATATGTAAATGGCAGACATCGTCAAATACATTAAAACATTTTTTTCTGCATTTTCAAAATCGTCTGCCACTGTGTTTACCGCGCTATAACCGTCTGCCATTGTTATTTTCCGATAGTAATAATATTATATTATCAAAATTTCGAAGCGGCAGTCATTGTCAAATGGTTCAAAAGTGGTCAAAAGAAAAGGAATCGATGCACAAAATCTCAGGTATCGTCAAATACATACTGGCACTGGTTCTTAGTCTATTGTAGAAGCACATCTTCAGCTACCTGTGATTTTATTCAACACTTGAAAACGTGTCTAATATCTAGCGTCTTATGCCGGGTTTGATAGTGGAATTTATTTGTTAGATACGCTAAGGGCAACAACTAACTTCTTCAAGCCTAAATTACGGTTTTACAGCACCATTTCCTAGATTTTGGCAACGTTTTTATCCATTTTGCACATATTTGAAACTTGATACGTATAAGTTCATCGCTGTTACAACAACATGTCCTATAAGTTGCTGCTCTTGTTGACTATCAAGTGGTAGTCTTTATGCCTATCTCTCGTTGTACCTGTTGCTCACAAGAAGATGTATAATATATTTTTTAACAAAATTAAAACGTTATGTTTTTGTTATGTAAGAGAAGATATAAAATAAATAAAGATGTTAATAAAATATTTTTTATAATTTTTACAGCTGTTTATACACGGACCTTACGACATACCTGATATATCATCGCAAAAGGCATCATATACTAAAGACTTTTACACAACGGTAGATGTGGAAGCGTTAGAAATCTTTACTGCAACCGAAGTGAAAAGGTATTGCTATCTAATTAAATTTAGTATTTTTACTCTTTCTGCTGTGTTTTAGTTTGTGGTAATTATAAATGTCCTTTACTACACACATCAAAATTCAAACTAGTGGTGTATGGCATCGTGCCTTAAGGCAAATTGCTGGAACTTTTCGTACCGTAACGAAATGTTCGAGGAATATTAAATGTTTTCAAATAGATAATTATAAATATTGTAACATTTGTCTAATACATATTTAATATATAAACTGAATTACAAAGTTAAAAATATTTGTTCAAAGTATATTAAAACTTAAGTCAGAATTGCAATTAAAATCTGAATTATTTCCAATAGACAAAAAAAAATTGAAAAAATCAAATTATTTGGAAGAAAAATTAAAACATGTTTTTTCCAAAAGCTATTATTTTGTTAAAAAATGCAGAAAGTTTTTTGAATCATTCAAATCTGACGCTTAGTTTTTTGAATTATTCAATTCCGATGCTTATTTCTTTCAAAAACTGCCATTTTTTGTATGTTTAGCTCTGTATCTTCGAAATTGCTGGGCCAAAATTACTAAATAAATTCCCAATTATTACTTCCCAATTATTACTAAATAAATGTTTTTTAGATCATCCAAATTGGATGCTCCGTTCTCTCAAAAGCTGGATTTCTATTCTCTCTTTGCTTTGTATCTCCGAAATGGCAGGACCTGCCTTTGCTAGTTGTCGAGCTTGTGTTGATAAAACAATTGCTTTTGGAAAAAAAATCATTTTTTTAACTTCTCGAAGGAGAAGTTTATGTTTTTATCAAAAAATTCGAATCACTAATTTTAAGTTTTCTCGACGTTTCAAGTCATTCTGAATCGAATGAGACCAAATTTGGAAAAAGTATGTGTGAGTGTGTGTGTGTGTGTGAAAGGGTGTTTTGCCGTAAATCGACGTTTTCTCAAAAACGGCTCGACCGATTTCAAAAATTTAAAAGCCATTCGATGTATCTCGATGAGGACTATTGTTTGTCAGTTTTGTGAAACGATTGGCTAAGCTCATTCTTTATAAATCGCAGAAAAGTAAAAAAAAAGTTGTCTATGTTTTAGCCCGCCAGTTCTCGTCGAACCCTCGACCCGAACGGACGTGTCACGCGAGCTCTCGAGCAAATAATTTATTGGGAAGTCATCCATAATCCACGGTTATACGTGTGTAGAGATCCATATACATTTTTATTTATTCTTTTTATAATTTTATTTTAAAAGTATTGGTGATATTAGTCGTGCTAAAATAAGTGCGTTATATGTTAAAGTGAGTCATGCAATCAAGAAAGTTTGCTCAACCCAACGGCCGACCACCAGACGTAAGTTTGGTTAGCTGTTCAACTGTTGGCGAATCAATTGCGCAAGCAATGAACACTGTGAATCACAAGGAATATGACAATATTGGTAGTGAAATGGACCTAAGTGACTACTCAAGTGAAAGAATTAACATAAAAAAAATTAAAAATGTTAGTCAAATGTCAAAATAAATACCGCCGGTAAAGATTACACGGCGTATCAACACATTTACAATAACGTCAATCAGAACACCGAAGTACACACAACTCCTGAACCAATCAATAGAAATATGAACGTTGTTGATCAAGGCCAGGAATGGACAACCGTTACAAATAGAAGAAGACAGGAAAATTACTGCAACGAAGCAACAACGAAAAAGGTTACCTTGGAAGACTACTGGTTAAACTCAGTGCCCACAAAGAATTATTATGACACTCTGCAATACGCGCCTTCTAGTGTTGAACCAGTAGAAAAGACAATTAATCCACCACCAATTTTTGTCTACGGTGTTGACGACATTAAGCCTCTCATCGAATTATTAGAATTACACGCCAAGGACAAATATTCTTACAAAACAACTGGACTGCAGCAAGTCAAAGTAAACACAAAGGATCCACAGACGTATAACACCGTACTAAAACATTTGAAAGAAAAAGGAACTGAACTACATTCATATCAAACAAAGTCACAGCGATCTTTCAAAGTTGTAATATAAAATTTACATCATAGCACTGATGTAGACACGATAAAACAAGAAATAAATGAAAAGGGTCACAATGTTTTAAGAATTTACAACTTAAAGCATAGATACACAGAATACCCAATAAATATCTTTGTGGTGGAATTGGAACAACAGAAAAATAACAAAGATATTTACTCCATTGACTTTCTTTACAGAACCAAGGTTTCTATAGAAGCAAACAGACCTACTCGAGAAGTGCCACAATGTACAAGATGCCAGAGTTTAGGGCACACAAAAAATTACTATACACGCACAGCGCGTTGTGTAAAGGTGCGTCCACATCTAACGAACGAACACGAACGAACATAAATGAACGCACCAGAACGAACGGCAACAGCATAGTGTGGACGCCATGACGATCACGAACGAACATAAACAAACATGGCGAGCAATGTTCCGCAACTTGTCGGTACATCAAAGGAAATTGTTCGTTCATGTTTGAACTCGTATGTGCAGTGTGGACGCTACCACGAATGTAGACAAACATTTTTCTTTTTTGATGTTAAAATGTGCAGTCCTCATTAGTTTATGTTTTGTTTATTATAAGATATTGCTGTTATTGAGAAGTTTTGTAAATTTGATGATTTTAAATAATTTTTCTCTTTCCCGCCACTTTAAATAATAAATCTGACGTTTCACGGTACATCCTCGAACAAACAGATTGAAGCCCTCACTGCTTTGAGACGTTTGTTTGGAATTATTCGCGTTCGTTCGTGTTCCTGTTCGTTCTTCTTTGTATTTTCTTGTTTGACATGTTCGTTCGTGTTCGTTCGTTAGGTGTGGACGCACCTTAAAATGCGCCGGAAAACACTTTACTAAAGAATGTTCTTGGAGAGATCCTGTCAACCAAAACGTAAAATGCGCACTTTGTGAAGGAAATCATTCGTACGTGCAAACGTCTCCTTCTCAGAAATAACAAAAAACTCACAGAAAATAGATAATAATGTTACATGCCAACAAGACTATTCAGAACAACCTACGAACCATCAACAAGCCAATCAACAAAGTGACATACATGAATTGAAAAATATGATGAAAACGTTAATGAACCAAATGGGCACTGTGCTCAATATAATCACAAGTCTTTTAGTGAATAAAAATAATGGCTTTCGAATATAAATTGTGCACATGGAACGCCAACGGTCTGGCTCAACATCATCAAGAGCTCAAACAGTTTCTTCTAAGCAATGACATTGATATAATGTTAATTTCAGAAACTCATTTTACGAGCAGAAGTTATTTTAATATTCCATTCTATACCACTTACAGCACCAGGCATCCTGACGATAGAGCACACGGAGGATCAGCCATTTTAATAAAATCAAAAATCAAATATTATCTAATGCAACCTATCTGTAATGATTTCCTGCAAGCAACCATCATTTCTGTAGAATTTCCACAAAGTAATATTACAATTGCATCAGTCTACTGCCCGTCTAAACACAAGATACTAAAACGAGACTTTGAAACGTTTTTCAACGGTCTTGGAAATAAATACATAGTAGCAGGGGACTATAATGCCAAGCATACTCACTGGGGTTCAAGACTATGCAATCCCAGAGGACGAGAACTCTACAACTTAATTAACTCCGACAACTCAACACCAACAACGACAGGAAAACCTACCTACTGGCCAAGCGAAATGCATAAAGAACCAGATTTACTTGATTTCTTCATTTGCAAAGGTATTCCAGAAAGAAACTTGAAAGCCTGCTCAAGCTTGGACTTGTCTTCAGATCACTCTCCGGTAATTGTATCTTTTAGCAATACTGAACCAATATGTAACCTCAACCTTCACCTTACAAATAAGTATACCAATTGGAGCAAATTTGGAGATATTCTGGACAATAATTTTAAATGCAACTTACCACTAAAATCTGAAAGAGATATTGATTTTGCAGTGAACTTTTTTAATGACTCACTCTATATCGCCGCACAAAACTCCACTCCATCAATAAAAAAAAAACTTTTCTTTTAATTGTCCAACTTCAATCAAACGGCAAATCGCAATAAAAAGAAGACTAAGGAAAATCTGGCAAACCACACGATCACCGGTAGACAAATCCAATCTTAACAGAGCCTGCAAAGAGTTGAAACTCATGCTCCGGATCTTTAACCACCAAGTTTTTGAAGAGAAATTAAAACACTTAACTTCTACCAAAGAAACTAACTATTCACTTTGGAAAGCCGCAAAGAAATTTAAACAACCAGTCGCTCAAACGGTACCAATTAAAAAAGCCGACAACTTCGCCATGAGGATAAAGTCAATTACTTTGCCGACTATTTTGAAGAAGTTTTTCAATGTCTGCCCCAAAAATGCAGTTCTCAAGAAGAAGAATTTATTTACCATGGGCTTCGTAACATGTCTTCAGGACCACAAGTTCCGACAATTTGCTTCTCCCTATCAGAAGTCAAGAAAGAAATAACAAAATTCAAATCAGGTAAATCACCAGGATACGACGAGATCTCGATGCCAATGCTGAAACACCTTTCACCAAAGTATATAAGGTTTCTGACAATTCTATACAATTCGATATGTAGACTTCAAATTTTTCAAGCTTGGAAAAGTGCTAGGATTATCTTGATTCCAAAACCTGGCAAAGATCCATCCTATACAACATCATACCGACCAATAAGCCTTTTACCCCTCCTTTCCAAAATACTCGAAAGATTGCTGCTTGAAAGAATTCTTGTCACATTGAACAATAATAATACAATTCCTTGTCATCAGTTCGGTTTTAGAAAGATGCATTTAACGATTGAACAAACCCATAGATTGGTGCATAAAATTAACGAAACTCTACAAGAAAAGAATATTGCTCAGCTCTGTTCTTAGATACCACACAAGCATTTGACAAAGTTTGGCATACAGGACTTTTTTATAAAATAAAAAATACTTTACCCAATGACCTATTTCTATTGATTAAATCATACTTATCAAACCGAAGTTTCTACATGCACATTCTCAACACAAACTCACCTATTAAAATAATAAAATCAGGCGTTCCTCAAGGCAGTGTTCTCGGCCCAATTTTGTTTTTAATTTTTACAGCTGACAATCCCACCTCACTTGACACAGACATAGCCTCATTTGCTGACGATATTTGCATTCTTTCAAACCATAAAAATCCCACAACTGCTTCAGAGCAACTTCAACGTCACTTAACATCATTAGAAAAATGGTATAAACTGTGGAGGCTAGAGATCAATGGCCAGAAATCATCCCACATCACTTTTACACTCAAACACGAGACATGTCCACCAGTAACTGTGAATGAAATAGAAGTTCCTCAGATCGAACACGTAAAGTATCTGGGCATGCATCTAGACCGCAAACTGAATTGGAAAATTCACATGAAAAAGAAAAAACAACAGCTTGAGGAAAAGTTACGAGAACTATATTGGTTAATGGGTAGAAGATCCCATCTTTCTGTACACAATAAACTACTGGTATACAAAGTTGTATTTAAGCCGATTTGGACATATGGCATAGCTCTTTGGGGCACCACATCTAAAAGTAATGCTAACATCATTCAAAGGTTTCAGAACAAAGTTCTTAGGATCGCTTTAGGCGACCCAAAATATACTCCCACCCGGCTTATCCATGATGACACACATATGCGCACTGTAGCCGAGGAAGTTAAAAAATTCGCTGTTAACCACAAAGACAGACTGGAAGAACACCCAAATGAGTTGGCCAACGCACTGCTATCCACAAACACAACACGAAGACTTAAAAGAAAATATTTAGTGATTTAATTAGATTGTAATTACTCGTGTCACATTATATTACTTCTTATAAAGGAAAAATGCAACTGTGTATTTTTCACTATTTATATATCGATGTCATTTTTTACATATAATTGCCAAAAGATTTACTTAATGTCTATGTAGGACAGTTGTAAATATATTGTTGAATAAAAAAAAAAGTTTTAGCCCGCAATTTTGAATCGATTTTGAAAATTCAAAAAAAAAGATATTGGTTGGGAATCGTGCTGATTAGTTTTTGGTAGAGATCGGCCGGGCCGTTTTCTTGTAATGAGGTGTTAAAAATTTTTTTTGTCGATTTTTATTATTATTTTTTTGACGGCGGATACCAAGTCTTCTAGATCATGCTAAAATATTACGGCCCTACGACAACTGGTTTAGCTTAAAAAATTCGTCAAAGTTTGCAAAAATTAGTATGGTCTTTTTGGCATTTGTCAAAATTAGAACTTTCATCGACGTTTGGTCAAAAACGCCTGAACCGATTTCAGAAATTTAAAAAGTATTTGATGTATCTCGATGAGGATTATCGTTTCTCAGTTTTGTGCGACGATCGGCCGAGCCGTTTCTTTGTGATTTAGAAAAAAGTGTTAAAGTTTTCGTCCACATTTAAACACATACTACCGAACCGATTTTAAAAAGTCAAAAACTATTCGAAAGATATTAGTTGGGAATGATACTGATTAGTTTTAGGTGAAAATCTACCGAGCCGTTTTCTTGTAATTAATTTACTGAAATATTACGGCCTTACGACAAGTAGTTTAATTTTAAAAATTCATCAAAGTTTGAGAAAATGAGTAGTTTTTTTAACCTTTGTTGAAAATAAAATTAGATGATTTAGTTGGTATAACGATAGAGTACTCGGTCTTGAACATAGTAAACCATTAAAGTCCTACGGAAACTGGTTCAATTATAAAAAATATAGATTTTTGAAAATTTGCTTTTAGAAAATACTGCGAGTTAACGTGTTCGTTCATTCGTTTGCAATGATGTGATCACCTATAAATTAATTTGCTTTTCATTGATTAAGTCGATTATTTACACATTTTGGGAAGTTCATTTAACTTGCCTCAAGGCAAAAGATCAATACCAACTAGTTTTTTTAAATATCGAAAATAATTCAGATTTCAATTTCTATACTAACTTATAAACTAACTTCGATTTATATATTAACTTATATACTTCAAATAAATATTTTTGACTTTGAGAATCAGTTTATATAATTTTTATAAATATTATATAATGCTACAGTATTTAGAGTAACCTATTTGAAAACTTTTAATAAATTGCTTCTAGAAAATACACCACGTTAAGTGTTTGTTCGTTTTCAATAATGTGTAATAAATCGACTCGGATTAATTTTAATCACTCATAAATCAATTTATTTTTTATTGATTAAATTTACATATCGGGAAGTTTATGTAACTTGCATCAAGGCAAAATACCAATACCAACGTTTAGTACCTTATTTTGAGCTCCACATTTTTTTACATATATACGGCTGATTACTACAAAATATCTGATACGATTGTTAAAAAAATTCAATATACTGACGACATATATTTACTTATACATACTCTATTTACTTATACATAAACCTAAATATCAAGACTATCAATAAACTCAAAATTAACAACAATGAATTAGGCTAATAAAAAGAAAATAAATGTTTATCGAACAATAATTTAAATATATCATTCATCAAAAACTGTGCAACAATATTCACAATACATAGTTTACCTCAAATCTAAGGGTAGGAATTCACACATGACAACGTCACGATGGACACCGTCAGTAATTACATTTAAATATGTACAAAACTATTACAATATGTATATATATTTTTATATACACAATAACGTCTATACATCTATAAGTTTTAACAAATCTTTTGATGAAGTCTGATGCCTTCATCTAATCGGGCAATTTTTCTTGTTGGTATTAATTTGTTTAATATTTTTAACTTTCCGTAGGACAAGTTATAGTAATCGCAAAAAAATCGAAAATGAAAATTTACGTTTCAAAGGTTTCTGAATATTTTGGCATACCTTAGAAAAATGGATGTATGTGTGTGTGTGTGTGCGTCTATGTGAGTGTGTGCGGATACAAATTTTCGTCGACGATTTCGGAAACACCGATCAACCGATTTGAATAATTCAAAAAACATTCGATTCGTATTGGCAGGTCTAGCCGTTTCGATATCTCGTTTATATGCAGTTAAAGCAGTATGATGCTTTGAAAAATAGTTCAGAATTTCCAAAATATTTCAAAATAAGGAAAACATTTTTTTTTCAAAAAATCTTTTTTTTTCAAAAAAAGTAAATTTTTTTCAAAAAATTATTGTTTCTTAAAAATCTAATTTTTTCGAACTAATTTTTTTTGTAAAATAGATTGTAATTTTTTTTCTAAAATTAGATTGTAATTACTCGTGTCACATTATATTAGTTCTTATAAAGGAAAAATGCAACTGTGTATTTTTCACTATTTATAATCGATGTCATTTTTTACATATAATTGCTAAAAGATTTACTTAATGTCTATGTAGGACAGTTGTAAATATATTGTTGAATAAAAAAAAAAGTTTTAGCCCGCAATTTTGAATCGATTTTGAAAATTCAAAAAAAAGATATTGGTTGGGAATCGTGCTGATTAGTTTTTGGTAGAGATCGGCCGGGCCGTTTTCTTGTAATGAGGTGTTAAACATTTTTTTTGTCAATTTTTATTATTATTTTTTTGACGGTGGATACCAAGTCTTCTAGATCATGCTAAAATATTACGGCCCTACGACAACTGGTTTAGCTTAAAAAATTCGTCAAAGTTTGCAAAAATTAGTATGGTTTTTTTGGCATTTGTCAAAATTAGAACTTTCATCGACGTTTGGTCAAAAACGCCTGAACCGATTTCAGAAATTTAAAAAGTATTTGATGTATCTCGATGAGGATTATCGTTTCTCAGTTTTGTGCGACGATCGGCCGAGCCGTTTCTTTGTGATTTGGAAAAAAGTGTTAAAGTTTTCGTCCACATTTAAGCACATACTACCAAACCAATTTTAAAAAGTCAAAAACTATTCGAAAGATATTAGTTGGGAATGATACTGATTAGTTTTAGGTGAAAATCTACCGAGCCGTTTTCTTGTAATTAACTTACTGAAATATTACGGCCTTACGACAAGTAGTTTAATTTTAAAAATTCATCAAAGTTTGAGAAAATGAGTAGTTTTTTTAACGTTTGTTGAAAATAAAATTAGATGATTTAGTTGGTATAACGATAGAGTATTCGGTCTTGAACATAGTAAACCATTAAAGTCCTACGGAAACTGGTTCAATTATAAAAAATATTGATTTTTGAAAATTTGCTTTTAGAAAATACTGCGAGTTAACGTGTTCGTTCATTCGTTTGCAATGATGTGTAATAAATCCACTCGGAATACTTATAATCAATTATAAATTAATTTGTTTTTCATTGATTAAGTCGATTATTTACACATTTTGGGAAGTTCATTTAACTTGCCTCAAGGCAAAAGATCAATACCAACTAGTTTTTTTAAATATCGAAAATAATTCAGATTTCAATTTCTATACTAACTTATAAACTAACTTCGATTTATATATCAACTTATATACTTCAAATAAATATTTTTGACTTTGAGAATCAGTTTATATAATTTTTATAAATATTATACAATCCTACAGTATTTAGAATAACCTATTTGAAAACTTTTAATAAATTGCTTCTAGAAAATACACCACGTTAAGTGTTTGTTCGTTTTCAATAATGTGTAATAAATCGACTCGGAATAATTTTAATCACTCATAAATCAATTTATTTTTTATTGATTAAATTTACATATCGGGAAGTTTATGTAACTTGCATCAAGGCAAAATACCAATACCAACGTTTAGTACCTTATTTTGAGCTCCACATTTTTTTACATATATACGGCTGATTACTACAAAATATCTGATACGATTGTTAAAAAAATTCAATATACTGACGACATATATTTACTTATACATACTCTATTTACTTATACATAAACCTAAATATCAAGACTATCAATAAACTCAAATTTAACAACAATGAATTAGGCTAATAAAAAGAAAATAAAATGTTTATCGAACAATAATTTAAATATATATCATTCATCAAAAACTGTGCAACAATATTCACAATACATAGTTTACCTCAAATCTAAGGGTAGGAATTCACACATAACAACGTCACGATGGACACCGTCAGTCATTACATTTAAATATGTACAAAACTATTACAATATGTATATATTTTTTATATACACAATAACGTCTATACATCTATAAGTTTTAACAAACCTTTTGATGAAGTCTGATGCCTTCATCTAATCGGGCAATTTTTCTTGTTGGTATTAATTTGTTTAATATTTTTAACTTTCCGTAGGACAAGTTATAGTAATCGCAAAAAAAATCAAAAATGAAAATTTACGTTTCAAAGGTTTTTGAATATTTTGGCATACCTTAGAAAAATGGATGTATGTGTGTGTGTGTGTGCGTCTATGTGTGTGTGTGCGGATACAAATTTTCGTCGACGATTTCGGAAACACCGATCAACCGATTTGAATAATTCAAAAAACATTCGATTCGTATTGGCAGGTCTAGCCGTTTCGATATCTCGTCTCTATGCAGTTAAAGCAGTATGATGCTTTGAAAAATAGTTCAGAATTTCCAAAATATTTCAAAATAAAGAAAACATTTTTTTTTCAAAAAATCTTTTTTTTTTCAAAAAAAGTAAATTTTTTTCAAAAAATTATTGTTTCTTAAAAATCTAATTTTTTCGAAGTAATTTTTTTTGTAAAATGTTAATCTTTGAAAAAAAATGGTATGGAAAGTTCCAGCAATTTGCCTTAAGAGGTTAGGTGTACTTTGAGGTACAAAAAAATGAGAATTTTCAGTATTGTTTTTTTGTTATTAAACGATGTTTTTTTACAAGCATATTAATACGGCTTCATTATATAATGTTTTGACTTGAAGTAACAAAAATTTCAGCAAAAAAAAAATTACAAAGTTATAGCTGTTTTTGTTGACTCTGTTCCAAAAAACGATCCTGGAGGTGACCATCATAACTCCTTAGAGATTCATCTGAAATCAATCAAATAAAAAACTAGCTGTAAGTGGAATTCTGTCTTGAGGCAATTATGGCATTGTGCCTTAAGGCAAATTGCTGGAACTTCCCGTACCGTAACGAAGTGTTCGAGGAATACTGAATATTTTCAAATATATTATTATAAATATTGTAACAATGTCTAATATTTATAAGAATTATATAAACTGAATTGCAGAGTTGAAATTATTTGTAAAGTATATTAGAACTAGTCAGAATTAAAAATAAAATCTGAAATATTTTCGATATACAAAAAACTAAAAAAAAAAAAGAAAAAAAAAAGTTTGACCAAAAATTTTTTTTCACAAAATCAATTATTTTGTTAAGACAAGCAGAAAGTTCTTTGAATCATTTAAATCGGACGCTTAGTTCTCTCAAAAACTGCCATTTTTTACATATTTAGCTCCGTATCTTCAAAATGGCTGGGCCTGCCTTTGCCAAAAACTAATGAACACTTTTCCCAATCATTACTAATTGAATGTTTTTTAGATCACTCAAATCGGATACTCCGTTCTCTCAAAAATTCGATTTCTATTTTCTGCACTTTTTGCTCCGTATCTCCGAAACGGCTGGACCTGCCTTTGCCAAAAACTAATCAGCTCTTTTCCCTATCAATAGGAATCGAATGTTTTTTGAACCATTCAAATCGGTTGATCCGTGCGCCCTAAAACGTGACTGGAAATTTGTATCTATACATACATACATACACACACACACACACACACACATACACACATCCATTTTTTCTGAAGTATGCCAAAACGTTCAGAAACCTTCAAAACGTCGAGAAATGTAAAAATTTTCAATTCCGATTTTCAGCCCGTTACAATAACTTACCCTACGGGAAGTTAAAAATGGTTTTATAAATAGATAATCATAGGTGTGATCGATGTTTTTTTTGCAAAAATTAACAAAATCAGAAATAAAATTTCTAGATTTTTGGGTAAAAAATCAAAAGTTAATTGAGCTTAAAAAATTAAAATTTTTGAAAAAAAATAAAGATCCTTTGATCAGGCCCGAGTTTATTGTGTATTCTAAAAGCTGTATAAATTTCATTAAAATTTACTAAGCGGTTTTTGAGTTAGAGTGGTCACCGGTTCAAAAAACATAGTTTTGAGAAAAACGCGTTTAAAGTTTCATATTGGATTTACGTACAGGAATTATATCCACAATTAAGTCCTAGGGTATCCATAATCAATAATAATGATTATGTATATGTATTCAGCAATTTGTACGATAGTAGAACTAGTATTCACGGTTTTTGGGCATATTTTTTAAACTAGTTGGTTGAAGCTTTTAATTTTTTCTTTTTACGGATTCAATCTTGAACTACACATCTTGAAAGTAAATTATCATTGCTGAAATCTTCGTAAATCAGTTTAAAAGCTTTTAAAACATCAGAAGGTGAGATAGAATAATCTTGAGTATAAGTATCGAGCTCTCCACTTGCGTCAGCGCGCTGGTAAGAGTCCAATAACTCAAAAAGTAATCATCGGATCAACTTGAAATTTTCATAGAACATTTTCAAGATGTTACACTTAATGAAAATGCAAAAAAATAAAAATCAATTTTTCAAAAATTCCAAGTACCCCTAACCCCTTAAGGCACGATGCCATGCGCCCCACTAGTTTCTATTTTTTTTTTCTAGAAATGTATTTTATTTATGTGAAAGTCAATAGTAGTCAGTTGCTACCTCCAAAACACTGATCGCATATATTCTCGGCATAGCTTCTGAGTAGATTTGCTCAAGATCCACTATTTTGCTAAGGTTGGTTGTTTCTGATCCAGATAATTTAGACGATTGATTGTAGATCAACTTTCCTTTTCTGATTTTTAAGCTCCGACACTTATTTCAATCATGTTTTTTTTTTTAAAAAACAATCGAGTTTAATTTTTGAAAGATAATCAAATATCATGATCGGTACATTCATAAACCAAAATTATAAAGGTTAAAGTTCCTTTTTTCTTCCAAAATCTTGGATTGAGATGAGTAATTCATATATTCAGGTATCATAGTTTATTAATTTAAAATTTAAATAGTTTATTTAAGGCTTGCAGATCTTGAGATTCTTCTTATGATAAAAAAAAATCATTTAAATATCCGTTATGCAATTTTTATTTGAGTCCCATATCTGGAAAATAATAATTAAGAGCAGTATCAAAAAAGAATATATAATATGAAAATAATTGTAATGATAAAATACATAAAGTAAAAAAATGTTAAAATAATTTAGAATAAAAATTAGAAAAAGTATGGAAAAGTGAAAAAATAATTGTAACTGTTGAAAAAAAAGTATCAAATATTATCAGTAGGCATTTCATTATCAAAATAATGTTTGATATCAAAATTGGCAAACTCAGAAGTATCGTAGAAACTTTGGGTTTTTAAAAGTTTAACAATGTTATTATGAAATTGGCGATAATTCAATTTCCTAACATATAGTGGCGTAGATTAAAAACTCACCTTCCGTCTATGGTATTAAAAGATGTTTCAAGTTTAAAAGTTGGTCCTTTTATAGTCAAATTTCTTTGAGGAATTCAACATGGAGGATAGGTTGAAGCGTTCAGGATTATTCTTTATGAATGACAACGTAATTAGCAAAATATACAGGGAACAGTGAGAATGTTAAATTGTCGGAAAAGATTACTACATGAGGACAAGGAACTGAGGGAAAAAATTATTCTTAATGCTCTTTTCTGTATTTTGAATATATCCTTTAAGGATGATGAGAATCCCCAGAATTGTATTCCATATGCGAGATGCGAATAGAAATTATAATAATAAATTGATAGAAGGCAATTTAAACTAACTTTTTATTTTAGAATCTTGAAACAGGTTTTAGTTAACTTAGGTACAAGTATGAAATGAATATGATTGTCCCAGTTTAAGTTTTTTTGTAATTGGATGCCTAGAAATTTTGAGACTGAGGAAAATCAAAATGAATGCTATTGATAGTTAACGAATTGATCTCATGATTTTTCCTATTTACTGTTTAAATAGACATAATTTGAGTTTTGTCATTATTGAGCAAAAGATTACTAGAATTGAACCAATTCGAAATTGAATTCATAACTAGATTACAGGTACAGTGAATTCTGATTTCTAACAATTTTAGAAAAATGTGCCGCTGAAATATTCGGATCGATTACAATATTGGATGTTATATAAAAAGATTCATTAACAAAATAGTTATTAAAAGCATTTGCTATAATTATTTTATCATTGGCTTTTTCATTGTTAATATTGAAATATTCCATGTCAGATGAGCTTGATTTATAATTAATTTCTGATTTGATTAGTGACCACATTGCCTTCTGCTTATAGTGCGAATTATAAATAACACTTTCATTAGATTTGATTTTTGCTAATTTGTAAATGTTATCAAAAATTTCTCTGTATTTTAAAAAATAAATCATAAAGTCGATATCGTAGTTGGTTTTAGACACTCTTTCTAGTCTTAGTAATTTATTGTACGAAATTCTCAAGCCTTGCGTATACCATGCGTTAGATTTATGGAAATTATTAACTTGGATTTTATATATCAATAGCGGAAAAGCAAGATTAAAATTATGTAAAAAAGAATTTATAAATGAGTCAAAAGTAATGTTTTCATAAGATTGGTTACACGTCTCATTTTCTAATAGTTTTTTGAATAAAAGTTTATTATTATTATTAAAATTTCTTTTATATTAGTAATTAATAGATTGTGAAGTTGTGTTGTTTAATAAAGATAGAAAAATTCCGTAGTGATCGGAAAGACCCGCATTAATGACAAATGTGTTTATATCAGTTAAATATGAGAAACCATTAGTATTTGGTAAATTGGAATAATATCAATATGGATGTGAGAAAATCTTTCATCAGGTACAGGAATATGCATGGAATTGAAACGGTTGTGTTTGTGGACTTTCGACTATTGACAGGAGATGCATTGGCGAGTCCAGGTAGTAATATTCTTTCCAATTCCAGGCCATACGTATCGTTTGCGGACTTCTTTGGATGTAGTCTTGATGCTTGCATGAGAAATACCATGTATTACATCAAATGCAGTTTTGCGGAGTTTGTGTGGAAGATAAGGTTTGACAAAATTGGATTCGATATTACAATACATTGGAAAACCATCCAATGTCAATTTGTGGAGTTTCAATGATATTTCGCCATAAAGTATTAAAATATCTTCCCTCCAGGAGATATTCTTCATGCTTTATTGCAGCAAATATGCCAAGTAGCTCTCGATCATATGTTGAATACTTCTGTTCTGCTGTTGTTAGTTTTCTTGAATGGAAACCGATGGGTTGCCAGGCACTATTTTCTTCCTGCTTTGGTACTAACTTTCTGTTGTAATTCACCATTCCTAGAAACCAAGGTAGTTCCAGAACTGTGGTTGGTTGTAGAAAGTTTAAAATTTTGTCCACTCGGTGTGTTGATGGAGAATATTCGTTCTCACTGAGCTTGTAACCCAGAAAATCTACTTGGGACTTGCCTAGGACGCATTTATCGGTGTTGATAACAAGTGAGTGTTCTTGAAGTCGCTCAAGCACAATTTCAAGGTGACGATGATGCTCTTACACACTCTCAGACTTGAGCAGGATGTCATCCACGTATATGAACACAAAGTCAATATCTTGAAAAATGTGATTTATGTATCGCTAGAAAGTCTGAGTAGCATTCTTCATTCCAAATTGTATTGGCTGTATTCTGAATGTCCTCTTCATGCATCGAAACTTGATGATAAGCTATGGCGAGGTCCAATGTAGAGAAAAATTTTTTCTTATGTAATGCTGGAAAAACATCCTGAATTAAAGTAATGTGCTCGCATTAAGTTTCCTGTAGTCACCGCAAAGTCTATATGTTCCATTCTTTTTTGGCACCATATGAATAGGGCTTGCCCACGGACTGCTTGATGGTCTTAACATGCCCCTGTTTAGGAGATTTTAAATTTCGGCTTTTGCTGCTATAGCTTTTTCACCGAAAATCTTGCTGAACCTGGCAGCAACTGGTAGACCTGTTGTAGAGATTCTGTGTGAAAAAGGAGACTGCTTAATAGTTAATTTGTTTGGTTCATTAGTGACAGATACATATTTTGTTAGTAGATCCTTGAACAGTTGCTGGGGATCTTTTGTGAAGATGTTGATATCATCAGTTTTCAAAACTTTCCCTTCAGAGGTTAAGCCTGTATAGGAATCAATCAATCTCTTGCCTTTCAGATCTATGAGCAAATTGAAGTGGCTTAGCAAGTCTACACCGGTTATGGCCGTTGCCACGTCTGTTATAGTGAACTGCCAAGTGTAGGGTTTGGGCAGTAAAAGGTCCAGCTCAAGAGTCCGCTTCCCATAGGTGGATATTTGACTGGAATTGGCTGCATAAAGAACAAGCTCTTTTTCCGGTTGCACATTTGCTAGCTGGAAGTATTGAGAGAACAGTGCCAGAGTCAATAAGGAATCGTATTCTAGATTTTCTGTCTGTTATAGTTAATCGGAGCTCTGAACAGACTGAACAAACCATTATTGCATGCAGCTCCTAATGTTGATGGTGATGCTAGTTTTCCGGATTTAAGAAGGCACGGTTCTATGTACTTCTTGGCCTTCTCTCCAAATCTATTGTGGTAATAACATACATGCGATTTGGTAAGTGTTTTTGACCTACCTTGCCTGTTGCTTGAGTGGATCTTTTGCTCTCGCTGTTGTCTCTACGACCCTGGTTTAAGCTTTCGAACTCTGATGTGAGATCATTTATTTTTCTACATAATGCAATCAGAAGTTCTTGCGTATGATCCAATTCGTAATCTTGGGCCACACTTGAAGGTGTAGATGTTGCAAACATTATTGTATTTTTTATAGTATACCTCAGTTAAAATTTTAGATCGTGTTCCTTGCTTTGTGGGAGTCAACAAATATATGGATCGGTGCTCACCAATTATATGCATGCATTTCTTGCTCACGATCGAGTCACATGTATTTCACATTTTTGCGTGTTTTTTATATTATATAGTTTTTTCGCGTTCGGAGGTCACCAATTATATAGTTTTATTCGCGTTCGGAGGTCACCAATTATATAGTTTGATAAACTATATATTTATTCAGAAAATGATTAAAAACACAATTTATCTTTGATGAAGATTTAATCCGATGAGCAAATACGAACATTTTACTTTTTAGATAAAAACAATATATTTTTGACAAATGTAACAAAAGATGATCACGTTTTCTATGATCACTTTCTTGTTTTTTTATTTAATTATTGTCTAGATGTCAGGAGACGCCATAGTTTAATGATGGTTATTTTCCACTAATTTTGAAGAATAAACTGGAAAAATTTTCTATGAATTTATCGAAGAATGGATATTAATATATAAAAATCCGGGATGAATAAAGTCCATCACCAATATCTCAAGTATCGTTCAACAACAATATTTGAAAGTGCAAATAACCTAGATTCTCATATCTTTGCTATTGGGAGATAAACGGTAATCTTTGAAAACCCATAACGAAAGTATTTTCTATTGTTGTTAGTTTTTTGGGTTATGAGCACTGTGATTTAGTTCACGAGATCTTAATATAAAATTCAACTATACGCTATATAATTGTTTTGTAAAGTGAAATGTTAATTTCGAGTGAGATTCAACAGTTTTCTTTTTATAATTACTTTAAAAACTTACGTCAGTGTGGGGCAAAATTGACCAACTGAACATTGACCATGGCTAAAGATTAAAAAAGACTTGGATTGAATTATACCATATTATTGTATGTACAAAACTTCCAGTTTGACAGTGTAAGCGCCCGGCGCAATGTTTATTAAAAAAGTCAATTAAAAATCACTACGCACAGACACTTTATTGCCTCGAAGGACCAGATATAATTTATTATTAGAATGGCTATATCAGACCTTTAAAATTAAGTAAGTTAAATTAGTTGGTTTAGTTGTTAATAGTATATATTTATTTGATGTTCACGGTTCAAGTTATGCGTGCAGAATGGATAATTTCTTATATATATAGTATATAATTTTCTTATATATATAGTAGTACTATAGTACCTACAGTAGGGTAGGAAATTATTTTATTATGTCAGGTAGAGAGAGATGGATTTATAAAATTTGTAAGGCTCGAACATGCCGCCACGTTTGAAAAAAAAAAGGGAAATTAATTTACATGATTTTTCAACATTGCTTCATAGAGTTATGGTGTTATAGTAAAGTTACAATAAAAATGTATAAGAATGATTAACATTAATTAGTTATAATAATATGTAAAAATGATTGCCTTTATTATCACTTAAAATCTAATAATGATTAAAGTCTTGTGATAACACAGTTTAGGAATTCACTATTGATTACAATGTCTATTGGTAACACGGCAGGTTTGGTTTTTTAAAGTCTCGAGATAAAATAGTTTATGCATTGATTTGTAAGATATGGTATATATCACTGTTAATTATTAGTATACAAAGTTTTGTTGTTGCACAATTCACCACACTATTGTTTGTTTTATTGGTCACAATACGCACAGTACCTTCTTTGCCCTGAATATGCTCCTGGAACGCGTCTCAAGTGCCAGTTCAAGGGTTGAAAGATTCCAATTAGATATAATAATTGCGTATGCAATTTTGATCTTGTCGCATGCTTCCAAAAGTTTGATCCCTGCAGTCGTGGATCCGGAATAGTCTCTTGACAGGTATTTTAAGCAATAGTGGATTAAGTATAAAGGTTAAAGAATTTCCAATTGGAAAGTGAATTGTTAAGGATTAGTAATTAGGATTGGAATCAAAGGAGATTCAGGTTTAGAATTTTGTCAATCTGCGTTAAAATGTGTTCAAGTAAAATTATTCATAAGAATGTTTGTATGTTATGTAAGTGTTTCCGATATCTCACTTTAACGTACTTTATGAAAATTTAATAGATAAATAGATAATAAATAGATAGTTTCGAAATGAAGGGTCTTTGATATGATATAACTTATTAAAAGTTTGATTGTTAAATTTCTGGTTGCCTTTATGTTAATTGATTTATATTGTAGTATCATATGGAATCGTTTTAGGTTTAATGCTGCGTCATCAAAATTTGAACTGTTTTCTGAATATATTTTGTAAATTTTACAACTTTGCGCAATGAATCATTTTTGTGTAGCCACAAAGTATTTTGCATTCAAATAAAAAGTCTGTTCAATATGAAGAGCTTTAGTGATACAACAATCAATCAAGATAATAAAGGTATCGTTTGAAACAAGTTCAATAGTTTCACATTCCATTTTTGTTATGTGAATTTTAAAAGTTAAACAGTTGTTTGTATCGAAAGATTTTCGTAACCGCAATGGAAATCGTAAGTTTAAATTAACTGCAGTATTAGAAGCCAAAATGTTTATATCACAATTTGTTCCTATTTCGTCTACTCTATCAGCTACCAAGGCTTTTCGCTTGTATGATAGAGGTTTTATAAGAAATAAAGTAACCTTATAGTTATTCAAATAAAATTTCTTATCAAATGTAAAGTTTAATGCGCGTTTTTCTTTCTGTATAAGATTTGCTAAAAGTTCAAGTCGTTGAAGTGGTATATTTTTTAAAGCCATTGCTTTAGGTTTCGATGTAGTTAAATATATTTTAGTATTAGAACTTTTCCCGGTAGAGCATAAATAGGTACAAGTTCTGTATGCCCATTTTGTCGCGTCGGAAAATTCGTGTGGTAATTGTTGAGTTATTAATAATTTATAACATATTGGAGCTGTAGCTTCCGAAATAAGTATTTTCATAATAGTTTTATTTATAGTGTTATTAGCTAAAACGCTCTTATTGAATCTAAAACTATCTAGTATATTACAAAATATATCTAAAGTTTTAGAAATTAGTTTGCCAAAATAAAGATAAGGTTTTTCTAAAAGTTTAAAATGATTTGTTTTGAAATCATATAGATTTAATTTGTCATTCGTTAAAAGTTTTGTTAAATTTTGTTTAGTTGTTAGTAATGAAAGTATTTCATTTGCCTCGGTAATCATGTAATATTCTTTAGATAATTTTTTGTTTGATCGTAAGTAGTATTAAAAAACTTTAAATCTCTTTAACATAATATGTTTATTACGTGCCAGATTTTTATTGTTGTCAAAAGGAATTTTTATACCGAATCGCCAGGTATTTCTCGTAGCATTTGGAAGTTGGAGGTTGTTTTATATTGTTTGACGATTTGATTGTTTGATCACTAAAGCTGCTAGTAGAACCAGATTTAGTATATGCTTTATTAAGTAGTTTACGTAATTTTGATAAACATCTAGTATGATCGTCATCGAAATCAAGTAGTTCTGTTTCTAATAATTGATCAATTTCTTTTTCGTCGTCTAAAAAGGTAGTTATTTCGACTAGTGTATTTTGGAACGTGTCTATTATAGGTTTCACTTTTTCCAAAATACTGTTTATCTGTAATACATTTAGTTCGCTACATGGAATTTTTGTCATTTCGTTACAAGTTTGTTCAAATTCTGCTAGACGAGCTTTTATTAATGTTAGTTCGTTTTGTAAAGATTGTAATGATTTTAATGAATCCAATTTAATGTAGATTCACACAAAATACTAGAGATGGTTAAGTATAGATATAGGTAAAAAATTAGGATGAGTTTAGGATAAGTTAGAAAGGATTGCTTTGACTAACCTTGTTTGATGTGATTCTGTAGCTTCTTGACCGCTTCGTAGATTTTCTTGATGAATGCAGTAATTATGCTATTGATGATAACGTGCACTGATGAGTTTTCGTGGCTCCAGTAGATTACGCTTTGTTGGAAATCACTGTGCACTTTGTAAGTTAGATTAAGTGGCTCCAGTGATGGCTCCACTGTGTACTTTGTAGGTTAGATTAGTGGCTCCAGTGGATTACGCTGTGTTGGAAATCACTGTGCACTTTTTAGTTTATATTAGTTAATATAAGTTTAAGTTTTACACTGGAGGTCGAATCCGGCTCGAATTGAACGAAAAAATGTAAGCGCCCGGCGCAATGTTTATTAAAAAAGTCAATTAAGAATCACCACGCACAGACACTTTATTACCTCGAAGGACCAGATATAATTTATTATTAGAATGGCTATATCAGACCTTTAAAATTAAGTAAGTTAAATTAGTTGGTTTAGTTGTTAATAGTATATATTTATTTGATGTTCACGGTTTAAGTTATGCGTACAGAATGGATAATTTCTTATAACTAGCTTAGTACCTACAGTAGGGTAGGTAATTATTTTAT
Source organism: Ctenocephalides felis (assembly GCF_003426905.1). NCBI lineage: Eukaryota > Metazoa > Arthropoda > Insecta > Siphonaptera > Pulicidae > Ctenocephalides > Ctenocephalides felis. The sequence goes on along the minus strand of NW_020539725.1, from coordinate 436,721 downwards.
TATGTCAGATAGAGAGAGATGGATTTATAAAATTTGTGAGGCTCGAACAGACAGTATTAACAAAATATAGACAAATGAATATTGTTATTATGAATTATATAATTCATAATTATACAAGTAGACTTGGGGGTTTATTGTGTTTATAATACCTCATTGTCTGTACCATTTAAACAACACATCCTCACACTCCTAAAATAAAGTATGATCTACGGTGAGAAGATGAGAAGCAACCCATCGGTTATCTTTCTCCTATGTGTGGGTATTTTTATTAGCTCTTATGTCTAATAGTGTGGAGGTTTTATTAGCTGTTATGTCTAATAGTGTGGGGGTTTTATTGGCTCTTATATCTAATAGTGTGGGGGTTTTATTAGCTCTTATGTCTAATAGTGTGCATATGGTTGTATGCAACTATGTCCACGAAGGACGATTTCCACTAGGAATTATATTGTGATCTATAACCCCAAGTGGAAATTTGACATCAAAGTTGCCTGATGTCAGGCTTGGCGGTAGCGGGAATCGAACCAGCGAGCCTGGGTCTAGTTGGTGCTAGCCCACGTCCTAACCGATATCGCCACCGCTGGCCCAGCTAGTATTCCAATAAATATATGCTTTTGAAATGAAAACGAAACTAGTAGAGCGCATGGCATCGTGCTTTAAAGCAAATTGCTGGAACTTCCCGTACCCTAACAAAATGTTCGAGGAATATTGAATGTATTGAAATAGATTATTATAAATATTGTAATATTGTCTAATATTTATAAGAATTATATAAACTGATTTGCAAAGTTGAAATTATTTGTTTAAAGTATATTAGAACTTTAGTCACAATTAAAAATAAAATCTGAATTATTTTCAATATATAAAAATTTTTTTTGAAAAAAAAATTGAAACAATTTTTTTCCAGAATCAATTATTTTGTTAAAACAAGCAGAAAGTTCTTGGAATCATTCAAATCGGACGCTTAGTTTTCTCAAAAACTGCGATTTTTTTAGCTCTGTATCTTTGAAACGGGTGGGCCTGCCAAAAACTAATCAGCACATCTCCCTATCAATAGAAATCGAATGTTTTTTGAACCATTCAAATCGGTTGATCCGTGCGCCCGAAAACGTGAACGAAAAAATGCGGACACACAAAACACACACACGCAAATACACACACACATCCATTGGCAATTGTACACGATCTTCTCAAAGCAAGTAGCAAAATACAGATTGGATGGGTCAACTGTCGAATTAAAATCATCAATAAACCAATCCGATGCTTTAAATGCTGGCTATTCGGACATTATGGATAACAGTGCAAGAGCGAAGTGAATCGGACCAATCTATGCATTAGATGTGGACAAGAAGGTCACAAAATAGCCAACTGTATAAATACAGCAAAATGTGCACTATGCGCTGAAAATGAAAACACTGAAAATGTAGCACATTATGCCGGAACTCACAGATGTCCTGTATATAGGGAGGCCATGGAGAAAATAATGAACGCAAAAGCATTAAGATAATACAGCTAAACATAAATTATTGTGAAGCTGCACATGACTTGTTTATGCAGGCGGTAAGAGATATGAAAATTGAAAATAAAATTATCAGAACCTTGGCCATGGAAAACGGACAGTACCACCAAAGCTGTTATTTGGTCCTGTGGCAAATTTTGTTTCCAAAATGTTGTTAACAATAGCAACGCTGGATTTGTCGCAGCATCATTAGATGGCATACATTTATACAGCTGTTACGCTCCACCAAGTCTTTCTTTGCCAGATTTTGACGATTTTTTAGATTGTCTTGTGGAGGATTCAAAACGACACCACCCCGTAGCGATAACCGGTAGCGGTGGACTGGGGAAGCGCCGGTATTGTGTTACAATTCTTAGAATATTGCACGTATCGCGATAAACTGTGATAGAATTCCACGTGGTTATTTTTATGATCTATTATCCGAGACGGTGGTGCATTTTTTTTTAAACCAGACTTTAATGTTTTGATGTTTTATCTGAAGCAGCTTATATTTTCCTGGACATCCGGCACACCAGATCAATTTTCTGATAGATTAGCAACGGAAATTATCTTTGACTAATATTGAGACCCAATATTTTTGGTAACTTGGTATTTGCATCCAGAGTGCTGACTTTATCTCTTTATAAAGGAACCAGCTTATACTTTCCTGGACAGCGTGCTAACCAGGCCAATCAACTACTAGAAACATTTAGCTAAATCCAGAGTGCTGAACTTGAGGATCTTCCTGTAGAGCAGCTCATACTTTCCTGGACCAATTTCACGCTTACGGTTGTAGTTGTTTATTCTGTTATATATTTGTAACTTTTCTGATTATTATTTGCTGTTAAATTTTCATCTAATACTTGTTCTTAAAATTTTATATTTGTCATAAGTTAAGCGTTTCTCATTTTCAAATTACTTAATTACTATTTTTCGAATGTTATTTAATTGAATAATATAAGCTTTAACATTCAATAGTAACTATATTAATGAATTTGTAACAGTTAACGCGTTAGGTAATAGATAGTTTGTTTAACAAAGTATTCAATTATTGTAAACTATAGTGAGTCAGATTTTAAATAACCTAAAATCGCAGAAGCGAAAAAAAGAAAATGCGCAAACATTAAAGATAACTTTGAGAATTTATTGAACACAAATTTTAATGATGAACCAATTAATTTGCTAGAAAATGTAAAAAAACGTCTTGATGCAAAATTTTTAAAATTCGAGAAAATATGGGATAAATTAGATGATTATGCGGATGATTATTCAGATAAGACGTCAGTGATTTAAACATTATATGAAAACGTATCGTACAAAATTGACAGATTAATAGCGGAATCATATAATCTAGCAAAATTTAAAGTAACTCCCGAAGCGAAAATAAAACTGCCCGATATACATATCCCGCAATTTAACGGCTTTTATAAAGATTGGACGGGATTTAAGGACTTATTTGTATCAACAATTAATAACACTAAATCATTAACCGATGTCCAAAAATTTTATTATTTAAAGGAACACCTTATCGGGGATGCCGCTGAAGCTATTAATAATTTGCAACTAAGCGATGCTAATTACAAAGTAGCGTGGGATACATTGACAAGTAAATTTGAAAACAAACCTTTTTCTTCTTTAACGTCTAAAAGTTTTATTTATAGCGTTATTAGCTAAAACGCTCTTATTGAATCTAAAACTATCTAGTATATTACAAAATATATCTAAAGTTTTAGAAGTTAGTTTGCCAAAATAAAGATAAGGTTCTTCTAAAAGTTTTAAATGATTTGTTTTGAAATCATATAGATTTAATTTGTCATTCGTTAAAAGTTTTGTTAAATTTTGTTTAGTTGTTAGTAATGAAAGTATTTCATTTGCCTCGGTAATCATGTAATATTCTTTAGATAATTTTTTGTTTGATCGTAAGTAGTATTCAAAAACTTTAAATCTCTTTAACATAATATGTTTATTACGTGCCAGATTTTTATTGTTGTCAAAAGGAATTTTTATACCGAATCGCCAGGTAATTCTCGTAGCATTTGGGGTGAGATTTTGTTTTCCGGCTAGTACCTGGTTTTCCAGGTTTGAGGTAGAATTATAAAGTGTAAAGGACTCGGGATGCGTGTTCCTGTTTAAGCCGAATTGAGTAATATACAAATCAAGTTTATTGTTACTTAATTTTATGTTTTTATTATAAAAGGTTTCGTTGTCGATAACAAAGTTTGCTTTATTACTTTTCTTAAATGTAGAGTCTGGTAATTTTTCAAATTTTGGAGTTTTTAAAATGTTTGCATTAAATGAATTTGTCGGAATGTTATACGTAGTTTTATTATTTTTGTATCGTGATTCTGATAATTCCGTCGCGAAGGAACAGTTTTTGTCGAGTACAGGTAAAGAATCAGTTATGCTCCCTGCCTCGGGTTTAGGGTAATTAAAATTTTGGAAATGATTGATATTTTGATCAAACTCAGGTAATTTGATCGAAATTGGAGGTTGTTTTATATTGTTTGACGATTTGATTGTTTGATCACTAAAGCTGCTAGTAGAACCAGATTTAGTATATGCTTTATTAAGTAGTTTACGTAATTTTGATAAACATCTAGTATGATCGTCATCGAAATCAAGTAGTTCTGTTTCTAATAATTGATCAATTTCTTTTTCGTCGTCTAAAAAGGTAGTTATTTCGACAAGTGTATTTTGGAACGTGTCTATTATAGGTTTCACTTTTTTCAAAATACTGTTTATCTGTAATACATTTAGTTCGCAACATGGAATTTTTGACATTTTGTTACAAGTTTGTTCAAATTCTGCTAGACGAGCTTTTATTAATGTTAGTTCGTTTTGTAAAGATTGTAATGATTTTAATGAATCCATTTTAATGTAGATTCACATAAAATTCTAGAGATGGTTAAGTATAGATATAGGTAAAAGATTAGGATGAGTTTAGGATAAGTTAGAAAGGATTGCTTTGACTAACCTTGTTTGATGTGATTCTGTAGCTTCTTGACCGCTTCGTAGATTTTCTTGATGAATGCAGTAATTATGCTGTTGATAATAACGTGCACTGATGAGTTTTCGTGGCTCCAGTAGATTACGCTTTGTTGGAAATCACTGTGCACTTTGTTAGTTAGATTAAGTGGCTCCAGTGATGGCTCCACTGTGTACTTTGTAGGTTAGATTAGTGGCTCCAGTGGATTACGCTGTGTTGGAAATCACTGTGCACTTTTCAGTTTATATTAGTTAATATAAGTTTAAGTTTTACACTGGAGGTCGAATCCGGCTCGAATTGAACGAATAAGTGTAAGCGCCCGGCGCAATGTTTATTAAAAAAGTCAATTAAAAATCACTACGCACAGTCACTTTATTACCTCGAAAGACCAGATATAATTTATTATTAGTGTTAACGCCTCATTCCCAACCCTGGTATAATTATTATATTTTATTATCTCCATGTAGGATAGCGACAATAAACCCTCATCCCTTTCATTGTTACGCATCCTGTCGCAAAATCAGTAATCCATTTTCCCTAGAATTTTTATCACCTGTCCCTAACTATATCATACTATCATCCTTATATTTCCAAGAAATTCGCACTACCTGTATCCAGTTTAAATTCTCCGTATCATGCAATTTATCAACCAATACCTGATCGGTTGATAAATGTAATAACCACTGATTGGTTCCAAAATTGTAATGGGGTGTCCTTAACTCCACAAAATGGGCCAATCAGAAAAATATATAAAATTATAAAATCTATATAATTTAGTATCAACTTAAATTTCACATAGATAAGATCTGTCGTAAATGAACATTCAATAACATATCATCTATAAGTCTTAATATTACAAATACACAATAATTAAACAGTTATTCATCATCTTTTATTTTTATTATTCAAACGGTCTGATATAGCCAACAACTAAATATATTGAAATGAGATAATGATGTTGGTAGTATGGTTCGGGTATGGGTTGGAGGTCCGTTTGTTGAAAGATCCACAGTTTGGATCCGGGATATTGGTTACTGTAGTAGCTTCATTATGCGATATGGTAATAATGTCCGTCCAACCTTTCCTGATGCCTTGGGTCGAGCAGTAGGAATAATGTTTGATCGACTGGTTTGGTGAGAGTTCTCTTCAGACTAATGGGTCCTTTCAATAAGGTATTTGCTGGAAGAGACAAACTTCAGGTTCCAATAAAAATCCACTTGTAATGTTTTACACTGTATTTATTGCTTTACTTCACAGACATAATCTCCACTTAGATTATCTAAGACTACTCTAAGACATTATGGCTAGACTTTTGGCTAAGACATCACTGCTAAACTCTTGTCTAAGACATCACTGGCTAGACTTTTGCCAAAGGCATCACTGGTTAATACAAATAATTCTGACTCTATATATTATGCATTGTACGTGTCAATTCTAGGAATGGCGTCTTCCGCGTTCATGTAAAGATCTTGAACTTTGATCAACATTAAACAATGAATTCATATTTTTATTAAAAGCACGTGTGATCATGTTATTACAGAACACGCCACCCCTAAAGAATATTGTTAGTCCTCTAACAATTGAAAAGAAAAAAAAACAAAGAAATTACAATTTATTTGGGATTCCTCCCCTCTAAAACAATTTATCGTCCTCGATAAATGAAAAATAGTAATCTATGGTACAATTGATTATAGCAAAAGAGAGAAAAATTGAAAATTTGCAAAATATGAAAAAGTAAAAGTATAAAATTTTGTAGTATGTCTGCAACATAGTAATTAGATAACAATTCTGATGATAATATGAATAAAAAAAATTAACATCAACTTTTTTTTTTTTTTTAAAAAAAAATCTAATATTGTTGTAATACTTTGCTGCATATTGTGATTTTTAATAGTTCATTAAAATTATTTTGATTTAGTTTCAATAGCTCGTTTAATTTTAAAAGTAGGATTTTGATAATACAGCAAAATATTATAAACAATAATTAGTTACATTATTTGGATATTCTTATATGCAATCTAATACCATATGAATTCGCATAGTTGCATAATTTGTGTGACTGCTTTAAAATGATTAGTAGACAAAAACGAAGTTGTGACCTATTTGATTTATATACATCAATAAAACTTCTAAAAATTTAAAAATTAATTATTTGATCCATTATCACTATCATTAATTAGTTTCGATAAAATAATAACAATTTTTCTATTTGCATAAGAATATTAACAAGGTGCAAGATCTCTCTCTCTTTTCACAAATTTAATATAATAAATTATTTAATTTTGTATGATAATTTATTTATTTGATTCGAATTTAAAATAATGATCAAAATACTCTGTCAGATTCAGTTCAATATTTTTAATAGGATGTTTAAAAATGCGCGCGCGATTTATCTAACTGAACCTGTATGAGAATCTGTATCAATTTTCGAAAATTTAAAAAAAAAATAGCTTGCACGTTGTTGCCATTCTGATGCATTACATCTAGATTGAAATGGAAGATAGTGATAATTCGTCTTGTAATCTAATAATTGTGTTTGTCACATACTTCTACATTAATATATTCCTGGGCCCTCTTAATTTATTTTCAAATTCTATTCTGAACATTCTATTTGTTTTATAAAAATATGCAATACAAAAATATTAATTTAAAATTATTATATTTAGAATGTATTAATAAAAAATGAGTGGCCTTTCAATTTCGGAATCTTTGATACAAATTATTATTTTTATTTCTTTTTTCTGGTATTTTATTTCCATGTAAATTATTGATACTATGCATTAAAATTACTTTTTTATAAGTGAATAAATAATTAAGGTGATAGAAATTAATTTCAAAGAAATTTATTGGTTTTATTTTATCTACTTTGAACGCTCGAAATTCATAGTTATTTATAATTATTGTCAATAAAAATAAAAATACAACTATGAAAATATTAACACGTCAAATGAAACAAAATAAATTACGATAAAATTATTCAAAATTAAAATTAAAATATCAAATTAATGGAATATTAATTAAATAAAAATATGTCGCCAACTAATACTTTTCAATATTTTTTTTTTATAATAATAAAATTAAGTTTTGTAAAATACATCAAGATTCATAAAATTAACAAGGTTAATACATCATAAGCAAATTTGTATTGCGTGCCTTGTTAAGGTTTGAATTTGAATGTTACGTGATATTTCTTTACTCAAATTTCAAAATAGAAATATGATAAAGCTTGTTATGCTATTAACGCAAATAATCGAAATTAGTATGAACAATTATAAAAATTTCAATTAGGAAAAATATTAATATTGTCAATTTACGAAATTACTATGATAGAAAACAAATTTACTCAATTGCTTATTAATTTTCAAAATAACTTTAATATAATTGTAGAGAAAATTTAGGAAATATTGCACGTTCAATATAACGCCAATAAATTGAATTTAATTTAAAATGAAATCATTTTGTATCAATAATTCAAACATGGACTTTTTCTATTTTCCTATTTTTTTTCTAATTTATAATTCTTTTCTATGGGGATAGTTACATCGCTATTATTGACATTAATTTAAATTTATCCCCTTCATTTCTGTAACATTCTGTGTTGTGGGCAGTTGATTAAATTTATTATTGAAATTTGCATTTTCAAGTTCAATTATTTTCACACCAAACTTCAAAGTTCATTTAATGTAATATTCAAGATTAAAATTTCATTCTTATGTAATATTTTAAAATTATTTCTTTACTCAACATTAATAGTTGGAATTTATTCTCATGCAATATTTAATGTTATCAATATAATCGATGAGCATGCTTTGGTTCTAACAATAAAAATATTGAAATAAAATTTATTTGAAAGATTTTATTGACTCGTTCCCGCGAATTCACGAGTCTCTTATATGTCATCAAAATTACGTCAAATATATTTAAGATCTTTAAGATCACTAACCTTACGAGTCTCCATTCGGGTTTTTCCTACCCTGATTAATTATTTATTTGTCAGATACCTATTGTTTCTTTTGAACAATTTGATATTAGGCTATCTGATATGAAGGATTGGCACTATCGCCTGAAAAGTGGCACAATGGCTACACTAAATCCTTTAGACATTTCGCCTTTATACTGGCATTTAAAGCCACATTAAAAATCGCGACGTTATAAAAAGATCAACAGATGTAAATTTACTCTTGATAGGATACTCAAAGTCATTAACTAGAGTCACTAACTTTTCAATATTACTTTCTGAGTCTTTTATATTATTACTTGATGACTTTGTTACTAATCTTTACAATTATTTTACTTTGAAATATTTCTGTTATGAAATTCGGACCTGGCAATGCTCGTAATTGTTTTTGTTAAAAAATGCTTAGTTAACAATATTAAGCTTGAACTTAACCTTGATGGTTACGTGAATTCAACAAAATAATAGTGGTGTGAACAATAATCGAACTGCCCGTTGTTACAAAAATGTTACCCAAGTACAACCAAAATCCTAATACTTAAAAAAAAATATTCAAATTGACAAAATATTATTATTTATATTCTAATTGACAAATAAAATCTTAAAAAAATTGACGACTATGATGTTCTGGTCTCGATATGTTGAAGGATTGGTTTTTCTTACTTGGGGAGTGAGCCTTAGTCAAGAAGTCTGCGTCGATCTGCGTAGTTCTGTCTGCGTAGTTTATCTCGGTAATGCTGCCACCTTTGGTGCCTTTAGTTCCTCGTGCTAGTCCTGGTCTTGCTGCTTGCTGGATACTCTGCTTACTTTAATGACCCTGCCGCCTCTGGGTGCGAAGAAAACTTGATCCAGACTTCACCAAGCACAATTCACAAAACTAACACTTCACTACAAGGAAATCCACCGCTTGACACCATGAAATGAAATAAGGTTGTTGGTGGTAGGTGTTTGTGTATCGGTTGATGTTCGTTTGTTGAAAGATCCACAGTGCGGGATATTGGTTACTGTAGTAGCTTCTATATGCAATATGGTAATAATGTCCGTCCAACCTTTCCTGATGCCTTGGGTCGAGCAGTAGGAATAATGTTTGATTGACTGGTTTGGTGAGAGTTCTCTTCAGACTAATGGGTCCTTTCAATAAGGTATTCGCTGGAAGAGACAAACTTCAGGTTCCAATAAAAATCGACTTGTAATGTTTTACACTGTATTTATTGCTTTACTTCACAGACATAATCTCCACTTAGATTATCTAAGACTACTCTAAGACATTATGGCTAGACTTTTGGCTAAGACATCACTGCTAAACTCTTGTCTAAGACATCACTGGCTAGACTTTTGCCTAAGGCATCACTGGTTAATACAAATAATTCTGACTCTATATATTATGCATTGTACGTGTCAATTCTAGGAATGGCGTCTTCCGCGTTCATGTAAAGATCTTGGACTTTGATCAACATTGAACAATGAATTCATATTTTTATTAAAAGCACGTGTGATCATGTTATTACAGAACAATATCTGGTCCTTCGATAAAGTGCGTGTGTTCAATAGAGTTCGGCAGCATCCAGATAGATCACGAACTTCTTAAACACTTTGAACCTATCTCAACAAATACTTTTTTTGGCCATTCAAACCGAATGGTCAATTTACTAAACATTTTTTGGTCCTTCGAACCGGATCAACCAGTGAAAGTGAAAGAAACAATCTAAACCTAAAACTTAGTGCACAGTGTATTATTTAAATCTTCATCTTCTAGCGTGAGACACTGCGTCGCATATTAAGTTAAAAACCTTTATCTAAAATCTAAAATCTAAAACTTAGTGCACAGTGTATTATTTAAATCTTCATCTTTTAGTGTAATACATTGCATCGCATATTAAGTTAAAAACCTTTATCTAAAATCTAAAATCTAAAACTTAGTGCACAGTGTATTATTTAAATCTTCATCTTCTAGTGTAATACATTGCATCGCATATTAAGTTAAAAACCTTTATCTAAAATCTAAAACCCATAGTGCACAGTGTAATTAGTTAAATCATCTTTTAACATAATACATTGCAACGCATGAACATTAATCTAAAATCTAAAATCTAAAACTTATAGTGCACAGTGTAATTAGTTAAATCATCTTTTAACATAATACATTGCATCGCATGAACGTAAATCTAAAATCAAATTTAAACAACGATTATATCAACAACAATTCAAACAATTAAATCAAAGTAACATCAACATTAACAATAAATCTCAGTGTAAGTGCATTGTGTATTATCGTGAAACAACAAGAAGCAGCATAATTATAGCACAATAAAGCTGCAGCACATTATCAAGGAAACAACAGCTGAATCCAAATCAGCTCATGAGGAACAATTGCGGACACATGACGCGACAACACAAAGGTCAGTCTAATTTAAGCACTCCTTTTTCTTAATGCTTCCTATTCATTATCTTTACCTATCGTTATTTGAATTTTGCGTAGTAGATCTGTGTTAATATGGATTCTTTAGAAAAGTTAAATATCAAAAAAGAGTTTATGAAATTTCGTTTGACGCAAATCCATAGCTTTTGTAAAAGAATAAGAGAAAATGAGAGTAGCAAGTTAGATATATCAAAGCTTAAACAAATATTAGAAATACTAAAACCTTCTTTGGATACTTTTCAAGAATTAATAATTCAAATTGCAAATCATTTTGATGACGAAGAGTACATTGACTATTTGATAGATACAGAATTTTACGATTTCAATGATACTTATACTAAATGCTGTGGAATTTTACATACAACTATTAAAACATTAAAAACAGATCCTAGCTCAAATAGTGATCTTGGTAACAAATCATATCAAACAAACAATAATAAATTTGCAGTAATTAATTTACCTCATTTTGACGGTACAGATATTAACTGGTTACAGTTCTATAATTCATTCTATACAATTCATATTGACCCAAATATTAGCAATTCTCAAAAATATTCTTACCTAAAATCTTGCTTGAAAGGCGAAGCAGGTAACATAATCGATTCTTTACCTGCTACCGCGGACAACTACATAAATGTTTGGGAATTGCTAAAATCGCGGTACGAAAGTAAAACCATTATAGTAAACAATCATACAAAAACATTAAACAACTATATTTCGATTCCATCTGAATCAATAACTCTCAATGAATCTAATAATAATAAATCTAAAAACGTTGCGCATCTTGTAACTATAAACGTCATTAAATCACATACGGCAAAAAGGGGAATTACCTCGGTACTATTATTAGATTCTAATAATCAAATAACAAAACAATTAACAAATGAGAATATTACTCAATATTCAAAAAGCAATGTTATTAAAAACGTCTTCTGTAATCATAACTTATCAACTAAAGCTAATACGACAGAAAAACTAGTTTTAAATAAACAAATTCTAACAATTAACTTAAATCAAGCTAATTATAACGCTGAACATCTTGAACCTAGCAACAACATTAAATCAAATACGGTAATAAGAGACACTACCTCAGCACCATTATTAAAATTCAATAATCAAATAAAACAAGTAACAAATAAGAATCTTACTCAAAATCCAAAAACCGATATTATTAAAAACATCTTCTGTGACGTTGACTTATCAACTAAAGACAATGCAACAGAAAAACTTATTTAAAATAAACAAAATCTAACTACTAAACATAATCAAGCAAAGTACAACGTAAATTATTCTAATGCTAACTATCAAAATCTTTTAAACAATCAGAATACTTGGCTTAATATCGGCGATAAAACAATTACAACTTTAGCCAAGACAGGGTTTGAATTTAATTCTAAAAATATTACTATAAATCAAACAATTAATAAAAAATCAATCTTAGCTGCAACAGTGCAAATATTCAATCTTATGATATTAAGAGATCGCCATAGCTTTGTCCATAAAAAGTATAAAGCATATACATATTGGTTCGTGTGTTTTGTCACCAAGCTATCGACATCGAAGTAATATACGATTTGATCGCGGAATCTTTCATATCAGCTTTAAAACAATTTACAGCAAACTCTAGCAAATTTCGCAAATCATTAACACAGATTGAAACAATATTAAATCTTAGGCTATTATCTTTACAAGGTTCCAATCCAAATAATTACAATCCTTCAAACCTCTATCATCTCCTAATTGACAAACCACCAACATCAATCCTAAATCCTTGCGTGCTTGAATTCTCTGATATCAACTATCAAATCAACTATCAACTTCATCAGAGACTAAGGCAACATCTTCGGAAGCGGTTGTGCAACAATTGGCACAAAAATCTATCAAACTTAGCGAAGGTCAGTAGTATGGTTCTACTACTCGATAAAACTTTAAAACCACTACGATTATGGAAAACTACACATTTGCATCCTATTGACGACGGCATCATTCGAGTGGTAAAAATAAAATTAAATAAAACCATAGTGAAGTGTGTAAACAGTGAAAATAATCAATATCAGAAAACAAACAATAATTTAGTGAAACGTGCAGTATCAAGAATCTGTGTCTTACCAATTGACGATAGATAATTTGAAACAATAAAACAAACAAAGTGTTGTGAAGTGTAAATTATTAACAATCATTTGAAACATTTAGACAATTAAAAACCTTTAGTGAAGTGTCAATAATCATCAATCAATTTGAACATTTGAACAATTTTAAAGACTCTAGTAAAGTGTCCGTGAATAATCTAACATTATATTCATAATCATCATCATTATCATTAATCAATCTATTATCAATATTATCATCACATGTCATGTGCTATCTATAAACTTTCAATACATTAACATTATTATAAGCAATGGCATAAAACTATGATTAAGCAACGTTAAAAAATATTCATAATTAATTCCTCATAATTTTTTAAGTCCGGGGGCATGTTAACGCCTCATTCCCAACCCTGGTATAATTATTATATTTTATTATCTCCATGCAGGATAGCGACAATAAACCCTCATCCCTTTCATTGTTACGCATCCTGTCGCAAAATCAGTAATCCATTTTCCCTAGAATTTTTATCACCTGTCCCTAACTATATCATACTATCATTCTTATATTTCCAAGAAATTCGCACTACCAGTATCCAGTTTAAATTCTCCGTATCATGCAATTTATCAACCAATACCTGATCGGTTGATAAATGTAATAACCACTGATTGGTTCCAAAATTGTAATGGGGTGTCCTTAACTCCACAAAATGGGCCAATCAGAAAAATATATAAAATTATAAAATTTATATAATTTAGTATCAACTTATTTTTCACATAGCTAAGATCTGTCGTAAATGAACATTCAATAACATATCATCTATAAGTCTTAATATTATAAATACACAATAATTAAACAGTTATTCATCATCTTTTATTTTTATTATTCAAACGGTCTGATATAGCCAAAAACTAAATATATCTGGTCCTTCGTTAAAGTGCAAGTGTTCAATAGAGTTTGGCAGCATCCAGATAGATCACGAACTTCTTAAACACTTTGAACCTATCTCAACAAATACTTTTTTTGGCCATTCAAACCGAATGGTCAATTTACTAAACAATTAGAATGGCTATATCAGACCTTTAAAATTAATTAAGTTAAATTAGTTGGTTTAGTTGTTAATAGTATATATTTATTTGATGACCACGGTTTAAGTTATGCGTACAGAATGGATAATTTCTTATAACTAGCTTAGTACCTACAGTAGGGTAGGAAATTATTTTATTATGTCAGGTAGAGAGAGATGGATTTATAAAATTTGTGAGGCTCGAACAGACAGTATTAACAAAATATGGACAAATGAATATTGTTATTATGAATTATATAATTCATAATTATACAAGTAGACTTTGGGGTTTATTGTGTTTATAATACCTCATTGTCTGTACCATTTGAACAACACATCCTCACACTCCTAAAATAAAGTATTCTTTTTTTTATTCTTTAGAAATTGTTTAGAAATACCTTACTTAGCAAAACAACATTTGCCGTGTCAGCTAGTATTTCAATTTTTTTTTTATTATATACAGCAATCAGAACTCTTTTTTCTATTATTGTTCTATGAGCTGTTTGTGTGTATGACTTATGATCTACGGTGAGAAGATGAGAAGCAACCCATCGGTTATCTTTCTCCTATATGTGGCTATTTTTATTAGCTCTTATGTCTAATAGTGTGGAGGTTTTATTAGCTCTTATGTCTAATAGTGTGGGGGTTTTATTGGCTCTTATATCTAATGGTGTGGGGGTTTTATTAGCTCTTATGTCTAATAGTGTGCATATGGTTGTATGCAACTATGTCCACGAAGGACGATTTCCACTTGGAATTATATTGTGATCTATAGCCCCAAGTGGAAATTTGACATCAAAGTTGCCTGATGTCAGGCTTGGCGGTAGCGGAAATCGAACCAGCGAGCCTGGGTCTAATTGGTGCTAGCCCACGCCCTAACCGATATCGCCACCGCTGGCCCAGCTAGTGTTTCAATAAATATATGCTTTTGAAATGAAAACGAAACTAGTGGGGCGCATGGCATCGTACTTTAAGGCAAATTGCTGGAACTTCCCGTACCCTAACAAAATGTTCGAGGAATATTGAATGTATTGAAATAGATTATTATAAATATTGTAACATTGTCTAATATTTATAAGAATTATATAAACTGAATTGCAAAGTTGAAATTATTTGTTTAAAGTATATTAGAACTTTAGTCACAATTAAAAATAAAATCTGAATTATTTTCAATATACAAAAATTTTTTTTTGAAAACAAAAATTGAAACAATTTTTTTCCAGAATCAATTATTTTGTTAAAACAAGAAAAAAGTTTTTGGAATCATTCAAATCGGACGCTTAGTTTTCTCAAAAACTGCGATTTTTTTAGCTCTGTATCTTTGAAACGGGTGGGCCTGCCAAAAACTAATCAGCACATCTCCCTATCAATAGAAATCGAATGTTTTTTGAACCATTCAAATCGGTTGATCCGTGCGCCCGAAAACGTGAACGAAAAAATGCGGACACACAAAACACACACACGCAAATAGACACACACATCCATTGGCAATTGTACACGATCTTCTCAAAGCAAGTAGCAAAATACAGATTGGATGGGTCAACTGTCGAATTAAAATCATCAATAAACCAATCCGATGCTTTAAATGCTGGCTATTCGGACATTATGGATAACAGTGCAAGAGCGAAGTGAATCGGACCAATCTATGCATTAGATGTGGACAAGAAGGTCACAAAATAGCCAACTGTATAAATACAGCAAAATGTGCACTATATGCTGAAAATGAAAACACTGAAAATGTAGCACATTATGCCGGAACTCACAGATGTCCTGTATATAGGGTGGCCATGGAGAAAATAATGAACGCAAAAGCATTAAGATAATACAGCTAAACATAAATTATTGTGAAGCTGCACATGACTTGCTTATGCAGGCGGTAAGAGATATGAAAATTGAAAATAAACTTATCAGAACCTTGGCCATGGGAAACGGACAGTACCACCAAAGCTGTTATTTGGTCCTGTGGCAAATTTTGCTTCCAAAATGTTGTTAACAATAGCGACGCTGGATTTGTCATAGCATCATTAGATGGCATACATTTATACAGCTGTTACGCTCCACCAAGTCTTTCTTTGCCAGATTTTGACGATTTTTTAGATTGTCTTGTGGAGGATTCAAAACGACACCACCCCGTAGCGATAACCGGTAGCGGTGGACTGGGGAAGTAGGAAGACTAATGCAAGAGGTAAAGCATTTTTAGAGGCCTTTATTGCACTTGACGTTGTTTTACTAAATAGTGGTGATAAGCCAACCTTTGTCAAAGGCAGTGCAAGCTCAATAATAGACCTTACTTTTGTTAGCAATGGCCTCGTCACAAAAAATTGCAATTGGGAGGTATTAGATATCTACACTGCTAGTGACCACAATGCAATCACCTGGGAAATATCAACGAATAGAAACATTAGATGACATGCGAAAATATCTAAAGCCATTGTGGTCAGAATATATTCTGACGATTTGACATTTTCAGTGCACCGTGCCTTGGCGCCGGGTATTGTGTTACAATTCTTAGAATATTGCACGTATCGCGTTATACTGTGATAGAATTCCACCTGGTTATTTTTATGATCTATTATCCGAGACGATGGTGCATTTTTTTTGAAACCAGACTTTAATGTTTTGATGTTTTATCTGAAGCAGCTTATATTTTCCTGGACATCCGGCACACCAGATCAATTTTCTGATAGATCAGCAACTGAAATTATCTTTGACTAATATTGAGACCCAATATTTTTGGTAACTTGGTATTTGCATCCAGAGTGCTGACTTTATCTCTTTATAAAGGAACCAGCTTATACTTTCCTGGACAGCGTGCTAACCAGGCCAATCAACTACTAGAAACATTTAGCTAAATCCAGAGTGCTGAACTTGAGGATCTTCCTGTAGAGCAGCTCATACTTTCCTGGACCAATTTCACGTTTACGGTTGTAGTTGTTTATTTTGTTATATATTTGTAACTTTTCTGATTATTATTTGCTGTTAAATTTTTGTCTAATACTTGTTCTTAAAATTTTATATTTGTCATAAGTTAAGCGTTTCTCATTTTTAAATTACTTAATTACTATTTTTCGAATGTTATTTAATTGAATAATATAAGCTTTAACATTCAATAGTAACTATATTAATGAATTTGTAACAGTTAACACGTTAGGTAATAGATAGTTTGTTTAACAAAGTATTCAATTATTGTAAACTATAATCAGTCAGATTTTAAATAACCTAAAATCGCAGAAGTGAAAAAAAGAAAATGCGCAAACATTAAAGATAACTTTGAGAATTTATTGAACACAAATTTTAATGATGAACCAATTAATTTGCTAGAAAATGTAAAAAAACGTCTTGATGCGAAATTTTTAAAATTCGAGAAAATATGGGATAAATTAGATGATTATGCGGATGATTATTCAGATAAGACGTCAGTGATTCAAACATTATATGAAAACGTATCGTACAAAATTGACAGATTAATAGCGGAATCATCTAATCTAGCAAAATTTAAAGTAACTCCCGAAGCGAAAATAAAACTGCCCGATATACATATCCCGCAATTTAACGGCTCTTATAAAGATTGGACGGGATTTAAGGACTTATTTGTATCAACAATTAATAACACTAAATCATTAATCGATGTCCAAAAATTTTATTATTTAAAGGAACACCTTATCGGGGATGCCGCTGAAGCTATTTATAATTTGCAACTAAGCGATGCTAATCACAAAGTAGCGTGGGATACATTGACAAGTAAATTTGAAAACAAACGTGTCATAACTTATGCATTTTTACAGCCATTTATTGATATTCCAAAACTGTTAAAAATAACTAAGGACACTTTAAAGACTTTCATTAATTTCGCTCAACAAATTATTAATTCCCTCCCAAGGCTTTGGACATCGGTGTCGATAATTGGGATACCTTACTTACATTTTTGCTATTGAATAAACTGGATTTCCCTGTGCGATTTAAATTCAATTCTAATAGAGTGCACAAAAATCTGCCGACCCTTACAGAATTATTTACTTTCCTTGAACAAATTCGGGCGGCGTTAGAAATTTCTTACGGTATTGAGTCGGAAGCGGGTCATAAAAATATAGTTGTAGAAAAGCGCACATTTGATACAAAAGAAGAAACAATGTCGAAATTATGCCCTCTATGCAGAGAAATCCATGTCATTAATCATTGTCAACAATTTTTAAATATGACGGTAAACGACAGATTAACATTTATATCACAAAACGGCAGGTGTACGAATTGTCTCCAAAAGGGACACATTCAGAAAAAATGCTTCATGCGATTTCATTGTTAAAATTGCCCTAAACGTCATAATACATTACTACATTCAGAGGGCGATCAAAGCAATGAACTTAGCGCATCTTCTAGCGCAGGCAATAGCATCGCATGTTATGCACACTAACATAGATTTAAATAGTACTATCTTACCCACCGTTACCTTAATTATTCGTGATATAAACAGCAAACCAATTAAGATACAAACCTTATTAGATTTGGGTTTAGAAGTAAGTATAATAACCAAAAATCTTGCTAATAGACTCGGATTTAATTTGCACAATTCTTATGTACTTTTATGCAGCGTTGATGGCACCTCAGTTAGATCCAGTAACTTTATTCATTGCACAATTTCAAATATTACTGGCAATTATCAGGAAAATCAAAATTTGTCGTCTTAAATAAAATTTCAAACTATGCGTCATCGCAGCACATATAAAAATCTAAATTTTCTTTACCAAAAAATATATATTGTAGTGTCATCCACAACAATATTTATTAGACCAGAATTTTAATAGTCCAGGGGAAGTTGAGTTATTAATCGGTGTTGATTCTTTTGAATGAGAAAATTACACTCGGGTAGGACAAACCGATTTTACAAAATACAGTCTTCGGTTGGGCTATAGCAGGAAATTTTGGAAATAATTCTGGCCCGGTTGAAAAGGTTTCCGTTAATCATGTTCGGATAGAAAATTCCAGTGCTAACGTAAATCTTGATTTATCATAACAAGAAATTAAACGTAATTTTTCTTGAGAGAATTTTGATAAGACTCACATAGTTGTTGATTCACATATAACATCTGCCGAAACTCTCTAATTGGAGTACATTATACGGGATCAAAGTTTCAACAAGGCGAAATTCTGATAAAATTTACAAATACGTTACAATTTAAAATTTAACGATTAAAATTTACAAATGCAAATAAGTTACAAATCAATTTTGATGGCTGATATAGGTTAAATAGTTCGTCAAATTTGGGTTAGAAAAGAAGACCAAGATTTACAACGCATATTGTGGCGCGAAGGTCTATACGAAACTATAAAACAGTCAGTTGAATTACAATATGAATTAATAGCATTATTTCTCAGGGAAAATTTGACCCGTTACATTTGAGCCGCAATTAATGATAATATTTTAAAATCAACTTCATTAGAAACCGAGCAATCTGAAAATTTTGACATAAGGGATGATAAAAATTTCGTAAAATTATTGAGACTTTATTGGAATCGCGTTTCAGATTCATTCCAAATATGTTCTAATGAAGTAATTATTGAAATAAAATTAACTAAAGAAAATATTTTATCATCTATTGCAAATACTTTTGAAACACGTGTTTTGACTTCCTTTGCGGTAAACACGTGTTTTGACTTCCTTTGCGGTAAGTGCAAAAATAATTATACAAGAATTGTGGCAATTAGAAATTAATTGGCGACTTGTTCAATCGACGGATAATCTTTCTGACCTTATTTCACACGCTAAGCTACGCGAATGCCATTTTTGGGAGTATGGTGGACCAATTCGATTAAGATTAAACACATATTTTCGGCCCGAAACATATAAAGTTAATGCAACTATCAATTGGCCTAAGCGGGAGTTTATTCGAAATACTTTCCTGTGTACCTTTTCTAACAAAAGCTTTGATAATCTCTTTAATTTGAATAATTTGCAAATTGTTATTGCCTTTTGCTTTAGATTTGTTAGTCATTGTAGGGTATCACGCAAACGAAAAGTGTTCGGACTACTAAAAATTGAAGAATAGTACTCTCGTTCAATCACTGGCGTCAATAAAGATCTATCTGAACCCACGTTTTTATGTTCTGATTACTTTCTGATAGGAGACGTGTTAACTGCTTTTCCTGAACCCATTGTTGTAGATATAAATATTAACAAACTTTCATTATGGCATAATCTAACTCGATTAAGAGGTATGTTTTGGAAAAATTGTTCTATAGATTATTTAAGTTTGTTACAAAATGTTACAAATGGCAATTAGAAACACCTAATATAAAAATAAATGATGTAGTGTTATTAAAGGAAGATAACTTGCCACTTCCAAATTTGTTATTAGGCCGTGTCACAAACGTAAATCCCTTTACTGATGGTCAAGTACGCGTAGTAACCGTAAAAACCAAAGCTGGAATTTATGTGAGGTCAATAACAAAAATATGTCCACTACCAAATAGAGATTTTAATTAATAATTTTACTTGATTATGTTACTTCTACTACTTTTATTGAGTATATCATTGTTAATTCCTTATCAATTATGTTAATTAAGAAATCTAGGATTAAGATGGGATTTATTTGGCTTTAATTCTAGAAGAAGAAATATCTTTCAATAGTATCAATATGCCATGAAACTAACATTACTATACAAATACTAAGCTTTGTTTAGAATTTTTTTATACATATATACTGTAGGAAATAGTAATGAAAAATAAATTTAATTTTTTTTTTGGGCACAATATGGTCAGAATATATTCTGACGGTTTGACATTTTCAGTGCACCGTGTCTTGATGCCGGATATTGTATTACAATTCTTAGAATATTGCACCTCTGGCCTGTGTCATTCACAAAAGGGCTCATTTTTTGTACCTAAATACTTCCTGTATGAACACTGTCCTCAGTAATTTTAAGTTAGTCTAGACAATGCAGCAGGACAGTCAACAAGCATATTCACTCACCGGTGTATTTGTAATAGTTTGAAGGTATTATATAGATTTTATACCAATCACAGTGTTTTTATTCAGTAAGATTCAAATTTGGAACGGTTATCGTCAAATAACCATTATTTTCTTACAGTCCGGTTTTATATTAATTACTGATGGTAGCCAGCCCAACCACATTGAGTGGAAAATAAACTCTTTTGAAAAAGCGCCATAAGAGTTGCCTTACATTGCAAACCTATAATTTCAGAACACGCAGATGAGCATACTAGAGAGCTGATGGAGAGAATAACCGAAGCCTGTGATATCAGTATGACTTGTAAGCATGGCATAAATCAAAGACAATCTGTGCACTGGTGGACTAAAGAAATCAGCTCTCTTCGTAAAGATCTAAAGAAAAGAAGGATCTCTCAGCGAGGATATAGTCTCACTAATTCTGCACAACTGGTAGTGGAATATAAACAAGCATGTCGGAAACTAAATAAAGCTACCAAAGATAGTAAAGTTAGGTGCTGCAAAGAACTTCTGTATGAAGTCGAGGAAAACCCATGGGAAAGGCCTTATAAGATTGTAATTAATATTCCACCTATAATACTGCAAGAACTGATGGAAACTTGTCATTGCGTTGGAAATAGTAAGGCACCGGGATTAGATGGAATTCCTAATATTGCCTTAAAAACATCAATTATGACATTTCCGACAATGTTTCTTAATGCATATAATACATGCCTGAGAAAATGGGGTTTTCCACGAAATTGGAAACAGCAAAGATTAGTGCTTATTCCCAAAGAAAAAAAACACCAGATGAACCATCACCCTACCGTCCAATATGCATGCTGGATACAGCGGGTAAAATTTTTGAAAGAATAATTTACCAAAGAATAGATGCAGTAGTTGACCCAATCCTAGCAGACAATCAGTATGGTTTTCGCAAAGTGCGATCAACTATCGATGCTATAAACTTGATAGTTAATACCGCCAAGGAGGCAATTGCTGGAACCAGATGGAAGGGGGGTGCAAAAAAGTACTGTCTTGTAGCTGCATTGGATATAAAAAATGCTTTCAATTCTGCAAACTGGGATTGCATTATGAATGCACTTCGTGACAAGAACGTGCCAGCATACCTCTGCAATATAATCGCAAGCTACTTTAGAGACAGAATTCTAATGTACGAATCACGCGACAGTACATAAGAATATAATATAACAGGAGGTGCGCCGCAGGGCTCTGTTCTAGGCCCTTTGCTGTGGAATATTATGTATTATGGCTTTTTGAGACTAGCGATACCAGAATGTGTGAAACTAGTAGCATATGCAGACGATGTTGCCATAGTAGTTGTCTCCAAACAAATTGATGACATCATAAGTCTGTTCGATATAACATTTAGAAAAATCAATCGCTGGATGGGAACAATGAACCTCCAATTAGCACAACAAAAAAGTGAATCTGTTCTTATCACTAGTAGCAAAACAATCGAGACCATCAAGCTAAAGATAGGAAATCTAGAGATCACGTCAAAACCTCATATCTGTTACCTTGGCGTTATGCTTGATGCTCGTTTGAATTTCAATCAACAGGTGGAACACATTAGTTCTAAGGCGTCAATAGTTAGGACAAAACTTGCTCGACTAATGTCTAATGTTGGAGGTCCTAAACAAACCAGAAGGATATTACTATCGTCAGTTGTTACTTCGGTGCTGACATATGGTATCTCCATATGGGCTGATGCTCTTAAATCTCAAAAATCGAGAAGAATGGCAGGGTCCATATATCGTCTGAGTGCTATAGGAATTGCTTGCGCATTTCGCACAATATCGACGGAAGCAGTGTGCGTCATTTCAAGAACTGTGCCTCCCTTAGTCTTAGTAAAGGAAAGGCGGTCAATTTACCATAGAAGACATCAACAACTGAGTCCTGAAAAGTTGAAATTAGAAGAACGGCAGAACAGCATTGATCGACGGCAGCAACTGTGGGATGTCGCAGTGAAGGGCAGCTGGACGCATCGTCTCATTCCAAACATCAAAGTCTGGCTAAGTCGCAAGCTTGGAGAAGTAAATTATTATACTACATAAATGCTATCTGGGCACGGCTGTTTTCGAGCCTACCTACACCGCTTTAAGCACGATAGCTCGCCGGATTGCCCATATTGTTTGGGCGAAATCGAGGATGCTGAGCATGTGTTTTTTGAGTGCCCGCGATTTGGTGCTGCACGGGATGTGGATGTGGAAGAGACATTGAGCCGCAGAATTACCCCAGGCAATGTTGTTGAAGTGATGCTGAGAAATGACGCTGCTTGGAACGCCATAGACATATTTGCGAGAGAGGTACTAATTGACCTGCGCTCTATGGAAAAAGAAAGGACAAATGGAACTTCGCCCCTTTAAAAGATGAGTAAAAGTTAAGAATTATAACATTTTAGATTCTGCCCCCACGAAGTAATGCCTAACGACGGTTTTCGTGGGGACCGGAAGCAAGGGCAAAAAACGGAGGTTTTAGTCGGTATTATACCAGAGCGGTATTTTTATTTCATTTTCATTTAAAACTAATCAGTATCATTCCCAACTAATATAATTCGAACAGTTTTTGACAAACAATAGTCCTCATCGAGATACATCGAATGGCTTTTAAATTTTTGAAATCGGTCCAGCCGTTTTTGAGAAAACCGCGATTTACGGCAAAAATCCGTTGATGCACGCACACACACATATACTTTTTTCAAATTTGGCCTCATTCGATTCAGAATGGCTTAAAACGCCGAGAAAACATAAAATTAGCAAATCGGATTTTTTTATGAAAACATAAACTTCTCCTTCAGGAAGTTAAAAATAAAATGAAATTATTAAATATTTGAATAAATACACATTACAAAATGTATAATAAATAACCAAGTGACTTTTATATATTTGTTATATCCTATTCGGTATTACGTCCTATTTACATTGCTAACATTTTAACATGTTTTATGATGCTGTATTTAGGAATGGTTTCATTGGTCACATACTATTGGAAACATGCTATAAGCCCTTAATATTTTCTTTGAAATTTGTCCATAAATTTATGATTAGACACTCACCGATTTCAATTATTTTTTTTTAAATTTGTGATTACTTACGAATCAGTTATAATATAAATTTCCGACTATAAATTGATATTCATACTATCCCTGAAACTAACATGGATAAAGTTCTGAGGAATCCGAGTCCAAATCTATTAAATCTTTGATTCTTGGTTTTTTTATTAATTTTTTATTAATTTTTGTACTGTAAAATAATGGATGATTATTTATCAAAATTGTGATATTTATACTATAATTTTAGACGTATACTATCTATTTTTGCATCGCAATTAACTTTTTTTATATTTTTTATTTGAAATCAAGTGAAACATAAATATATTTATTTGATAATTTTCCATAAATATCTGATTTATGATATTGTTTTCAATTCTTTTTAATTTATTTTGATTAAGCAAATGTCAAGACATAGAATTAAAATATGCATTAAAATCATATTGTCTATAAATAATATGCCATTTTATAAATAGTATTTATTACTTTGGTGTTTGATATGAGTATGAATTTGTAATAAAATATATTCTTTCTGACAAATAGTTAAAAACTTGTTATAATTTTTAAAATTACTTCAAAAATTAATTCACTCGCATCATAGTGTTTTGTTTATTATACTTTTGTCATGTCAAATATGTCAATAAAATTTTATTTCATCTTTCAACTAAGAAATATCTCTAATTAAATAACATTATATCTAAATATTATTTATTTTTTAATAAATTAATAATTATTTTAAGCCATCAATGAAGAAATTATAAAATTGTTAAATTCATAAGTTTGGCTAAATCAACAAGGAATATTGTGGAAATAAATAATTTTTTACGTGAAGATCTGATTTTTGACATTTGCATTTTATTTTAAATTAATTATATCTGTCAAAATATTTTTTTTTCAGTCGCAATTTAATATAATATGATATAATATTTAGTTTTACAATAATGATTTATAATAATTGTGTGATGTTTACCTAAATGAAATTCTTATTCAAATTAAATCTTAATCATAAATCAATTTATTCATAAATTTCCCGGAACATTAGCAAACGTCATTTTAGGCATTTGTTTTCAATTCATAACCGCCCAAATTTATTTAAATTTGATTATTCTGTATCTAAAATGTGATTTGTAATATTGCCTATAATATAAGTGAGAATAATTAATGTATTTGTTTCTATTTGAATTCGTTAAAAAGATTAATTCTTTTGACCTGTCAAAATTTTGTTTATGATTAAAGTTAAATTTATTATGCCGCTTTTTTATTCTGATCTTTTATGTTTTGAGGACTTTTTAGTATCCGAACTAATATGTTAAGCAAATCAAACAAATATAAATTATAAATTTATTCATCTAATACTTTCCATAGATATTGACAAATGACATTTCACTTCTTTTTAGTTTACAACTGTCAAAATTTATTTAAATCTATAAACATTATATATTTCTGTTATTTTGAATATAGCATTTGGCCTAATTTGGATATATTATAATGAATCTGTTCCTTTTTCAATTAGTAAAAATAATATAGTTTTTGAACTGTCATTCTTTTTTCAAAAATCAAATCATCTTTTCTCGAAATTTCCATAAGTATTGACATTTGTCATTTTAGTGTTTTGTTTTTTTTAGTGAATTTCTGCCAAAATTTTTGGAAATTTATAAAATTATATATTTCTGTATTAAATGTATTTTTCAAAATTTTCTATAACTTAAGTTGGATATATACGCACACGATGAGCCAATAAAATTTAAAATCGGTTTAGTAG
Organism: Ctenocephalides felis; assembly: GCF_003426905.1. Lineage (NCBI taxonomy): Eukaryota > Metazoa > Arthropoda > Insecta > Siphonaptera > Pulicidae > Ctenocephalides > Ctenocephalides felis. The sequence goes on along the minus strand of NW_020539725.1, from coordinate 410,933 downwards.
TTTAGGCGTTCATCGCAAACCAACATCGAAACACGAGGTTTATATCTTAATATAAATAAATTTAGTGTCACAGCCGTCGTCCGCGATGAACACCTAAAATACTGAACCGATTTATAATTTGTTTTGCTCACTGTGTGCATATGGTACCTATTTAGGATATAGGGTATATTAAAAATCTCAATTTATAGCCGAAATTTTATATTATTTAATAAAAAAATATTTTGACGTTTTGCCATAGTTTGAGTTCTGTCGAGAGTCTAGAGTCTAGACCAAAGATCATTGAGCAACGAACGATTCGAACGCAAGAGTTTATGATGCGTTTCTATGGGCTATGATGACAGTTAGTAACATAGTAACGTTCGGCGAAATATATTTGTGAAGTTAGGTTATTATATGTCAAATGTGTTTGTTTGAAGATCATTTATCAGAGAATATTACGCTTCATGGTATATATATTAATATATTTATCAGTGTTATATTATTAGACGAAATAAATAAGGCATTATAACAAAATTTATCACTTTTAACAGCAACTAACTCTATTAACAACTAAATCTAATAAAACGCAGTAATAAAATTCAAATATTCAGAGGACTACTATTCATTAAGCAGGAAACTACAATGAATAGAATGTGTTAACATTACAGCCTGCAACAGATTGTGTTAATATTACAAACCAAGATTGACAAAGGTAACAAACATGTTCTATATTGACACTAGCATCATTTGTCATAATTAACTACTCTGCTCATTGAAAGACTGCAATAGGTACAATGGTTAAAATATACCTATATTGTCAGGCAATGAACTTTAGAAATAAAACAGAAGGCATGTGCTGCAAAGAAGTTTTAAATGAGAAGTGATTCTTCTAGAACAGATTCCTACGACACCATCAGATTGAACGATACCATTTAATAGGTTACAATACTATCACCAAGGCTCAGGGACAAACAATGCCCGTTTTTGGACTTGAATTAAAAAATCAATGTTTTTTGCACAGTCAATTATATTCTGACCAAAGAGGATTTGGTCAAAAATATTGTGCATCAATTAGTTTTAAACTAGATTTTTAAAAGCATTCATTATTGAGTAATATGTGATGCACCAATATGGAATGTTAGATGTTGAAACGTGTAAATAATTGAAATTAGAATAATGTATGCAATATAATCAATTATTTATATTGTATATATTTTTTATATATTGTGATATTTAATTTTAGGAAAATATTATGCAGTTAATTGTATATTTGCATAATGGTGTTTATGAAATATATGTATGTTGAAAGTAATATAGGTGGCGTTTTAAATAATTAATAGTTTTGCTTAGAATATTATATATATTATAATTATTTGTAATTATAATGAGAATCAGTTAAACATGTATTTTGAATAATATTTAAATCTATAATATATATATATATATATATATATATATATATATATATATATATATTAGAGTGGGCCAATTTTTTGCATATTGAGGCACCTCGCTAATTTAACTTTTTACATCATTTGAAACAATATTGTAAAAAAAAGCATAACCCGCAAATGAATTTAAAGTCAGCGAAAAATTTCAAACATTTTTTAATTTAAAGTAAAAATTGAAAAATCTCATGAAAAATATATTATGACATATATCGAGTTATACATCATTTTATTCGTAATTTTATTCTGCATCTTTCGTACGAACAAAGTTTTTTTGTATCTTTTACGGTTTAGACAGTATAAGGCAATCTGTGTAGTTGTTAACTTGTCAAAATGCAAAGTGCGGCTAGGTTGGAGCAATACTCCTCACGATTCGATATTTCTCTAAAGAAAACATATAAACTATTATACATCATTAGAAAGGTCTCAAAATTCTTAGTTCTTTTTCCATACATCACAACTTCGAATTTTGCACGGTGTGGCCTACAGGCGAGTTGCCGTCGTGAAAATTTGGAAAAATCGGAAAATCTAGAGAAAATTATATGAACACACCTAACCATTTATATACCATTTTATTCATAATTTTATTCTGCATCTTTCGTACGAACAAAGTTTTTTTGTATCTTTTACGGTTTAGACAGTATAAGGCAATCTGTGTAGTTGTTAACTTGTCAAAATGCAAAGTGCGGCTAGGTTGGAGCAATACTCCTCACGATTCGATATTTCTCTAAAGAAAACATATAAACTATTATACATCATTAGAAAGGTCTCAAAATTCTTAGTTCTTTTTCCATACATCACAACTTCGAATTTTGCACGGTGTGGCCTACAGGCGAGTTGCCGTCGTGAAAATTTGGAAAAATCGGAAAATCTAGAGAAAATTATATGAACACACCTAACCATTTATATACCATTTTATTCATAATTTTATTCTGCATCTTTCGTACGAACAAAGTTTTTTCGTATCTTTTACGGTTTTCATGTTATAGAGCAATATGTGTAGATGTTAACTTGTCAAAATGCAAAGTGCGGATAGGTTAGAGCAACACTCCTCACGATTCGATATTTCTCTAAAGAAAACATATAAACTATTATACATCATTAGAAAGGTCTCAAAATTCTTAGTTCTTTTTCCATATATCACAACTTCGAATTTTGCACGGTGTAGCCTACAGGCGAGTTGCCGTCGTGAAAATTTGGAAAAATCGGAAAATCTAGAGAAAATTATATGAACACACCTAACCATTTATATACCATTTTATTCGTAATTTTATTCTGCATCTTTCGTACGAACAAAGTTTTTTTGTATCTTTTACGGTTTAGACAGTATAAGGCAATCTGTGTAGTTGTTAACTTGTCAAAATGCAAAGTGCGGCTAGGTTGGAGCAATACTCCTCACGATTCGATATTTCTCTAAAGAAAACATATAAACTATTATACATCATTAGAAAGGTCTCAAAATTCTTAGTTCTTTTTCCATACATCACAACTTCGAATTTTGCACGGTGTGGCCTACAGGCGAGTTGCCGTCGTGAAAATTTGGAAAAATCGGAAAATCTAGAGAAAATTATATGAACACACCTAACCATTTATATACCATTTTATTCGTAATTTTATTCTGCATCTTTCGTACGAACAAAGTTTTTTTGTATCTTTTACGGTTTAGACAGTATAAGGCAATCTGTGTAGTTGTTAACTTGTCAAAATGCAAAGTGCGGCTAGGTTGGAGCAATACTCCTCACGATTCGATATTTCTCTAAAGAAAACATATAAACTATTATACATCATTAGAAAGGTCTCAAAATTCTTAGTTCTTTTTCCATACATCACAACTTCGAATTTTGCACGGTGTGGCCTACAGGCGAGTTGCCGTCGTGAAAATTTGGAAAAATCGGAAAATCTAGAGAAAATTATATGAACACACCTAACCATTTATATACCATTTTATTCATAATTTTATTCTGCATCTTTCGTACGAACAAAGTTTTTTTGTATCTTTTACGGTTTAGACAGTATAAGGCAATCTGTGTAGTTGTTAACTTGTCAAAATGCAAAGTGCGGCTAGGTTGGAGCAATACTCCTCACGATTCGATATTTCTCTAAAGAAAACATATAAACTATTATACATCATTAGAAAGGTCTCAAAATTCTTAGTTCTTTTTCCATACATCACAACTTCGAATTTTGCACGGTGTGGCCTACAGGCGAGTTGCCGTCGTGAAAATTTGGAAAAATCGGAAAATCTAGAGAAAATTATATGAACACACCTAACCATTTATATACCATTTTATTCATAATTTTATTCTGCATCTTTCGTACGAACAAAGTTTTTTCGTATCTTTTACGGTTTTCATGTTATAGAGCAATATGTGTAGATGTTAACTTGTCAAAATGCAAAGTGCGGATAGGTTAGAGCAACACTCCTCACGATTCGATATTTCTCTAAAGAAAACATATAAACTATTATACATCATTAGAAAGGTCTCAAAATTCTTAGTTCTTTTTCCATATATCACAACTTCGAATTTTGCACGGTGTAGCCTACAGGCGAGTTGCCGTCGTGAAAATTTGGAAAAATCGGAAAATCTAGAGAAAATTATATGAACACACCTAACCATTTATATACCATTTTATTCGTAATTTTATTCTGCATCTTTCGTACGAACAAAGTTTTTTTGTATCTTTTACGGTTTAGACAGTATAAGGCAATCTGTGTAGTTGTTAACTTGTCAAAATGCAAAGTGCGGCTAGGTTGGAGCAATACTCCTCACGATTCGATATTTCTCTAAAGAAAACATATAAACTATTATACATCATTAGAAAGGTCTCAAAATTCTTAGTTCTTTTTCCATACATCACAACTTCGAATTTTGCACGGTGTGGCCTACAGGCGAGTTGCCGTCGTGAAAATTTGGAAAAATCGGAAAATCTAGAGAAAATTATATGAACACACCTAACCATTTATATACCATTTTATTCGTAATTTTATTCTGCATCTTTCGTACGAACAAAGTTTTTTTGTATCTTTTACGGTTTAGACAGTATAAGGCAATCTGTGTAGTTGTTAACTTGTCAAAATGCAAAGTGCGGCTAGGTTGGAGCAATACTCCTCACGATTCGATATTTCTCTAAAGAAAACATATAAACTATTATACATCATTAGAAAGGTCTCAAAATTCTTAGTTCTTTTTCCATACATCACAACTTCGAATTTTGCACGGTGTGGCCTACAGGCGAGTTGCCGTCGTGAAAATTTGGAAAATCGGAAAATCTAGAGAAAATTATATGAACACACCTAACCATTTATATACCATTTTATTCATAATTTTATTCTGCATCTTTCGTACGAACAAAGTTTTTTTGTATCTTTTACGGTTTAGACAGTATAAGCAATCTGTGTAGTTGTTAACTTGTCAAAATGCAAAGTGCGGCTAGGTTGGAGCAAACTCCTCACGATTCGATATTTCTCTAAAGAAAACATATAAACTATTATACATCATTAGAAAGGTCTCAAAATTCTTAGTTTTTTTCCATACATCACAACTTCGAATTGCACGGTGTGGCCTACAGGCGAGTTGCCGTCGTGAAAATTTGGAAAATCGGAAAATCTAGAGAAAATTATATGAACACACCTAACCATTTATATACCATTTTATTCGTAATTTTATTCTGCATCTTTCGTACGAACAAAGTTTTTTTGTATCTTTTACGGTTTAGACAGTATAAGGCAATCTGTGTAGTTGTTAACTTGTCAAAATGCAAAGTGCGGCTAGGTTGGAGCAATACTCCTCACGATTCGATATTTCTCTAAAGAAAACATATAAACTATTATACATCATTAGAAAGGTCTCAAAATTCTTAGTTTCTTTTTCCATACATCACAACTTCGAATTTTGCACGGTGTGGCCTACAGGCGAGTTGCCGTCGTGAAAATTGGGAAAATCGGAAA